>NW_020837954.1:17213408-17410917 GCF_003676395.1 Aethalodelphis obliquidens
CTCTCTCTCTCTCTCTCTCTCTCTCTCTCTCTCTCTCTCTCTCTCTCTCCGAGTATGCACAGCAGAAAGGCCATGTGAGGGGACAGCAAGAAGTTGGCCATCCGCAAGTCAAGAAGAGAGGTCTTACCATTAACCAACCCTGACAGCAACTTGATCTGGGACTTCCAAGCCTAGCAATGTGTGGAGCTGCACCAGTTTTAGTGAGGTCTCAATGGAGGGCTTCAAGTATAAACTGGTCAATAATTTGGCAGGAAGTTTCAAGTCTTAGAAAGCAGGATAAATAAGGTAAACTTAGAGACCTTCACCTCCAGATTCTTTCCTTCTCTAATCTGGGTTAAGATGACCAGACAACAGACAGGGTGATGACAGTGGACACACAGAGGCAGGCATCAAAATAATGTCTTTCAAAATATTAATTATAAAAACAATGCACAGCACTCACTGCCCTTGAGGCAATGATGCCTTAAATTCAGTACAATTCCATAATATTTTCACTAATTGTTTCTACTAAATCAGGTTCCATTTGCTTTATTCACACAATAATATATTATGGGCATTATTTCAGGGTAGTATGTACAATCTACCTATTTTGTTAGCTGTTGTCTTGTATTTATTGCATTTGTGCCATAACTTACTTAACTCTATTAATGGGCCTTCATATTGTTTTCAGTTTTTCCTTTTCACAATTGATAAGAGCAAACTTTGATAAGTGCTATTGAGAATATATGTATAAATCCATACAGATGTTTGTAAAATTTATAAGGATTTATCCCAGGATTTCTAGGTATAGACTTGCTGGGTCAGATGTTATACATATTTTAAATTGTGAAAAAATTGCCAAATTATCTCCTAAAACTGAATGGACTTTATGGTTCACTAGCAAGGAACTAAGTGACTATATTCCTTGCCAACCCTAAACTTAATTTAATCTTTTGCAATTTAGTCTTCCCCTTCAGTAATAAGAAAAGTATCATTTGTAAGAACACATGATTAAAATAAAATACGACTTTTTTGTTAGAACTGTTTAACTGAACTTCTTTATAAAAAAAGAGGGGGGAGCATGAAGTGAAATGTAAGTGTTCTGAACCTAGTCTCAGAGTTAATCTCTGTTAATGGTTTTGGCACTCCTCATGTAACAGTGTTCTGCCACTTGTTTTCTTTTTTCTTTTAACAGAGTTTATACTTTAGAGCAGTTTTAGCTTCACAGCAAAATTGAAAGGAAGGTACAAAGATCTTCTGTATATCCCCTGTCCCCACACATGCATAGCCTCCCCAACTGTCAGCATTCCCTACCAGAGTGATACCTTTATTAAAACTGAAGAACCTATGCAGACACATCATAATCACTCAGAGTCCATAGTTTACATGAGGTTTCACTCTTGGTGGTGTGCATTCTGTGTATCTGGACAATTTTATAATGACATGTATCCCCCATGATAGTATCATACAGAGTAGTTCCACTACCCTAAAAATCCTCTGTGCTCCACCTGTTTTATTTACTATATCCTGGATATTCCTACATATTATTAGTATACCTTTTTAACAGGAAGTTTTCTACTGAAGACACTTACAATACTTTATTAAACCAGCTTCATACTGATAAATAAACATTTAATTGTTTTTAGGTGTTTGCTATTATTTACAAAAAACATAATAAGCATTCTTGATATAAAGTCTTTATTGCACTTTTGTGAATATATCTGTAGGATAATGAAAGATTTTAAATGAGGAGGAAAAATGAATGAGTCAGCAACTATGAACATAGTCATGCACAGGGCAACAATGAGACCATCCAAATTTAATGTTAGAGAATAAATGAGAGACAGGAAAGGATGGGAAACTAACATTTGTTTGGTGCATACTATGTACCATAGGTATAATCACGTATTTCCTGTGAACAAGATTTCAAGTTAACAAACATCATCCCCACATTTTAGAGGACTGAACTTAAGTTCAGAAAAGAACAAATGTCTTTATATGGTCATTCATATTGGGAGATAGGACTGTCCTTCAGACCAAAAGACATATTCCTGTATAGCCTTCCTGAGGCCAAGGAACTCACCTTGGACCACCTGCAGGCTTTGTGGTAGAACAGGTTTTGAACCCCAGAATCGGCCCTCTTTGCTATTATACTATGCTGCCCCAAGAGGAAAAGTTGTCAGAAACAAAGTAGACACTATTCCTCAAAGGTCTAATGTTCTGTCTCAGTTAGCAAGTCAAGGATACCAGAACTGAGATAAAGGCAGATGTCCAGGTATGACAACCTGGGGAGATTGTTCTTAGCCAGCCTGGTAGCATTTATTCCTTGTTGAGAATATCAGAGAACTGGACCTGCATGTGAAGGTCAAGGGGCCTGTGAAAATATAAATGTCACAGTTGCTGAATACTGGAAAGCTTTGAAAGTGCTATTCTGATCTGAAGAAAAATTGGCATTATAAAAATGTTAAGTAAATGGAGGAAGAAGCTATTGTAAGTAAAATTGCCCAAGCAATATCAGTCATAATGTAGGCACTAAATAAATATTCATTGAAATTTTGTTTTATTATTTTAAAATGTGCATATTTAATAACAACCTATATTAGAAGTAGGTTTTGAATACATTTTACTAATTCAATGGAAACTTTACAATTTCTACAATTCCCACATTAAATACTAATAAATAAAAACATGAAAATAACACATAACTATTGTTAGACCCAGAAAGAGTTAGAAACTTTAAATGCTGCCCTTATTGAGAAAACTAAACCAAGCTATGTCACCTAATAATAATAGATTTCTCTTAATGTATGTAAAGTCCTGAACAATTACAGAATTTTTAAAAAAAATCTATTCAATCAAACCAATTTCTAAATTATTTTGCTTTAAGAGCTTCACTGTATGTTAGAGATGCATATTATTTAAGAGAAAATGCAACAATTAAAATGTCAAGTATGGCTGAATTCCATTAATGGAGGAGAAGAGAGAGAACATCACCCATCACAGTTTGTCACAATGAGAGAATGTACTTTATCCCACCAAATACATACAAACATGACTTGAGACTTAATAAAGCCAATCAGTGATACAATCATACCTAAGTTTAGCAAAATATAATATGTGACTAATTCTACAAAACAGTTCATAATATGATGCCAGATATCTTGTTTTACAAATAAATTTATCATAAAACTTCTTAAATGTGTTCTCTAATGCATCTTAAACATTTTTTTTCAGGCATGTAAAAAGTAAGCACAGTTGAATGATGAGGAATTTGAAAGCAAGTTATGGTAAAATATAATGATCTTTACTACAGACACCAAACCAATTCTACAAACTGCCAGTCAAGAATCCGATTTTCATAAGCCTATAGATGAAAGTCTATAATTTCTCCTCCTATAAAATAAACAGAAGGAAAGAGAAGTTTCTCCAAGTGGTAGCTCCAAAATTATTCCTCTGGATCCAGTAGCAAAGATTTCTGCAAACTATAATCAGCAAATACTAAGTTACATATTTTGGTTCAACCAAAATTAAACGAACCACTAAGAAGCAGGCACTGAATTTTGCACTGGTTCAGAACACAGATGTCAGGGCTGTACCAGCTGGGTTCTGACACTTAATCAGCTGTGAGCCTTTAGCAAATTCCTTGGAATCTAGTTCCTTCATCTGTGCTTCAGTTCCCTCATCAGTAACACATTAGCTGTTGCTAATAGTAATAAAAATGCCTTCAAAGCATCATGAGGATTTTGAGTTAACATATGCAAGGCACCTAGAATAGTGTCTAGAACATAGCAGATGAGCAGCTGCCATGTAAAGTTCAGCTGTTATTGTTAGTTTTTTTAAATAGATAAAAATTTTTCTGCTCAAGTATCTCACAGTCTAGGCCTCGTTAAACTAGAGAGTACCAGGAAGAAGTGTTATTGCAATGTGGTAAGTATTAAGATTGTTACCTGAAGAGTGCTTCATATCTTACAAGTAGAGTGCTAGTCACTCTATTAAATCATCAGGGGTATGATTTAATACTTACATGTATATATTTAGGTTTATATCATGTCAATATGAGCTTCACAAAATTATAAAACTCCTGGCAAATATACTTGATTGAAATTCCATTTGAAATATTACTTATGAAAGGGTATCTTTATCAAAATTATTTTCCATTTAACATTTTCTTTGACTCAATTATGACTGAATTTTCCTTTTGCAAGGCTTTGGGAAGTTCCACATAAAAAAGCATTTATAGAATATACATAGGAACTAGTATAACCCATTGCTATATAGCTAATTTAACAAAAGAGGAGAACACTGGAGATTGATGCAGTCTATGGCCTTCAAATATTAAAATGTTATTTAATTATTGCTGCCATCCATCTACAGCCCATATAATATTTAATGTTGGTGACAACATCCATAAAAGCCAAATAAACTAAATGACATTTTCCAAGTTTTTATTGTTAAGGTCATAAATATGCTTGGCACAATTAAACTAGCTCCAAGACTTGTCAGATGTTTTAACTTTATACGGCAGTTGGTTGGATATTTAGGGGTAGGCTGGCCTCTAGATAAGTCTCTCTGCAATTACTCTTAAGCTTCTTCGGGGGAAAAAATGGAAATGTATTGTTGTTTTAAAATACATAAGGTTTTTTACTTTATAACTGACAATCTGTGGTATCAATCAGGATTCTTAGGAGTCTAGGTTAGCTATTAGGTGTATTTGAATATCTCAATTAAAAATTATAAAGCACAGATGTTATTTTTGTCAAGTACTTTATCCCTAAACTTTTACAATCAAGCATCATTTTTAAACATTCAGTTATTTATCTCTTCATTAAACTGTAGTGTTACTTCTCTTGGTAATACAACCAATTCAGACTTAGGTCATCAGGCTCTTACAACACTCAAGACTGCCCTGGAGACTTGACATTTATTAATCCCTGGACAAGGTCTGTGTTTAGAATATAGCAAATATCTACATCCATATAAATCATCATATTGCAGATAAAACCAGAATCATGGCCTAGAAATTCATTCAACAAGTATCCAAACCATATCTTTGGACAAATACAAGGAAGTGACTTTTTAAAAAATTCTCAAAGAATCATAATAGACCAGCTAGAAAACAACTCAAGAAACACAAAGATGTGGAGCCCTATTCTGAAGAGGCTACAGGAAATGAAAGCAGACTGACTGAAATTACAAAAGATGCCTACTGAAGATTGGTTACTCAGATTGCTAAAGAGCAGCTACTCACGGGGCTGTAAAGGGAAGAGGTGAACAGTAATTAAAAGAAAGCTCTAGAAGGAGAGATATCATTCTGCATTTTATGTTCTCTTGATCTAAGTATAAATATCATATATGTGAAGGGTCTCAACTTTGGAACTCTTAGAGATAGATTTATTTCACAATTAATCACTTCTAAACTTCTCAAAATATCATTATTAAAAGAAATATTGTAAGGTAAAAGATGAATCCAAATGGAGTTTCAGGAATTGCATTATCATTATTTTGTGATGAAAATTATCTCACATAGACTCATAACCTGGCCACAGAGACGTCAGGTTTATCACCAGTTTGTGTTTCCCATAAGAGCTAAGGAAAATGATAGGGATTTCAGAAGTTTCTACTGGGGGTTGAAAAGAATCCTTTCTTCTTAGGGAATCTAAATCTGAACAAATTAAATTTAGTTGTGTGTGTGTGTGTGTGTGTGTGTGTGTGTGTGTGTGTGTGTAGTTACACAAAGTTAGTTCTCAAATGGTTATATTTTTCCAAATATGTTGTTTAAATATAATACTTCTACTAGCCCAAAGTTCAAGGTTAATTATACATAATTATGTATCTTTATATATTCTCCTTTTTACTTGGAAAAAAAGATGATATTACAGAAATAATATTCTTGGGAGTCAAGACAGATATGTGTTCCTCCATATTTATTTAACTTTCTGAATAACATCTTTAGTCATTATATGTGTATTACATTGATTGAGCACTAAATATGCCAAGCACTATAGCAAATGCTTTAGAGACATTATTTAATTTTCACAGTAATTCTAAGAGGTAGATACTATTATTATAACCATTTTTCAAGCACAGAGGGTTAGATTATGTAACTTGCTTAAGAACATGTCACAACAGCAGTGAATATGGAACCAGGACTCGTCCTAGGCAGGTTGACATCAGAGTCCGCATGATTAATCAATGTGAGCGTCTGCCTTCTTGGAGCATAAAACAATGGTCTTGGATATATAGGTTCCCTATATTCTGGAGTCTTGCTGAGTTCAAACCCCATTCTACTACATATAACTCTGTTTATTTAATTCTTAAAATGGGTATGTAAACCAGGAGTTTTTTTCCTATATTTTTAAACAGATAGATAAACTGAGGCTTAGGGAAGTTAAGTAACTAAGTTCCCTGAGGGAACATGACTAGGAAGTGGAAAAGCCAGTATTTGACATAAATTGTTTTGACTCCAAAGCCTATGCTCTTCCCAATACACTGCACTGCCATTCATTTCATTCTTATGTAATCTTCCCAACAACACTGCAAGGTAAGTCAGTCCTATTATCTACCTTATTATAAACAATGGAACATGTCAAATGACTTGCCTAAATTCATCCAGTTATTAACTATTGGAGCTAGGGTTCTAGGCCAAGTCTGTGTGACTCAACAGTTCATTCTCTATGATAAACCTTTGTCACTGAACAATTCTTATGATCAAGCCGCCCATCATATAGAGGTTTTTGACAGATTAAGAGCTTGTTCATCCTAGCCTTTGCTATAAGATCCTGTTTGTTGATAAATGAATGTCAAGCACAAACTTGACCATTTTATAGCAGTCATTTGTTTTCCTAACCTGATCCAAATGATGCTTGGAAAATATAAAAGACTTAGAAAGGCAATAGACTAAGAAGACGATATTGCCATACAATATTTAGAAAGTTTTTTTTGGAAATGAGTTTACAATATTTGGACTATTTTAAGTGAGTTTATTTAAATATTCATTTAAATAATTGAAAATGCCTATTTTATTTATTTATATACTTCCTCATTTTACCAACAAATTATTTAAGGAGGCTTTAGAATCATATTTTATTTTTGTTAACAGATGATCTCTAGAATAGATCTTCTTTCAAAAATGGAATTAATAATGATAAAAGTCATTCTTGATTCAGAGATTACATTATGCTTAGCACTTACAGCAAATAGATGGCACACTCAAATTAGGATCATCTGGGGAGGGTTTATTGGTAAAGCAACTAGTTGCAAAAGCATGGGAAAAGGTGGGGGAACCACAAGGACTAGAGTATATGTCTCAAGCTGTTACAGCCCCTCGTCCTGTGTGGATGAAGGAAGGGAGAGGTTGCTGGAACCGGGAAGGATTGAGCATTGAGTAGAAAAGGCCAGTCTGAGTAAGAAGTGACCTTCTGTCACTAGACATACCAGCCTAAGGTAATTGCAGAGGATGCGAAAAAGAGGGAACTACTGACCCTATATCTCTATCCTCCTGCCTTTTAATCTTATTTCTTGTGCCTCAGATTGGCCTAACTCAACTGTAAGTCAGAGGGTGGGAACCTATCGATGTTAGCTATACAGGTTGGTCTCCTAGGACAGAAAGTAGGGTGGAGAGGGCAGAGAGCAGAACTGGAGGGACAAATGGAAGTATCCAATACAGAAATTAATACTCATGTTAACTAATTATGTACTCATGTATTCATATGTATTTTAGGTAATCAACCAAGTTGCATACATATGATGCTGCAGTATATCAAAACTTTAGAATAATAATAATTGTGATTAATAATGTCTAATTATAAATACATAAATATTTGTAATCTATCTCTTAACAAGAAAACAAAGAGGGCCAGAGTAATATTTTAGAAAACTCAAAAGGGTAATGAGTTAGAATTCCTACACTTAAGTCATTTATTGAAGGTGTGATCTTGAACAAACCAGTTAACCTCTCAATATTTCAGTTCCTGTTCTGATA
Organism: Aethalodelphis obliquidens; assembly: GCF_003676395.1. NCBI lineage: Eukaryota > Metazoa > Chordata > Mammalia > Artiodactyla > Delphinidae > Aethalodelphis > Aethalodelphis obliquidens. Next base: position 17,221,369 of record NW_020837954.1, read on the forward strand.
AATAGAAATAATAAATGCCCTATCTCTCTCCTGAGGATGGGGTGATAGTCTATTGGTTACAGTGAATGAGACAGTATTTTGAAAATTTAAAGTATTATTTATTTTCAAGAAGAAAGTATCACATGGAATTAGATCATCTGGAAAACAATCTTAAATTCTGTTTTATTTGATTTTTTAAAATGAAAACTCATATTAAGAAGTTATGTCTACACACTATTTTTATATATATATATATATATATATATATATATATATATATTCAATTTAGCTTAACCTGAATGTCCTAATTTCTGTCTTTAAGCACAATTGCCTTTTAAGCACAATTTCTGAATAATTGACAAATATAATCCTTACCATATGGTCACCTTACATAAGCCTGGAATACTTGTAAAAGGAACAAATGTAGCAAGTATACTTTGCCATTCTGAAAATCTCAAGCCTATATTAGCAGTTGTGCTTATTTAGATAAGAATATTAAAACACTCCAGAAACATAAAATAATTTATGTAAGTTCTTAAACATGAATTTAATGGTTAGTTAACCTTCCTATTTTCATTCTATATACTCTTCCTGACATATTGCACAACATGGTTCAGTCTATCAACAACTTCCAGGTCGTTATTATCATTATTATTAATTATTATTCATTGTAGGCATCTCTACTTTTATAAATCATAGGTACCTGAAGCTCAATATGATAAAATGCAATGAGATTATTTTTTATCCAAAATGATACTGCACCTTTATTCAACATCTCATTATCTATCCAGACACCCAGAAATTTGGATACTAGCCAAGTACTCACCACCTCCTAATCACCTACAACTAATTCATCACAAAACACACAATTTGGCGGCCCTTGTCTCTAGGCTAACCTTTTCAGTCTACTGTTCACAGCGTTGTTGGAGTGATCTTCTAAAATACAAATGTGAATAGTTACTTTTCCGCCTAAAACCTTTTCATATCTTCATAACAGCGAAGTACCTGACGATGGGAGACCATTATTTGAGCTTTGTCCAGTTACCTCTACTTTACCATCACTGCCACCCTACGCTAGTCCCCAACAGATACAGATATCTCCCACCCTCAATCCTTTTCCTAATGATCCATGGTGTTTCAGGTCTCCATGTCTTTTGGTCACACTATGCCCTTCCCATAGAGTAGTCTTCTTATTCTCCACCCCATCACCACCACCAGTCTGGCAGATACTCATTATCAAAATATGCTCAGTGTTACCAACTCTATGTGTGCTCCTCACCTTTCCCAAAGAATAGACCACATCGTCTTTTGTGGTCTCTTATCATAGCACCCTTAATTTTTTATCCATTCCTTTCCCCTGACTGGAATGTAAAACTCCTTAAGTTCAGCAGTGCTGACTTGGTATTTATAATGATTAGAAAAAGCAGAGGGTTAAAAATTACATATTGAATGAAAGAATGACCAGAAGGACACAATTATATGAGAATAATTTTCTACTTTTACCATTTTATCTCTGGATTCCCCAACTGTCCTTGATGAACCTAAAAATAATGATTGTTTTTGATACAGTAAGAGGAGTGTACTAAAAATGTATAAAATGGTTGGATAACTAATAGTTATAGTAGCATAGTTCTCATATAATATTTCCCAACAGATTAAACATGCAAAATAACAGTAAATCTGTTATATTTCACTGTTTCTTTTCAGACTAAGCTCAGGATTTTATTCATAGTTTTATCACATAACTATTCTTTCACACTGAACTTTCGCCTCAGAAGAATTAGATACTAAGGGAGATAAATTCCCTATATTTTTTGCCAAGATGAAAGAATTCTCTACTAAATTTGTCCTATCTTAAAATAAGATAAGAATTAAAACACATAAATTTGCATTCTCAATATAAAAGTTTACATTTAAAAAATCAAAATGTGAGTTAGTCATGTCTTTTTTTTTTGTTTGTTTGTTTTTTCTGTACGCGGGCCTCTCACTGCTGCGGCCTCTCCCCTTGCGGAGCACAGGCTCCGGACGCGCAGGCTCAGCGGCCATGGCTCACGGGCCCAGCCGCTCCACGGCATGTGGGATCTTCCCGGACCGGGGCACGAACCCGTGTCCCCTGCATCGGCAGGCGGACTCTCAACCACTGCGCCACCAGGGAAGCCCTCGTCATGTCTTTTAAGTATAGAAACATTTTAAAATTAGAGCTGTACTTATGGGCACTTGAAAAAGAGACATTATCAACTTCAAGTCACAATTCTTTTCCACTTGAAAATTTTTTCAAATCAAATTTCTCTGCCTACCCTTATGTTGAACTGATATAATTTTGGACTATTTAACGATAGAAATATATGAACCTTATGTTAATTAATCTATGGTATTTTATTGAGTCCATCTTTTTCCAACCATATATTTTGTTAAAAGTAAGATTAGAAATCTGTGTTCTTATTGTGTTTTTTCTAAAGTAAAACAGAAAACATTATCATAGCTAGCATCTACTTTACCCCAGGGGAAAGATTTTATAATAAGAAATACAGCATACATATTTTCAGTATGTTTCATATAGTGTAAAGGAAATGGAATTTCTTAAAGTTCAAGTATTTGCAACAAATTTAAAAAGAAGCAAACTTTTGAAGAGAAATTTCTAGAAATTCTTGTCACGAGATTTAGAGAAATCTTGTTAGAAGGCTGTATTGTAAGCCAGAGTAGGGAGGCCTTCTAACAGAAACTGTGAATTATTTTCATTTATCACACAGCCCTATGGAAAGCAATGACCTGACGAATAAGTCATAGCACAGTTCAGTTAAGAGTATGTGACAGCAGGAGCCACAAAGAGGTAAATGAACTAAGGCAACTAAACAGGCAGAAAGCTCTGGATGGAGCATGAAGGGTATTCCTCTCAGCCATGACTTGTTACAGCTCAGAGGAATCAGACTGGCACAGTCTGATGTGTTAATTTTTTTCCTTTCAATGCATTTTTTTACTGAGATATAATTGACATATAACATTGTGTAAGTTAAGGCATACAATATGTTGACTTGACACATTCATATATTCAGTGTGATCAGTACCACAGAGGTAGGTAGCAGCTCTATCACATCACATAATTATCATTTATTTTTTGTGATTAGAACATTTAAGGTCTGGTCACTTAGCAACCTTGAATCATATAATACAGTACGGTGGTGTGTTAATTTTTGAGACAAAGAAACAAAGGTAAATCAAGTTTAAATTACCAGTCCCATATTACATAGCCAACATCGATCAATTCAGAAGTAGTTATATCTCCTTACAGCCCTTCTCTCCTAACACATCACATATTTCTATTCATAAGATGTTTCCTGAGAAAAAATGCCTGGAGCTGAAGTAGAAAAGATCCCAAACCCCATCAAATATGAAAGTAGAGACATACACAATTGTGTCCGCAGTTGCTTGTGATTCTGGGATTAGCGTGAACAAGAGGGCAGAAGCATAGTTAGCTGTAGAAAATATTTTGTAGTACAAGTCTCACTTCTGGGCCTCAAGCTTAAGTCTATTTCTTTTTCCAGTGTCAATCATAATCCACATAGCCTCTATTTTCATAAAACACTATAAAAAGATATATTATGTAATGACTTAAAGTATAATGTAAATTTTCCAAGTCAAGACTGAATTTTGTGAAAAAGTACTGGTGTTTGACTGCTTAGGTTCAAATTTTAGCCCTAGTTTGAGCACATGTGGGCAAGTGGTTTAATCTCTTCATGCCTCAGTTGCCCTAATTATCAAAAGGCAAAACTAACAGTATCTTAGTGTTGTGAGGCGTATATAAGTAAAAATGCCTAAAACCTTTAAACAGTGACTGGCACACAGTGAACCCCATGCTTAAATTTTGGTCATTATTGTTATTTTATTACTAAACTTTAACAAAGGCATTCACCTCTAAATAACAATATGGACAATTTTTTTCCTTGAGTTTTTATGATATATTTAAAACATATGAACTATATGTGTTAGTATTTTACATTAAAATATTTTTTCTATTTCAATTCCCTCTATATTGTTTTAAAGTCTTTCCCCTTTCAAAGCTGACAATATTTCACCCCTTATTGACTATTTTGAAATTGAATATTTCCTTATTCAATCTCATTTCTTTTTTATTCCTCTTCTTACTGTTTTCCAACCTGACTTAAAGAACCTGAAGGGAATTCCTTCACTCCTTGGATGAGTCTTATACCTAGTAAGGGAATATTAAGAAGGTAAAGAAGCCAGTACATCAGTGGATCAGCAAGAAAGTGGCTCTATACTCAAGTTATCCCTCCACAGAAAGGAATCTTGTATGTTTATTTTTTCATATATTCATTTATTTATTCATTTAAGAAACATTTATTGAAATCTGTTCTGTGCCAGGCATTGTGTTGGGCATTCAACATACATTATCTCTTAGCCCTCACAATAACACCATCTATCTATCTATTGTTAGCAGTACTATTATTATCAGTTAGCAGTACTATTATTATCAACTAGCAACGATTGTGCCTTGGATAAACCTTACTGTGTATGATACTGCTACTGCACAAAGCTGGCAGTACTGTTTTTATCAATCTCAATTTATACATGAAGAAACTAAGGTTCAGAAGTTTTAAGTAACTGATCCCAAATGGCAAGTGTTAGACACATCTTGCTGACTTTCTCTACAAATAAGTCAGTCAGATAATATTCATACAAAACTAGAGCAGGCCATCATTCACTCATTTATTCATATAAGCATTTTTTTTTCTACAAAAGGTAATTGTGTGCCCAGCTTTGTGCTAGGTATTAGGATAAAGTCTACTTTTAGGGAAAAATTCAGTGATACTTACCAGTGCTGATGCTTTATGTATGTTAACTAACCTACTTCTAGAATGGTCTGGCCAAGTTTTGGTCCAGAGGACTAAATAAAATTGTTCTGCCAACCTGGCTCAAGGGTATTATCCTGTACCATTTGGACCTGATTGCCAAGATTTGGTTATTCTTTTTGAATAACGCTCCTTGAATTGTTGCAAGCCTTTGATTAATTTTCAGAGTTCTGAAAAGGCTGACTTTGACAGCTTTTGCTATTGTTCTCATTGGTTTATTGAAATGCAGATTTTTAGGGTCCTTACTCCATCATTCCAGAATTCCCTCCCTGCTGTGGTTTTAAACTCACTTCTAGCATCGCATTCCTGTCTCATTCTTTGTGATCAAATTCATTTGCATCCTTCAGTGGCAGGAACTGAGTCTTGGCTGTGATTTGTTTTGTAATAGTTCAATATCTCCATTGCTGAGGTGGTGCTACCTAGTTTAATCCATCTTCTTAGAAATCATGTTGCTGAATCCCAGTATTGATCCCCACTCTCTGCTTAAAGACTATTTTAGAAAGGTGATCCCCTTGCTACTCTCTGTGTATATATCTGACATAGAACTTAGAAAGGGGATGAAGTCACTTCTAATATTCTTTTGTATTGGTCCTGGTATTAATCCTTGTGTATGGTGTAATTTATATAGAAAAGAAAGTCACCTTTCTCTCTCTGGGCCTTATTCTTTGGACTTAGATTTGCAGAGGAAAAGTTATCCTAGATGCAAGTGTTTAAAAGATGGTCCTTGCCATATGAAGACAAAAGTCCCAAGCTGAAGATGAGAAAGCTATATTTTAAAACCAGCTGTCTTTGTTGACTGCTACTCTGAGTTTATTTTCCTTTTATTTTAATAAATTTCTTAGTAAATTCCTGTGTAGAGATTTTAGCTCTGTCTACAGCGTACTAGGAGCATGTGAAGGGTATTTTGATATCAAGGGAGGACCATAAGCCCTAAGGTCAATATGGTAGAGAAAACTACAATTAGTGAGAGACCTCCAAGAGAAATGTTTATCTTTTTACAGGGTAAAAATAAGGTTAGAAGGGCCACTACACCTCAACATAGATAATTCCCTTAGTAACCTTGGAACACTGAAAGTTATACTAAGGAAACCTAGATTTTCCCTTACATAGATATTATCTGCTAACTACCCATATCCTTGAACTTCTTGAGAGAAGTCCTCCATGAAGATCTAAGTATTTATATCCAGAAATCTGCCATGACCTCCCTCCCCAACTGCAGGCTGGATTAGATCCCCCCATGTCCCCCCACCTCACTCTGTACCTAACCATGCCTCCTCTATCAGCCTTTCCTTAATCTATGGACCTACAAGAATTTTGACCTGCCTTGGAATTTCAATGTCTAGAACAGGACTTGGTGCTATTAGATGCTCAATAAATTGCTTGTGGGACTTTTATTTAACATTCCTCTTGCTAGTTCAGACTCCTTTTCATTACTTCCAAAAAAAGTCTGCCAAGACGAGCTATTTGTTCCAGAAGGATTTTCTTACCCTTTGAAGTTCGACCCATCTGACTTCAAGAGTTACTATACTGTCTGGGGCTTCCCTAGTGGCGCAGTGGTTGAGAGTCTGCCTGCCGATGCAGGGGACAAGGGTTCGTGCCCTGGTCCGGGAAGATCCCACATGCCGCGGAGCGGCTGGGCCCGTGAGCCATGGCCGCTGAGCCTGTGTGTCTGGAGCCTGTGCTCAGCAATGGGAGAGGCCACAACAGTGAGAGGCCCGCGTACCGCAAAAAAAAAAAAAAAAGAGTTACTATACTATCATCTAATTCTCTTTTCCCACTGGCATTTTATCTTGCCTCTGCTTCCCTATAAAACACACTAGTATTATTTTTCCTTTCTTTTACTGGCAAGGATCATATTGGGGAATTTAGCTTCCTGAATTAATTTCCTCTTCCTTCATTTCCTTCTACTTGCTTTCACTCCCTTTAATATGTTGAAACTATATGTATGTTGAAACTATACAGTAGGTATCACAAACTTCTAGTCTCTAAATAAATATTGTTTTCTTCATCTCCCATAATTCTAAACATTGTTTCACATTACTGATCTCACCTTCTTAAAGCTTCTTACAAAACTCTTGAATCGCTACCTGCTTTGTGAGAGCTCCTTTTTCAGTGCCCTCCAGAGTCTAGACCCTTCTCACTGGAGCATCCATGACACTAATCAGCTATGAACAAAATACTGCTTAAATCAGGTTAGAGGGCAGTTGTCCCTCTCCTGTGATTTACTCATCTGCAGATGGTTTGGATCAAGAAACACTTCTCTATCTCTCAATGCAAATTCCATTCCTTACCAACCACATTGTGTCTGATTTGAGCCCTGTGTTGTTATTGTATACAATATTGTTATTTTATACAGCGACCTTAATTCTGCTTGTGATCACTGTCGATCAGGGGGCTGCACAGAAACTCCACTCCTGCTCAAACTCTGTGTGCTGCCCCACCCAGAGGGGATTTCAGCCTCAGTTCTGCTGGGAGGACTCAGGAACCACACCCATGCTTTCCCTTTCCCTCTCCGTCTCCCTCCCTTTCTCCCATTCTTCTGACATGGTTGTCCCTTTTCTGTCTTCCCTCACTCGCCTTATCACTCACAAGTCTTAACATGACTTTCCCCATTTTCTTCCCTGGAGGGTACTCAGCCTCCCATCATTTTTCATTACCACAGATCACTTTAAAATTTATATTCTTTGCTGCTTTCTCTTAAAACAGTACCTGACCCTGCAATACCATTCAATAAAAATCAGCTTCTATTACTATTTTACTTATACCCATTCCACACCCTGGGAAGGCCCAGGGGCTAGGATTTTCTCGGACATATAATTGCCTGTGCTGTGTAGTTTAGCTCAAGTGATTTCTCCATCTCTCACCAAAATGTGTATGTGTTGAGGGTGGAGGGATGGGGGAGTTGACTTAGAGCTTTTATGAGACCTCCAGTTATTTGAGACTTGTGTAAAACTATTTACTGGCATGTCGAGATGACATATAAATTCCTGCTAAGGCTTCTTTGGTCTTTTTGTGCTCATCTTTTCGGTTCAATACACAGAGGCTACCTCTTTCATGTATCTTTCCTACCCATTCCAAGCCATTGTGTTGTTTTCCTTTGGTATCCTAAAAATGTTCCACCCATGTAGTCTCTCGCATGATTGTCACTTTTTTGTATGCCTTTGACCCCAGTTTTATTAGGTCCCTTGAGAACCCACCCTACTTTATGTGCTGAGTGTGCACAGGCACGCACACACAAATACATGGTCAGGTATGTGACCACATCGTGGTATGTGACCACGTTCATGGTCACACACCCAAGAATGAAGAATTTTCCGTCAATCCAGAATAACTAGTCAGAATCTAAGACCTTATAGCAAGTTAAATCAGAAGGGACAAACACAGCACAAACTTACAACTGTATCATAATAAAACCTTGCACGTTCATAAAAAATTCTTCCAGCATAAGGACTGTTGAATTAAACTCTTTGATGGTAAAATTTATTCTAAGTAAAACCTCGCCTCCATGCTGTGCCCTTTCTACATAAGAATTGGAACGAACTATGCATATCCTGCACCTGTTGAGTTATACAGAAAACCTGCAGGAGACCAAGAGTATGAGTACGTGTCATTAAATATAAAAGATTAGAATAAAAACCTTAGGTGGCTATGGTTTCTGGTGTTATTTTAACTCTCCATGCTCTTGTACATTGTATAACATTAGTGGGCAAAATCTCACATAATAAATTACTAGCCTTATGCTTAAAGTTCTTAGACAATGCATATTATGTGAACATCTATGGCTGTTCTGAGCATACAAAATGATTAAGCCAAACAGAAAGGTTATCACGTTGCGTTTATGAATTTTGATAACAGTGGCCTTGTGTTCTGCATGTCTGTGACTCTGAAGAGCAGATTTGGGTTCAGCCTTGTGGCAGCTCCTGTAGGGGCTAATCAGGAGAGCTGCTGTGACTAAAACTGAAGTGGAAGTTGCAGCTGCCTGGGAGATGATTTTCATTAAAGCTGCCTGGCAGTGTCAACACAGAATCCAGACTGGATTTTAGAAATGAAACGTGGCACTTGCAAGGCACTCGGGCAGAGTATTCATAATTTTCTAATGGTGGGATTGCATCTTTTCACTTAGAATGGAAATAAAATCACTAAACAACTAGTGACATAAAATTCACTAAACTGGCTAACTGTGAACATTTCCTTCTAACTAATAATTAAAATATATATGGAGGTTTTGTCATTAAATATACATGTCTTCAGCGTTTGAAAATGAATTATAGCTATGGGCAGAGATTAGAGTATAATCCTGAGTTGTGTTAAAGTAATGAAATTGTGAGTATCTTTCTTCTTTTTTCTATTACACTTATTGTCATGTTGCTTTATCGCAATAAGATAAATGTAAAAATTTTGGTAACAAATTTTGGTTCATTTAAGGACAAAGGTTAATCTTGAGTTAAAATTATATTTATAGTACTATACTTTTATCCTTGGTTTCAAAAAGTAGCTCTATTTACAGAAATTTTTCTAGTAAGATAACAGATATTTAAGGAAAAAAACCATGACTTTCAGGAAACCTCTAATAGATATCAGAGTTTCTATGGCCATTAAGATATAGGTTTAATAAATAGTATTATCTTCATTATTTCAGTGTTAGTCTACAGATTTCAGATGATAAAATGATCCTATAAGATGATATAATCCTTTGTTAAAATAAATTTAGTGCTTAGAAACTAGGCTGATAACATAAAAACAGGGAGTATTATTTTCCAAGGGAAATAAATAATGTGAAGAGGAGTCACATAAATGTTGTATTAAAATAATGGTATTTGGCTTCAGGCTAGAAAAAAATCCTCCCCTCCATTGCTTTACCTCAATAAATATATTATTTCTTTAGTCACGTGCACATTATATTTGATTTTTTTTAATGTTAAAATTTATTTGAGAAATAATGAGGAAATATCTTAATTCAAGACTATTTCCTGACACGTGCTTCCAAGTACCATCCTAGCCTACTAGACATTCCTCCTGTGCCTTTGAGACTGGCTCACAGGAGTCCATGATTGAGCCACATCTTTGACACACAGCTTGTGCTCAATAAATATTAGTTTACTAAATGAATTTTTCTGGTTTCTACCACTTCAACTGAAAGGATTCAACCTCTGAATCCTGTGCTCCAGAGCACAGAAAATCTGAATGTCTGGAAGATTCTGTACCAGTGGTAGATAAGAAACACACCTGAAAATTCATGATTGCTTACGAAAAAAATTTAGATGGTTGTTAAGAGCATACATGTATAATTGTATCCTTTTAGATAAGTGCAATAAAATGCTTCTTGTTTTAGTTATTAGGGTCTAAACTGTTTTGTTTTGTTTAACAACCAAAAAAAAAAAAAGAAATAAAATCTCAGAATCCAAGAACGGAAGAAGTAATTGTTTTGCTTGGGACCTTACTATCTTAGAACAAATGAGCACCTTCACAGTTTCTTCAGACACAGAACTGCACTGGTGTTTACCACAAAATCTTTCAAGGTAATATAAATCCTAGGAGAGACATAAATTTCTCAAAGAGGAAGAGAAAAAATGGTACAGCTTGATAAGATGAAGTTGCCAAAACACTGTAGAACTTGCCTATCTCCATGCATGAGGTTGACCCCTTTGCTTGCAAAAGCCAAATGATAACTTCTTGATGCATGTTATTTGAATGTGTGTGCATAAGTAAATGTAAACACAAAAGGTTTTCAATTCAATTGCTGTTTAAGTCTCAATAGAATGCTAGTCATTTCAATCTGAGAATAATTTGTTTCTGCTTAGTAATACTTGGTACATGATAACCACCCTTATCAGTTGATCTCTCCAGCTCCAGGAATCTACTTGTATTACTTAAACCAGGGTTTCTTAATTCAGGCTCTTACTCCAGTTTGCCCTTCTCACTAGTACCTTTGCTCTACATTTTATTCCTCCTGTTTCCCTTCTTAACATGCTGGGTTGGGTTCACTACTGATGCATAATTGTATAATCTGAAACAGAATTTTGGTTTCTGAAACAGAAATAAGATTTCATAGTTTAAAATCTCTCTACTCTCAGCTAAGCCTAAGGGAGTGAGTAATGTGAAAACATCAGATACTATCACAGGGTCAGTTTGTGCACAATCTCCTAAGATCTACCTGATACATGTACATGTGCATTTTCTACACATCCTGAAGACTGGCTCTGTATGAATATCCACACTTACAATTAATGTCCTTATATAGCTTAGAGTTTCTCTATGTATTCCTTATATAAACACATATAAGGGACTTCCCTGGTGGTCCAGTGGCTAAGACTCCATGCTCCCAATGCAGGGGCCCGGGTTCGATCCCTGGTCAGGGAACTAGATCCCACATGATGCAACTAAAGATCCTGCACAAGGCGACTAAGACCCTGTATGCTGCAACTAAGACCTGGCGCAGCCAAATAAATAAATAAATATTTTAAAATACATACATACATATAAGAAGGTGAATAGACTTTTCATACCTATACTCAAATTATATTTTGAACTGTATGAAAAGAAGTCTTTTCCTAACCTGAGTGAACTTGTGTCAAATTTTTAGACATTATAATTAGAAATCTTCCATTAGGATTAGTAGTAACAAGAGCCTGTGGAATTTGTAGAAATAGATAGATGCCCAAGCCCCACCACTATGGATTCTAATTTAGTGTTGAAAAGGGCCAAACCATGTAGTTTTTAATGATCAAAAGTTACTAGTTATTACATAAATTATTAAGTTATTTAAATTTCAAAATCTATTAGATTTAGAAATATTGCTTTAAGTGTGATCTCCTAAGTGCATATTGATATGTCAAATTCTATATCTCAGGACTCATGGTGAAATAAATAGCAGTCACAAAATTCAAAGTTTTTGCTGATATATCTCTTAACATTTTATTTAAAAGAAAAGCAACATGGGATATTACTCAGCCATAAAAAGAAACAAAATTGAGTTATTTGTAGTGAGGTGGACGGATCTAGAGTCTGTCATACAGAGTGAAGTAAGTCAGAAAGAGAAAAACAAATACCGTATGCTAACACATATATATGGAATCTAAAAAAAAAAAAATGTATCTGAAGAACCTAGAGGCAGGACAGGAATAAAGACACACGTACAGAATGGACTTGAGGACATGCGGAGTGGGAAGGGTAAGCTGAGACGAAGTGAGAGAGTGGCATTGACATATATACACTACCAAACGTAAAATAGATAGCTAGTGGGAAGCAGCCGCATAGCACAGGGAGATCAGCTCAGTGCTCTGTGACCACCTAGAAGGGTGGGATAGGGAGGGTGGGAGGGAGATGCAAGAGGGAGGGGATATGGGGATATACATATATGTATAGCTGATTCACTTTGTTATAAAGCAGAAACTAACACACCATTGTAAAGCAATTATACTCCAATAAAGATGTTAAATAAAACTAATAAATAAATAAATATCAGCAAGTGAATTTTTAAAATGACTAACGCTGCAGATATGCAGTAATGTCCCCCATTCTCTATTTCTCTCTCTCACACACACACACATCACTACAGTTGGAAGTATTTTTTGAAAAAACAGCCTAACCATTTTATCTTAGGCATAATATATTTTTTAAATAATAAAACTGTAGTTGTTAGACAATATCACTTTGCTGATATTTATACTACAAAGTTTTAAGCAAAATTAAAATATTAACCCTCTGTTTCCTCAAAAATAGACAAATCTTAGAAACTTTACCAAATTTCTCAATTTAGTAATGAGTGATATACTGTATTTTATGTAGAATTATAGATATTGCTATGTAGGTTATACATAAAACCTCCACAAATAGAATGGTGGAAAAATGAGATAAGAAGAAACAGGGAAACTAGCCAAAATATTTTAAAAATCAAATATACATAGCTGATAAGTCCAGTGCCTTATCTTCTGCAACTGAATACAAGACTGGGATGGCTATTTGTTGTCTTTCTTTTTTTTTTTTTTTTTTTTTTTTACCAGCTATTCAAAATGCCCCTTCTTTATGCAATGCTTCAGTTCTCACAGCTTTAGGATGGAGATTTGGTGATTCAAACCTTCGTTCCTAAGGAATCAGAATCTTTTGTAGTCCTGACTATATTCTTCTTCTAATATTTACCACTGATGGTTATGTAAACATGGGACTTCAGGGATGCCCTAGATTCTGTTCACACTTTTCCTGGCCCAGTTTTATAGCACCATATCATTTCCTCTTGATGGGAAAGACTTTAACCCCAGTCAACACCTAAAACCCCTATTGTACCTATTCATTCAGGGCCATGCAGAGCACAGTAGGAGCATTTTTCCATGGACATTAAAATCTGTACACCAGCGGACCACAAATTAATAGGGATGGGAAGCAATTTTTTTGCCAAGAGATCACCACATATTTGAGTGAGAGTTACCATCTCCATTTCCATCCCTTTGTTCTCAAACATATACTCTAGTTATGGGGAGAAAATATTTTATATCATTCACTGGCTTAGTGCATACATCACAGGCTGCCAGAGTGTAACTCAACACTGACAAGGCACCGTCTCTTAACTATTACCATAATTGTCTTATTTTCTTTTTACAGTCAAATGAAATTATTTTAAAAAGTGATAGTTTGTGATGTAACATGGTGTTGTACAAGTCAGTTAGAAATTCCTCAGAGGATGATTCTGGCAGAGACGTGATGAAGAGAAATAAATTCTAATCCAGGATACATCTATTTACATGTGAGAACTAAAGGCCAACTCAAGGGAATGGGTCCATGTAATAAAACTTCCTTAGGTAGTGTGCTGTGCAGGTCCCTTCAAGGTAACATTCCCCACTGGGGCCCAGTATTGATTGTTCCTCGTAGAAAGGTAAGACTTAACTGGGGCAGTAGCCAAGTTAGCTTTGTCAAGGTGAAAGTTTTAGTAGCATGAATAGCCTCTATCTTTAGCGCGGTCATTTGTATGACCCTACAGAGAAAGCACTGAGTAGGCAATTTTCCTTGTTTATTTTGGAGACCTTATGTGTGAGTATTTATATGGTCAAATAGTATCAGGTTCTTGGCCTATGCCCATTGTGAGCGATCCATCTACTTGTAACTTCCACGAACCTCCTTCTCACTAATGTTAGTTCTAAGTCCTACACCACCTAATCATCCTCACAAAGCAATGTAGGTGCTAACTTCAAGCCATCTTTGCTTTTAAACAAAGTAGACAACAAGGTGTACTGCTGGATGTCCTGCCCACTGGGAGGATTTCTCTCCTGAATGCTTTTCCAGGGCCACACCTCAGTGAGACACAAGTGCCCTTCTGGCCTGTGCAAGCATGTCATGTCGAACATTCTGTGGCCCATCCACCAATAGTTTACTCCTTTATCAACAAGTCTTGGGGACTCTGTGTGAGACCCCAGTTTCAGAATAAGGGAGAGAACAGAGTATGCAGAATCAGGCATCCTTGGAATGTGATGGTAAAGAAGAAATAAAAAGTGAAAATTACATCGCTTAAGTATGAATTGTCATTCTCATGTCCAGAATGGCTGCTATAGTGTGGGCATCTCAATATGGAATCCAAGAAAAGATTATTTTTTCAGAGACATACTTAGACAGGTGGGTAGGCAGTTGTCATGACATTGTTTGGGGGGAGGAAGTTATCCAAATAAACACCATGTAGTGGAGAAAAATGGTATTTTCAGACAATGCGTGGATTTAGATTCAGGAAATCCAGGTTACAATTCTGGTTCCTAAGAGGGCCAATGCTGAAATGGCAGAACATAGACCTTCAAAAATCCATTCCTGCATGCGACTGGAGGAATGGAAAAATCTGGAAAAATTTTCACAATCAACAAATTTTGAAATCAACATTTTCAGAACTTTGGAAATCAGCTAAAGACCTGCAACAATCTAAAGTGTGTTTATTCAAGAAAAATGGCTGAATCTCAATACAAGCAGCAAGGTATATTTACTGCCTTAATCTCATTCCTTGCCTCTCCAGCTCTGCAGTAGCCTTGAAAACTAACAGCGTGGCAGTTATAACTGCTGTGAAAACCAGCCACTTGGAAGCTACTGGATGAGACAAAATAGGATTGGAATGCCCCAAAACCTCCAGAGAATTGTCACTATTTGACCTGTCTGGCAGCTACTAAGAAGCTCCGTTCACAAGGGATGTCTTTGTTTGATATGATTTAGGCCCGCCTCTGTGAAACAGCCATCCTCTGAACATTTGTCAAAAACAATTACAGACATCTCTTTGTATTTGCAGGCGATTAATTCTGGGACCCACCATGGATACCAAAATTTGCAGATGCTCAAGTCTCTTAGTATTGGCGGTTCCACATCCGTAGATTCAAACAACCTCAGATCATGTAGTACTGTATGTATTTATTGAAAAAAATTCACATATAAGTGGACATGGCAGTTCAAACCCATGTTGTTCAAGGGTCAACTGTAGTCATCATAGCTGCCTAGGTAGCATTTCAAGTTGGGGCCAATAAGAGGCTGATCAAAAAAAGTAAAAGGGAAAACTGGGGAATGATATGTCATTTAAAAACTCCAACACATTCCTGGGAATCTAGAAAGCTGTATCTATGTGCAAGATCGTGCTCATGCTAAGGAAAGACTTGAGAATGTTCTAATCTCTGATCTCTAGTTGACCTTAAGGATCTACACAAGCAAAAAGTGAATACTAAGAGAGACTGATGGACTGTTTGACAGAGTATTTATGGTATGTCCCAGTATAAACACAGCACCCCTCAGCAATATCTAGGAGATTCACTGGTTCAAAGCACTGAAGGAAATCTCTGTTCAATCATTAGTTGACCACTAACTGAAACAAGCAGAGACATCAGTAGCATATATGACAAAGAATACATACTCTACAGTATATGCTCAGGAAAGTAATCAAACAAACACAGCAAAAATAACAAACCCCAGGAAAGAGGAACATTCTGATTTCCAGATCTGGAATGTTTTATTATTTAAAGTGTCCACTTTTAGCAAAAAATATGATCCATGCAAAGAGGAAAGTATGAACCATATACAGGAATAAAAGCAGTCAATAGATAATGCCTCTGAGGAATCCCAGATGTCGAACTTACTAAACAGAATTTAAATCAGCTATTTTAAACATTTTCCAGGAACTAAAGGAAATCATGTATGAAGAACGAAAGGAAAGTATGAGAAAGATTTCTTACCAAATAGAAGATATCAATAAAAGGATTATAAAAAAGAATCAAATAGAATTCTGGAGTTGAAACTATAATAACTGAAATAAAAAATTCACTAGAGAATAACAATAGCAGATTTGAGCAGGCAGCATCAGTGTATTTGAAAATAGGTCAATTGAGATTATCTATTTTAAGGAACTAGAAAGAAAAAGAATGAAAAAAATGAACAGAGCTTCAGAGACCTATGGGACAGCATCAAGCATACCAATATACATTTAATGAAAGATCCTGAAGAAGAAGAGAGACAGAAGGAATATTTGAAAAAATACTGGCTGAAAATGGCCCAAATTTAATGGAAAACATTAATCTGTGCATCTAAGAAGATTAGTGAACTCCAAGTAAGATAAATTCAAAGAAATCTATGTGTAAATATATCATAATCAAATCTTTGAAGGACAAGTACAAAGAGAGAACTTGGAAAGTAGCCGGAAAAAAAGTGACTCATCACATACAAAGGATTTTCAATAATATTGACAGCTGACTTCTCAGAAATCAAAGAGGCTAGAAGCCAGTGGGATGATGTACTAAAAGTGCTGAAAGATAAGACTGTCGGTTCAAAAATTCTATATTCTGCAAAACTATTCTTCAAAAATTAGGGAGAAATTTAAACATTCCAAGATAAAAACTGAGAGTTTATTGCTAGCAGACATGCCCTGGAAGGGAGTTCTTCAGGCTGTAATGAAAGTAAACTAGATATTAATTTGAATGCGCACACAAAAAATTAAATGCAATGGTAAAGGGACTATACAGAAAAACATAAGAGACACTATAAATGTAGTTTTTGTTTGCAACTCTTTAATTCTGCTATCTGATTTAAAATACAGTTGCTTAAAGCAATGTTTTAAAAACTGTGTTGATGGGCTTATAATGCATGAAGATGTAATTTGTGTGACAATAATTGTACAAAGAGGGAGGAGAGATGGAACTACATTGGAGCAATTTTTTATATCTTTGAAATTGACTCAATATTAATATGATTTAAATTATTTTCAATTAAGATGTAAATTGTAATCACCAGGGTAACCATTAAGAATATAACTCAAAAGCAAATAGTAAAAGAAACAACTAGAGCATTAAAATATAAAATATAAAAATGAGACAATTTAAACCATCAGATCAGTAAAAATTAGTTTAAAAATCCGCCATAATTAACAATACTCTTAAATAATTACTATTTTGGTGTTTACTTTTCTAATCTTAAAAAAGAAAGTTCACATATATTTGTACACACATATGTATCTTCATTTAACATGATATTGTAAACCTTTTTTGGTCTCAAATTTGGATTTGAAATATATGGTGGGGAATTTTAAACTAATTTTTCTGTATATTGTAGAATCTGTACTTGTACACAAGTAACCTGATATTTTTTGTTATATATAATTAAAATATATATGGATTCATGACATGTTCATTTCTGTTAAACATATGAAATACTTTAAAATAATTGATTATAATTTCATAATCAATTTGAAAGTTAAAATCAAATCCAGTCATAATTCTTTGCATACTCACATGGTATAAGGAGCTACCAGTAATATACACGCTAATACTTATCCTTTCTCTGAAAGATTTTTATTAATCTGAAAACAGTTTAAAGAATTCTTTAACCACAAAGGGTTATAAAGTGTTTTAATAAGCAAAAGTTGATAACATTTAAAATAAGTTGCGTGCCCCATTCAAATGCTTTTGGTTTGTGGGCACATGCAAATTTGCTCAGTGTTCCTTTCACATGGGGATTTCTGTGATGTTTGTTTTCACTAAGAAGGAGAAAATGGAAAAGCTATTTCAGAACCTGATTTGATTGCTTTGAAAACAAACAAACAAAAATACTTTTTTCTTGTGGCTTTGGGCTAATTGCTCTTCCCTTCAAACCTCTGTTTTCTTGGTGTGTGGGTTTTTTTCCCCATTTATCTATTTTCAGGTAGATTTAATGGCTTATGGGAAAAACTTTAATTTACTTCTTCCTTTTGGAAAAGTTTTCTTCTGTATCTTTTCTTGCCTTACTCTGTAAAGTCTCATTTTAGCCTTAGCATGTTAAGGAATTAATAATGCATGTGACAGATATTTTTCCGATATTTTTCAACTTTTAAGAGGTTGTGCATAATGATCTGATCCCAGAAATGATATATTCTCATTTCAATTCTGCCTCTGAGCAAAACTATATTATCTCCAGAGAGCCATGATATAACCTTATCCACCTATCAATCGCCTTACCTATACAATAGAAAGGGAGAGAAGCCCATTTTAGATGAAAGCACTTTGAGTTAAAAAAAAAAAAAAGGAAATTTACATAATTAATTTTAATGATGTGAAAATCTAACGTAGATACGCTCATACCCTCAGTAATTGCTGACTAACCTTAACTTCAAAACTTGCTCTTGAAATCTCTGTACCCAAGTGATTTCTTATGTGTTATTTTCTTACACAAAAATAATAGCTACTGTTAATTGAACACTTACTATTTACCAAGCACTATTCTAGGCTCTTGGTATGTGTCACTTCATTCAATAATCATAACAGCCTGTTAAGTAGATACTATTATTATTGCAGAGGATTCTGAGGTAGAAAGAGGTTGAATAACCTGTCCCAGGATTTGACTTTCAGTAACGTTAGAGTACAACCTGCAATTTTAACCTCTATCCATTGTTAACTATGGAAAAGTTATCGACAGGAGAATTTCATTTAGGATCAAAAATAGCTAATGTCTTTCCTACTGCACAAAATATAGACACATATGTGGAGTTATAAATAAAAGTAAAGATGTCAGAGATCCTCCAATGATTAAAGCTCTATTCACCATAAAGTAGCAAGTTGGGGCAAGATTTGGAGGTAGACATTTGTCAAACATATTTTTGAGGCTGGTTTATCTAAAATGGATGCCAGATATTTATATCTGAATTTTTTAAAGTATTTTCTTGCTGATTCAACAAAATGCAAGGTAATCTAGTCTTAAACAAACAAAAAAAGTAATGTTTTTAAAGACCTCAAGAAAATACTAGTAGTAGCATTCACTTTCATATTTTTTATTAAAGAATGAAAATTATGGTTCCGTCAGATATACACTAAATTAATATTTGTGGTTGGGTCAGAGACCTTTCTGACTAAAGCATTAATTTATGGGTTTAGAATAAATTTATAATTTTTCTAAAGTCTTTGAATGAAAACAACAACAAAAAGCAAAACCATATACATTTGAGCTTAACATTAAAATTTTTTTTAAATAATAGTTTATTTTTTAAATTAATTTATTTATTTTTGGCTGCATTGGGTCTTTGTTGCTATGTGCGGGCTTTCTCTAGTTGTGGTGAGTGGGGGCTACTCTTCATTATGGTGCATGTTCTTCTCATTGCGGTGGTTTCTCTTGTTGCAGAGAAGCTTCAGGAGTTGTGGCTCATGGGCTCTAGAGCGCAGGGTCAGTAGTTGTGGCACACGGGCTTAGTTGCTCAGCGGCATGTAGGATCTTCCCAGACCAGGCTCGAACCCAGGTCCCCTGCACTGGCAGGCAGGTTCTTAACCACTGCGCCACCAGGGAAGCCCTAAAAATGTTAAATGTCTTAACATTAAAAAAAAAGTTTTAATGTACTTTTATGTTATGCACATATTTTATGCCAGGTGCTCCTCTATGTGTTCCACAGATGTTACTTCATTTCATCTTTCTACCTACTGTGTGCAGTGACTATTGTCACCTAAATTTTACAGATTAAGAAACCCAGAAAAGTTAAACAGCTTGCCCAAAGTTATACAGTTGAGATGTGGCAGACATAGTAAATAAAACTTCAGGTCTGATTTCTAAACTCGTGATTATACCACTATCCTATACTGTGTATCTTGGGCTTTTAAAATTGACACCAGTTCTCTCTCTCTCTCTCTCTTTCTCGCACACACACACAAAGTAAAACAATCCAAGTCTCTAAATATGTCTAACATTTTATCGATGGGTCAGATCATCCAGGGGAATTATTGTAAGGATTAGTTAATGTATGTTTTATGGAAAATTATATTACTCTATAGTCTGAGTATATACATATACATACACACACACACATACACATTCACACATTGTGAGAAGTGGTGGCCCTACATGTAAGCTTGAATTATCTATTTAGTTATACTCCTAAAATCAGCCCATATATTTCATGATGAGTATTCAGGTGTTTTTTTTACTAAAATTATTTCCAGTAGCTTTCTTTGCATTAATTGGTAGTGAAGTTTTAGTCACGGTCAACAATGAAGAAGCAGTTATTCCTTTTCAAATAGAATTGGATAAATGTAATTTTAAATTAAAAGCTTGAGATTCTGAAATGAATAACTATTATCATTTTTTTCACCATGCACCATTCTGAGAAGATACTCATTCACCATTTCTGTTAGAAAAAACAGTGACCCTACCTTGAAAGCACCTACCACTGGAAGTTTTATTTTCTTCTGTGTACAGGCATACCTCAGAGATATTGTGGGTTCAGTTACAGACCACCACAATAAAGTATCTATCACAATAAAGTAAGTCACATGAATTTTTTGGTTTTCAATGCATATGAAAGTTATGTTTACACTATACTGCAGTCTATTAAGGGTGCAATAGCACTATATCTAAAAAACCAATGTAGACACCTTAATTTTGAAATACTTTGGGGACTTTCCTGCTGGTGCAGTGTTTAAGAATCCGCCTGCCAATGCAGGGGACATGGGTTCGATCCCTGGTCCTGGAAGATCCTACATGCCGCGGAGCAACTAAGCCCGTGCGCCACAACTACTGAGTCCGTGTGCCACAACTACTGAAGTCCGCATGCCTAGAGCCCGTGCTCTGCAACAAGAGAAGACACCACAGTGAGAAGCCTGTGCACCGTAAGGAAGAGCAGCCCCCACTCGCCGCAACTAGAAAAAGCCCGTGCGCAGCAACGAAGACCCAATGCAGCCAAATAAATAAATTAATTAATTAATTAATAAAATACTTTATTACTAAAAAATGCTAACCATCATCTGAGCTTTCAGCTAGTCATAATCTTTATGCTGGTGGGTGTCTTGCCTTGATATTGATGTTGCTAACTGACCAGGGTGTTAGTTGCTGAAGCCTGGGGCAGCTGTGGCAGTTTCTTAAAGTAAGACAGCAATGCAGTTTGCCACAATGATTGACTCTGTCTTTCACAAACAATTTCTCTGGGCATGCAATGCTGTGTGATAACATTTTACCTATAGTAGAAATTCTTTCAGAATTGGAATCAATCCTCTCAAAACCTGCCACTGTTTTATCAACTAAGTTTATGTAATATTCTAAATCCTGTGTTGTCATTTCAACAGTCTTCACAGCATCTTCACCAGGAGTAGATTCCATCTCAAGAAACCACATTCTTTGCTCACTCATAAGGAGCAGCTCCTCATCCATTAAAGTTTTTAAAATTATTTTTATTTTTATACAATTTTTAAAGGATATACTCTATTTACCAAATACTCCACTGCAGAATATTGGCTCTATTTCCCATGTTGTATAAAATATCCCTGTAAAGTTTTATCATGAGATTGTAGCAATTCAGTCACATCTTCAGGCTCCACTTCTAATTTTAGTTCCCTTGCTGTATCTACCGCATCTGCAGTTACTTCCTCCACTGAAGTCTTGAACCTCTCCAAGTCATCCATAAAGGTTGGAATCAACTTCATCCAGACTCCCGTGAATGTTGCTATTTTGACCTCTTCCCATGAATCATGAATGTTCTTAATGGTGTCTAGAATGGTGAATACTTTCCAGAAGGTTTTCAATTGCTTTTGCCAATATCCATCAAACTAATTACTGTCTATGGCAGTTATAGCCTTCCAAAATGTATTTCTTAAAGAATGACTTGAAAGTTGAAATTACTCCTTGATCCATGGCCTGCAGAACGGATGCTGTGTTTGCAGGCATGAAAACAACAGTAATCTAGTTGTACCTGTCCATCAGAGCTCTTGGGTGACAAGGTGCACTCTCAGTGAGCAGTAATAGTTTGAAAGAAATATTTTCTGAGCAGTCTCAACAGCAAGCTTAAAATATTCAGTAAACCACATTCTAAACAGATGTGCTATCATCCAGACTGTGTCATTCCCCTGGTAGGGCACAGGCAGAGTAGATTTAGAAGAATTCTAAACGGCCCTAGGATTTTCAAAATAGTAAAGGATGATTAGCTTCTTTAAAGTCACCAGCTGCATTAGCCCCTAATAAGAAAGTCAGCCAGTTCCTCTGAAGCTTTGAAGTCAGGCATTGATTTCTCTTCTCTAGCTATGAAATTCCTAGATGGCATCTTCTTGCAATACAAGGCTCTGTTGTCTAAGTTGAAACCCGTTGTTTAGTGTAGCTGCCTTCATTAATTATCTTAGCTAGATCTTCTGGACAACTTGATGCAGCTTCTACATCAGCACTTGTTGCTTCACCTGACACTTTGATGTTGTGGAGACGGCTTCTTTCCTTAACCTCTTGAACCAAGCTCTGCTAGCTTCAAACTTTTCTTCTGAAACTTCCTCCCCTCTCCCAGCCTTCATAAAATTGAAGAGAGTTAGGGTCTTGCTCTGGATTAGGCTTTGGCTTAAGGGAGTGTTGCGGCTGGTTTGATCTTCTATCCAGAACACTAAAGCTTTCTCCATATCAGCAATAACACTCTTTCATTTTCTTATCATCCATGGGTTCACTGGATTAGTACTTTCAATTTTCTTTAAGAAACTTTCCTTTGCATTCACAACTTGGCTAACTGCTGGGCACATGAGTCCCAGCTTTCCACCTGTCCTGGCTTTCCACAAGCCTTCTTCATTAAGCTTAATCATTTCTAACTTTTTTTTTTATTAAAGGGGTTGCATTTATTCTATGAAATTTTATTTTTTTGGCCACACTGCATGGCTCATGGGATCTTGGGATTGGTTCCCTGACCAGGGATTGAACCTGGGGCCTCAGGAGTGAGAGCATGGAGTCTTAACCACTGGACTTTCAGGGAGTTCCTGTTTCTAGCTTTTGATTTAAATGGAAAGATGTGTGACTCTTCCTTTCACTTGAACACTTAGAGGCTATAGTAGGGTTATTAATTCTCCTGATTTTAGTATTGTTGTGTCTCAGGGGAAAGGGAGGTTCAAGGAGAAGGAGAGAGACTGGGGAACAGCCTGTGAGTGGAACAGTCGGAACACACACAGCATTTATAAAGTTCTCCATCTTATATGGGTGCAGTTTGTGACATCAAAGCAATTGCAGTAGTAATATCAAAGATCACTGATCACCATGACAAATATAATAATAATGAAAAATTTTGCAATTTCGCAAGATTTACCGGTATGTAACACAGAGACATGGACTGATTAAATGCTGTTGAAAAAATGGCACCAATAGACTTGATTGATGCCGGGTTACTGCAAACCTTCAATCCGTAAAAAACAAAATATCTGTGCAGAGCAATAAAGCAAAGCACAATAAAACAAGGTATACCTATACTCAGGGTTGCAGTGGAAGATTTTAAAACTTAAATAAATTATACATAAAATATACATGATGATCAGCCACTTATTGTGGCAGTGAGAAACCAAGAACTAACAATTTTTAATCACATTTCATAACTAGAAGTTAATTTCATACACATTATCTTTAAGAATCTTAAGTTAGATAGGCAGGTATTATATATTCCCCATATTTTTGAATAAAGATAAAAGAATCAATATTCATAGAGCACCGTGATTGCTGATAATTAACTGGGTAACTTTAAGAAAATAATAATTCTTCTGCACCTCAGTTTTTTAACCTACAGAACAGGGCTGCTAATATACACTTGTCTTACTTCAAGGGGTTTCTACTAGAACCAAGATAAGGCAGGAGAAAAGTAACTGCATACTGCAAAGAGTTTTCCTTTGCCTCCATTTTCTCATGTGTACAACATGAGCTAATGTTAAGGCCATAAAGTAACATAAAAATTCTTTCTGTAACAAAAAATTCCGTTATGAAAGTGTGAGATATTATTGGTCGCTCGTGCCTAGGTTTTCAACTTAATTTAGCAAGACTTTAGGTTATTAGTGTTAATATTTTTCTTCCTCTCAACATTCATATTGTACAATTAAGATTTTTAAGACATTCTACTTCTGTTTTCCTGACCTGGATTCACTCAAGGTTAAGTTTGTAATGTATTCCTCTTCTTCCTTCTTACCCTTAAGGGGATTAAGAGACTTGCCAGGTCTATCAGTGTTTTAAGGGGAAGCGTAACAAAAGAACAGCAGAGCACTTACTTTTGATGATAAACAGTCTCTTCCATGTAAAGCCTAATAAGTGTTAGTCCAAAACTGGGATATTAACCAATGCATATTGGTGTTATAGAAAGACTTGATGCCTCACTTTAAATGCATTACTAGTAGGCTACTATTTTATAAGTCTAGCAATTGAAACCCCTTTGAAGATACAATTTCATTACACCATAACCCCATAACCATATCATTTACAAAGGCTTGGGTCATCATTTACTACAAATGGTTTTAATCAAAGGAAAACGCTTAGAGGAACAGAACTGGCAGAATTGGCTCCCCCATCTTACAGACCGAAGAATATAGACTGGAATTCTTCTTTTGATAAATAATATTAATGACATCTGTATTTTATTTTGTTAATTCTATTTTCTTAACTCTTTCAAAGAAGAGAAACCTTATCATTGATATAACTCTTCCAAAAGTATTCATTATTTCTACATGATCTTTGAGAAAATAAAATCCTTACAGGACACTGAAAATATCTCAGTGACCATGATATTTAAAAGTTATCTCGTAAAGATTAATAAATATCATGGATATCTTATGTCCTTTTAACATGTTCTAGGAAAATATAATTTTATCTTCTTATATGCTTAAAAGTGATGTTTGTACTTGAAAAGTCTTTTTTAAAGGTTTCTTACATTTTGATAACTTAATAACAATATTCAGGTTTTCTCTCTAAATTAGTTTGACTCAATACTTAAACAAATATTTATTCAACATTTTCAGTCTTGCAAAGTAGCTGAAGTAATTACTAAGTAACTTACTTCAGGTATCCTTAATAATGATTACATAGATAATTCAATTAAAAATCCTAAAAATTACTTACTTAAGACAACACAGGTAAAAGGATTTTCTTTCTGAAATTCATAAAAAATTGCATCTACATATATAAAGTTAATATATGTAAATTATTTTATATAATATATGAATTAAAATGTTCAACTTTCAAAGTTTTATCAGGCCCTATATACTGTAGAATTCTCCTATATTTAGCAGTATGAAGCAAACACAAATTTTATGAGAGCCAGAAAAAAAAAAAGCTCACCACATAAAAAAACTCATAATAATGAATAGAATAAAAGAGAATTGCAGGTACTTTTCATTTTATAAAGTAGTTATTCGACAGCCTATTAAATGTAAAACAGATTTTTTAAAAAAAATCAAGATCAAAGACATGATTCCATTTGGGGAAAATCACTCCCCCACTCCCAAAGACACCACCACCCAGATTTCTTGAGACCATTTGGCAGAAAATATACTGGTTACAGCAATTGAATATTTAACAATGGAGTCATGTGAGGACACTTTTAGAACCCTGTAGCCAGTTGTATGCTGTCACCAGTTCATTGGCTAGGTCACTGATCTCATATGGTAGCTTGAAATCAAGCTTGAATTATTTAAACCAAAGATTGATAAAGATTGTGTATCAGACCTTTTCTCCTCCTTTCCCCAAATCCTCCTTGGTTGTTAAACATTTACCAGCACACTTTAGCCAGCAGTAATTCCAAACCTATAAAGTATTTTTCAGCATCAAGATTTCCTTTTTTTGCTGTGCACTCTGTGAAACATTTCCCAAATTCCTGAAATTTCTCGTACTGTCAATTATCTGGGTCTGTGATGCAAATACAGAATATAGAACTTTTTTTTTTTTTTTTAAAGAAGTTGGAAATCTGATCAGGGTGCCAGCATGGTCAGGTTCTGGTGAGGACTCTTCCTGGATTGCAGATAGCTATGTCCTCACATGGCTGAGAGAGACCTCTGTGGTTTCTTCCTCTTATAAGGCCACCAGTTGTTTTCCAGCTTCTAGAGATTGCATTCCTTGGCTTGTGGTCCTTTTCCATCTTCAAAGCTATCAATGTTGCATCTCTCTGACCCTTCTTCCATGGACATATCTCCTTCTCTAGAACATCTGTTTTTGCTTTTATACTCATATCGTCTAAATTGTTACAGAACTACATTTGGTAAATGAGAACCATTATCTAATACATGAATTTTAATCTGAAAATTCCATGATTTGTCATCTTCCATGAAATTAAACGTTGCCATACATAATTGATTCCATAGATTCTGCAGTCTTGTGAAATTAGTTCTCAAGAGAAAGTAAGAAAAATTTAAAATTAATGCAATAACTAATTTAATATAGTTGTTAAAGCTACAACTTTTTTTTTGCCGTATGAGGGCCTCTCACTGTTGTGGCCTCTCCCGTTGCGGAGCACATGCTCCGGACGTGCAGTCCTAGCGGCCATGGCTCACGGTCCCAGCCGCTCAGCGGCACGTGGGATCTTCTCGGACTGGGGCACGAACCCACGTCCCCTGCATTGGCAGGCGGACTCTCAACCACTGCGCCACCAGGGAAGCCCTACAACTTTATTTTTGATGCAAATATATATTTGTGAATATACACAGAGTATTAGAATTTTTTGCATACTTCAAGCATTTTTGCTAAACATCAACAACTAATGTAAGCTAAAGGCACAAGTACAATTAGAATGGAGAAAAGAGAGAACTCAAATAAAATAAAATTAAATAAAATACAGGTTTATTAAAGTGCTTTTCTTGTGTTTTTTAATTCAAATATGCAGTGAAGTAATAGATGGACTTTAGTATTTAAATAAAACGTGTTTTGTAATTTAAACAGAATTAATAAAAACTTTAATATTTAAATAAAATTAACATAAAATTGGAATATCTGTTTGCATCTATAATAGTTATTATAGATAAATAACCACCTTAAACAGTGGTTCTCAAAAGACAAGGAGCACAGAATCACCCAGAAGACTTGTTAAAAGATTCCTGGGACCCAGCCCAGAGTTTCTGTTTCAGTAGATCTGGGACTAGAATTTGCATTTCTAACAAGATGCTGGTCCAGGGACCACACTATGAGAAATACTGCTCTAAAAGTGAAAGTCTTCTAAATACTGACTTTGTCAAGGCTAACCACAGTGACACGGACAAATTACTCAGATCTTTGAAAAGTGAATTGAGCTGTTATCTATTTAATAAACCATAGCACCTTTGCTTTTAGAAATATAATAAAAATAGTTTTGAGATTATTATCCTATAATTTTAAGTTTCTTCATAAAGTATTGTTTTGGAAAAATCAACATTTTTCTGTGTGCTTTTAGAAGAAAAACTTTTACCTATCTGAATTCTCGTAAAAGTTGTGATAGCTGGTGACAGAAAAACTAACGTGTCTTTGAACAGTTTTTGTTTTTCTGATTTTTTTGTTTAAGTAAAATTTTATGTTGTCTTTGGTCATTTATTTAGTTTTTTAAAATATCTAAATGCTGGAGAGGGTGAGGAGAAAAGGGAACCCTCTTGCACTGTTGGTGGGAATGTAAATTGATACAGCCACTATGGAGAACAGTATGGAAGGTCCTTAAAAAACTAAAAATAGAACTACCATATGACCCAGCAATCCCACTACTGGGCATATACCCTGAGAGAACCATAATTCAAAAAGAGTCATGAACCACAATGTTCATTGCAGCTCTATTTACAACAGCCAGGACATGGAAGCTAAGTGTCCATCAACAGATGAATGGATAAAGAAGATGTGGCACATATATACAATGGAATATTACTCAGCCATGAAAAGAAACAAAATTGAGTTATTTGTAGTGATGTGGATGGACCTAGAGTCTGTCATACAGAGTAAAGTAAGTCAGAAAGAGAAAAACAAATACCGTATGCTAACACATATATATGGAATCAAAAAAAAAATGTTCTGAAAAACCTAGGGACAGGACTGGAATAAAGATGCAGACGTAGAGAATGGACTTGAGGACACGGGGAGGGGGAAGGGCAAGCTGGGACAAAGTGAGAGTGGCATGGACATATATACACTACCAAATGTAAAATAGATAGCTGTGGGAAGCAGCCACATAGCACAGTGCTTTGTGACCACCTAGAGGGGTGGGATAGGGAGGCTGGGAGGGAGACGCAAGAGGGAAGAGATATGGGGACATATGTATATGTAGAGCTGATTCATTTTGTTATACAGCAGAAACTAACACACCATTGTAAAGCAATTATATTCCAATAAAGATGTTAAAAAAAATAATATAAAATATCAGTTGGCTACTAGTTTGTTTACAGATATTTATTTTATTGCTTTTTATAATACATCTATCATAGAACATTTGCGTCTCAAACGACAGATATTTCAGTATTTTTACTCTATACCATCATCCTCAATTTAATTAAAAATATCAGTAAGAAAGGTCATGCAACAATTAAGGTAAATATTTATAGAAGAACTTAGACAAGGCAATATGAACCAGCTTCCGTCATGGTCCTAGAAAGAAGTTTCTTCTACATGGGGCTAATCCCTCATGGATATCTTGGGTATCTTGGGTATCTTGCTCTAGCATTTTTAACTCTTTTCCTTGTATTTTAATTTTTATTTCTTAACGGAATCTGACTTCAACCCCCTCCATCTGTGCTTAACTCTTCTCATGTGAATGAATGATCCAAAATCCTGTCTTAGATTTCTTATTTACCATTTTCTCCTTGACCCACTGAAAGAAGAGGCTGCTCTGCTCTATCACTTCACTGAAAATATTCTTGCTGACATCACCAGTGATGCACCATAAATCTCCTCTGACTTCACTCTCTGTTATTAGTCTCTCTGCAACATTTGCTACTGTTCTCCAATCTATTTCCTGAAATTCTTGTGTCCTTACTTTTCCTGATAGCATTCTCTCCAACTCGCTATTAAGATATATTCCTTTTCAACTTCTTCCGATCTCTTTTTTCATCAATTCCTTGGCTATTCCTATACTACTAGGGTCCATCTTTAGTCAGATGTTCTCATTCATGTATTCTCAATTAATCCCATGATTTTAACGGTCACCTATAAGTTAATCCCTTTCAAATTGTATCTACATCCTAGATTGCTCCTCTGAACTCAATTTGCATATCCAAATACCTCCTGAGAATTTCTTTCAACCGTCTTATTCTCATATGTAAAAACCGAATTAATTATTCCCACCCAAACTGGCTTTCTTTCTACATCCATATATTGGAGGACTAGAGACTTCAATATGTTCTTTCCTGTATCTAGACCCACTTCTCAGAAGACCCAGAATATCTCTTCTTAGAGTC
The DNA here is from genome assembly GCF_003676395.1 of Aethalodelphis obliquidens. Lineage (NCBI taxonomy): Eukaryota > Metazoa > Chordata > Mammalia > Artiodactyla > Delphinidae > Aethalodelphis > Aethalodelphis obliquidens. The sequence continues at coordinate 17,250,785 of NW_020837954.1, forward strand.
TGGCTCCCATGGCTGTTTGCTGAGTAAGTAGCAGGCATATTACCCCATCCCCTGAGTATAGCTGGACCAGTCTTATCTCTCTTCTGGGGACTAAAGTTGAGACAGACAGAATGTGGTATTAGCAGTGGGTGAGATGATCACGTGTGGGTAATGTTCTCTAATTATCAAGCAGGAAAAAAAGCTGGTCTGAAGAGAAAGGTTCATTAAAGCGCAGGTGAAGAGAGCAGTAGAAATGAGAAAGTGTTACACTAGTAAGTGAAAAAGATGGATAGGGTAGCCGTACTGTTTTCTTATAACTCCTGAGTTCTTCTGTACGTTCTTTTCTTGGGATAATAGAGATGTTCCTGTATGGATACAGTAAAGTTTGATTGAGTCTAAGAGTCAACCTAGTCTACTCTGACAGTGATCAAATTGGCCATTAGGCCACATGAGTATTAACTTCTTAACAACTTTTGAATCCAATCTTCTTTCCCCCATTCATAGCCATACCCTCTTCTCACCTAAAGTACTACAGTTTTCCATTAGAGCTTTTCTTTTTCCTCCATCTCCTTCAGTCGTCTATCCCTCTATCTTTCATACTGTTGCAGGACCAATCTTTACAAAATAGGAATCCATATTTATTATTCTTCTGCATGTGCCATTTCATGGCTCCTTGCTGACTACCAGAGGAAGTAAATGCCTTTAAGCAGAGCATGCTAACTGCTCTGTCCAGAACCTGGCCAACTTTAATTCATCTTGAGGGTTTGCTGTCCTCTAACTTTTATTTGACTCATGTTATTCTTGCTGCCTAGAATACCCTTCTCTAACTTGTTGCCTGACCATTCCTACTTATCTTTTCAGACCCAACTCCACTGTCTACATTTGCAAATCTCCCCTGATCTAGCAAGTAGAGCTGATTATTCCCTTCTTTGGAATATACATACATACACATTTATCCACTCTGTATCATTTACTTATCTAAATGCCTTTCCTTCATTTTAGAACATGAATTCATTGTTGATGGAGAGCAGTATTTCATAATTTATGCAGCATTTATTTATTTATTATGATCTGACTAAACTTAAGAGATTACTGGTATAATCCAAAGTAGATCTGGGTTCCTGGAGCCTAATGATTGACTACTGGTCTATGTGTTAATCCATAATCTAATTCACTTTCTCTTCGAGAAAGAGGGCAGCTTTAGAATTATTATAGCTCATACTACAAAATTCAATTTTAAATATCAAGGAGCTCATGTTAAAAGATAAACTGAGGCACATTAAACTTTTCAAGAGTTTATTTGAGCATGCATCATTCAAATTGGGCAGCACTAAACCAGAGGCGGTTAGGAGTACTCCACCCACAGGAGGTAGGGAGATTTACTTACAGAGAAGATGTGGAAGCAAACTACAGAAATTATCTGATTGGCTACAGTTTTAAGCAGTTGCCTTATTTGGGAAAGCCTAGTTGGGTGTTGGTGACTGGTTGTTCTTAAGTTTCATTTTCTTAGATTGGAGGACATTGGCTCTGTTTTAGGTTTTGGTTTGCTTGTGTAGGCTATCAAGGCATTAGAGTCACCTTAGGCTAATGGTCTTCTTGTTTAATTAATTTAACACCCATATTTAAATTAATGGTTTTCTTCACAGCACTTCAAATTGTGACATATATTGCTATGATTTCTTAGAATCACAGTTTACATTTTCCTACTCAAATTCCACACTTTTTTTTAACATCTTTATTGGAGTACAATTGCTTTACAGTGGTGTGTTAGTTTCTGCTGTATAACAAATTGAAACAGCTATACATATACATATATCCCCATTTCTTCTCCCTCTTGCGTCTCCCTCCCAGTCTCCCTATCCTACCCCTCTATGTGGACACAAAGCACCGAGCTGATCTCCCTGTGCTATGTGGTTGCTTCCCACTAGCTATCTATTTTACATTTGATAGTATATAAAAGTCCATGCCACTCTCTCACCTTGTCCCAGTTTACCCTTCCCCCTCCCCGTGTCTTCAAGTCCATTCTCTACGTCTGCATCTTTATTCCTGTCTTGTCCCTAGGTTCTTCAGATCCATTTTTATTTTTTTTACATTCCATATATATGTGTTAGCATATGGTATTTGTTTTTCTCTTTCTGACTTACTTCACTCTCTATGACAGACTCTAGGTCCAACCACATCACGACAAATAACTCAGTTTTGTTTCCTTTTATGGGTGAGTAATATTCCATTGTATATATGTGCCATAACTTCTTTATCCATTCATCTGTCGACGGATACTTAGGTTGCTTCTATGTTCTGGCTATTGTAAATAGCACTGCAATGAACATTTTGGTACATGACTCTTTTTGAATTATGGTTTTCTCAGGGTATATGCCCAGAAGTGGGATTGCTGGGTCATACGGTAGTTCTATTCTTAGTTTTTAAGGAACCTCTATACTGTTCTCCATAGTGGCTGTATCAATATACATTCCCACTAACAGTGCAAGAGGGTTCCCTTTTCTCCACACTCTCTCCAGCATTTATTGTTTGTAGATTTTTTGATGATGGCCATTCTGACTGGTGTGAGGTGATACCTCATGGTAGTTTTGATTTGCATTTCTCTAATGATTAGTGATGTTGAGCATCCTTTCATGTGTTTGTTGGCAATCTGTGTATCTTCTTTGGAGAAAGGTCTATTTAGGTCTTCTGCCCATTTTTGGATTGGGTTGTTTGTTTTGTTGATATTGAGCTGCATGAGCTGCTTGTAAATTTTGGAGATTATTCCTTTGTCAGTTGCTTCATTTACAAATATTTTCTCCCATTCTGAGGGTTGTCTTTTGGTCTTGTTTATGGTTTCCTTTGCTGTGCAAAAGCTTTTAAGTTTCATTGGGTCCCATTTGTTTATTTTTGTTTTTATTTCCATTTCTCTAGGATGTGGGTCAAAAAGGATCTTGCTGTGATTTATGTCATAGAGTGTTCTGCCTGTGTTTTCCTCTAAGAGTTTTATAGTGTCTGGCCTTACATTTAGGTCTTTAATCCATTCTGAGCTTATTTGTGTGTATGGTGTTAGGGAGTGATCTAATCTCATACTTTTACATGTATCTGTCCAGTTTTCCCAGCATCACTTATTGAAGAGGCTGTCCTTTCTCCACTGTACATTCCTGTCACCTTTATCAAAGATAAGGTGTCCATATGTGCGTGGATTTATCTCTGGGCTTTCTATCCTGTTCCATTGATCTATATTTCTGTTTTTCCACAAGTATTTTTAAACCAACTCCTTTTATCCAAATGTGGGGAGACTTACTAATAAGATATGAGAGTGGGAGAAGGAGGCAGTAAGATCACTAGATCATACTCTATGAAGCTTGAAAAGTTAGCTTAAGATCTCTATCTTTCAGGGTTTTTTTTAACTTAAAATTAGCAGTTGAAATAGCTAATCTATAAATCCCCTCGTAACTCTAAATTTCTGTTCTTGGAAAATCAAAACATTTATAAATATTAATAAAAAGAATAATTTGGAAAGTAATCATTAGTGGCCAGCATGCTTACTTATATTATTAAAGGCATCTATTACTGCTTATATAAACATAAATTAAAATATATTAATGCATTTCTCCATTCCTAGGTAGAAATATCACAAAACATTTTGATTATAGTAACATACCTATAAAAGTATAGGGGCTATATATTAATGTAAATTTTAAATATTTGATTTTTATCTTTAGTAAATGAGAGATATAGTACAACAGAATCTCAGATGAGATAGAAAACGTGTTTATTCATTTGAAGGTAACCTCCAATAGGTTGTGTTCCGGAAATGTTTCATCATCAGTTGATGCAGTTAAAAGCCTGAAAAAAAAAACACTACCAGAAACAGAAAATGGAGCAAAGCGTCAATTGCTTTTGCATTGTGACTGCTAAATATAAAGGATTTGTTATTTTCATGGACTACAGTTTCTTAAAGTCAGATATTCTGTTTCACCCATTACAGAGTTACTAGCTTAGAAAAAAATAAAACAAAAATACATTTAAAAATAAATATGTTATACCTTTATTGAACAGTCTGTTCCATGTAAATTTTATGTATATGGCTCTTTTTAACATGAAAATAACAGAGGATCTGTTTGAACTCACCAAATAAATGGTTTTAAGAAAGCCTGGCACATTATCTTATGCATATGTACATTATCTTCCTAAACACTTATGTGATACGGGAATGAATATTAAATTTGAAAAGATAAAAGACAAAAATTAAGGAAGTCTCTGTATTCACTATATTTAAAAAATAGTTATCACCTTGTGTAAATGTGATCTACATAGAATGTGAAACACTGAATTTGCTGTCTGGATCATGGTTGAACAATTGGGAACACTGTGATGGTGTTCAGTCACTTTCTTTTGCAAAATTTAACAACTTTCCTCAAATCCAGGATTTATTCTCTTGGGCTCCTCACTGCTGTTGCCTTTCAGTTCCAGCATTTGCTTCTTAGTGCAGCCATGGCACAGATCCATTGCACCAAAGCACAAAATAGGAAATGAACCCCAGTGGGAGAGATTTTATACATAAAAGTCAAAGCAAAACCCCATAAAGAAAGTAACTACGTGTTTATACATTTCACAAAACAGAAAAATGTTCAAAGGAAAGTAAAATTAGCTTTCAAAATAGTTGCCTCTTGAACTGGATATCTGTTACATGACTGTAAACTTACCTTGCATATTTTTATAAAGAAGAATATTTTCACATTTACAGAAGGTAGCCTAGGTATAGCCAGTCTACACATATTGTTGTTGTTCTTTAACATTTTAAGAGTCATTGTAATTTCCAATTTGGGTATTTTCTGCAAAATTTTCAAGAAGCCTCTTTCCTAACTATTCAAAGAAGTACTCAGAAATTCTCCAATTCTAAGCAGAATATTCCCATGTTGCTTGGTGTTAGAAAACAGACATACATTTTACCTACAAAATGGTATTCTCTTGTCAAGAATAGATCAGAAGTGATTAAATAACAGAAGCAGGAAAGAGAAGCTAGTGGCATAGTATAAAGACAGAATACAATAGGCAGAAATGAGTTCAGGAGGTTGAGGAATCCATCTCATAGCTCACTGGCAATTTTCTAAATGAATAAGTATAGTACTACTGAATCCAATCAAGGTCTCCAAGATGAGGTCACTAGAAAAAGAAACTGTCTTACTCTAGTTCACTGCCTCAAACAAATGTCCGTCTTTCAAAATTAATACACTTTCTTTTTTTGCATTATGAGCATTTTCTCATTTAAAACAAAGTTAAGATTTAAAACTGCATTTCAAACTCTCTACTCACAAAGTGAAAAATAAAACCTTTAACATGTTATAAAGATCCATTATATGTGGCTAAGGATATGTGCATATTTGACATAATTCTACTTGTCTTTCTTATAAATCTTACATTTATCTGCATCTTATTTAAAGTCTATAAAATAAATGTCTCAATGGGATAGTATGAAAATGCTTTTGGAAATAGGGAATTAATGTCTGAACTGAGAAAAAGCATTTCTAGACAACATATAGGGAATTATTTTTGTAGTTCTAAATATTATTAGCTTTACAACTTGCCCTCATTCTTTGCTTCCCCCTCTCCTTTTTTTTTTCTTTCAAGATATATTGTCCTTTTTAGTATGAATAAAAACTGGAGAACAATAACATCTCTTAGTACATGGAGTCAAGGACAGGAAGAGCCTAATCTTGAAGTATAACATATAGAAAATGAGTGAATGAATGTATGAATGAATTCAATGCCGAAGATTTTACACTTTTGGCTACATTTATTAGTAATACTGGAAATCAAGAGAGTCTTGAAAAATTTCTACCAGAAAATGTAGCAAATTACCAAATTTGTAAAATGATAAAAGCTAAGTATAATCAATGCTGATTACGTTTTGAAAACCATATAGAAAGAATGCAATCTCACATAATTTTTCACAATGATTTACCATCTAACTTTTTGTTAGCTCCTAAATTCTGTTGCTAATAAAACCAATATAAAATATCTGATATGTCCCAACAATCACTAAGTTATCATGTTAATTGTTCAACAGTGTATTCTTTTGGAATTTTAAAAAGGCTCTAATTTTATAATATTACCAAAAGGTTAAAACATGCCAATCTAACACAAAATAAGACAATATTTTGCTTATGTTTTTGGCATATCCATTCAGGAACAAAAGATACAACAGATGGATAATAGTTAATGTTGCCAATATACAAATTCACTTTAGAGAAACTGGGACAATCCCACTGCATAGCAATATAGTGCAATAAAAAGAAAATGGGTTTCTGTTTAAGCTCTCTTAAAGGGGAGGGAATTTAAGGAACTAATACTAAACTTATAAAATACATTTGAAGCTGAATAGTATCTAAAGAGAGCAACTTGAGTATTCAAGATTTTGCTAAATAATGTCACCAAAATTACAGAATATTTAATATGAAGGAAAATAATATTAGCAGAATGTTCTAGGCATCTTCCTGAGGATTTTTATCTCACTTTTATGAGGAAATTTTCTTGACTAAAAAAACACAGATTATTCTGAGAATCTAGATTATTTATAATATCCTTTCAGTGAAATTGGCTATTCATTACATAATTTGAAATAAACTAATGGCAAAGAACAGAAATGATATGTATGCAGTACTTGCTTGTACTGGGTAGTTTATACAGGTGAAGTTATTAAAATCTCTCAATCAATCCCAAATCTAAGTACTATAATTTCCACTTTACACACAAAAGAGTTAAAGATTCAGGGTAGAGTTAAATGATTTCCACAGGTAATGCTGTGAATTTCAGAACAAAGATTCAAACCTATGTGTATTATATCCCAACATTTTATCGAATATGCTGTGTTGATCTTCAATAAAGGACTATGTCTGTATATTTCAATACAGTTTGAATGAATATGAGAAAAACAAATTAGAAACTAAAAGCAGTGAAGAAACTATCATTAGAGTATATAGGGATGGGTTCCCGAGGCCTAACAAAAGGTTTGGACTTCATAGCAAATTGCTGTTGGTGAAATTAAAGCAAGGTCATATTGTACTAATCTGCTTGTTAGTCTTATAACCTCCACTAAATAGTAAACTCTATCATGGGGACAGAGACCAAGAGAATTAATCTTGTTTAATCTTCTCTCCCCACTGCCTGGTGCAGGACACTGGCTAAAACAAGGCATTCAATGAATTTCCAGGGAATGAACCGAACTGCAAGCAGAGAAAGGCCATAGTCTGGAGAAATAAGTTTGGTGGTAAGCAATCACAGAAAGGGTTTGCTTTCATTACGAAATTAGAGCCATTATGGCTGAGAAATGAATCCAAAGGAGCTTTAACACCAAGCTAGTCAAGAACTCAGAGCCAGTCAAAGGACCAGAATGACTAGGATGTAAAACAAGAGCAGAGGCCTGAGAAGTAACTCAGTGTCCTAAAGAGACCTTAATTAAAGGAGAACTGGTGAAAAAGATTTGGAGGAAATCACCTAATCACGCCTTTGGAATTTATGTTAAGAAATCATTGTGCTAAAAGAAATTACCTGCTTTTATGTTGATAAAACTTATCCAACATTATTTATTTTAATGAAAATGCATCTTTCATAAAATAAATAGAAATTAATTCTTATTTCAAAATTTATGGTGGTTTATAAGAAAGCCAAACCCTGTGGTCTGGTCTCAATCACGTGAGAGTGTCACCTTACTGCCGACTTGTGGCCACCTGACTGAAATTCAGGGGCAGACTCGAGAAAAAGAAATATTAGAAAACAGAATCTGTAAAGTAAAGCTTAAAAGCGAATGCTTTTTTCTATAGTTTATCATCAGGTTTTGCAGAATTGAGAGTAATATATGTGTTTTGAAGAAGTTAAGTCCATAGATTTTTGACAGCTTATTACTTCCATCTAATATGACTTGGTAGGCTTACCAGTAATTATAAATCATAAGAACAGTAAACAAACTTTTGTTTTTAAGATAATTATGAGATGACTGGCTTCATTATAAAATAAAGTTTCAAGATCAAGTGGAAGTTTTCCTGAAATACTAACTGGATATATAAATATAAAACTTTCTAAATGTTTTTTCCAAGGTTAAAAAATAGGTTTGAATAATTGTTTAATAGCATTTCAAAAAATAAAATAGATAAAAATAGTACCATACTTAACATTCAACCCTGTATACAAATTTAAAGATGATTGTGGTGTCTTTGCTCACTTTATATGTAACACACTTTGCCAGAAATTCTACGTTTTAGAAATTAAGTTGGCTTCACATTTCTGAAGTGGGTAAACTGCTAGACACTGACACTTTAGTTTGAATTGCATTATATGATGTTTTCCCCTTAAAAATTTAATAAGATATATCTAATATGACTAAATGGAGGTTTTGATGAAGATAGGAACATAGATCCCAGTATCATACCAATCTTCTCTGGGTTAGATATTCCTAGGTAGGATGCTGTACTTGGGGACTTTTGGGTAACTAAATGGAAGCCCTAGACAAATACAGGGAGTTAATACCAGAATTTAAGCAAAAAAGTAAGACAAGATGGATGAGTATTTACATAAAATTTACTTTTTACTTGCTATTTTGCCTAAGAATTGCCTTACCTGTCCAGCAATGTTTATCTCTGAAATAACCTCTTATCTTTGAGCTGTCACAAACAATTTTTGCCAATGACACTGTCTTTAAAAATCACTATGTTTGTGTTTTACAAATTAAACTTTAAAAAATACTTTTCTTAGTATAAGAAATGACCAGTTCCGTCCAGTAATTTATCGGGTTCTTAGTGCACAGCTTTCATGAGGTAGATCTTAATCACCTAGTATGCCATTATCATGATCCATAAAAGTTAAAAAAAATGACAAAGATTCAGGAGGAAGGGAAAGTAAATAAATGTATGTTTTACAAAAGATCAAGTTAAAAAAATCACATAAAAATAAAAAATTTATTTTTATTTAAAAATAAAAGGGAAAATGTCTTTTGTAGCTCAGAAATACATTAAATAGTAAATAAATTTGATTTTGGGGAGATCCAAAATACATAAATGAGCAATCTGTTTATTTAGGACAGAAATATGCTGGGTCTGCAACTCTGTTTAGAGCCCAGTTGAATCATGTTTTTGGTAAGATCTAATTGCCATCACAATTTGTATCTTAGGACTTTATAGTCAGGTACAACATCAAAAATATGTTTCTAAGATAAGCAGGTCTCTTTTTACATTTCAAAAATACATGGGGCACAACTATGATAGTGATTTTTTAAAAAGCTTGATGTTGGATTTCAATTATTATATTTTAACAAAGTTTTTTTTTTTAAGTTATTCCTTCATTTCAGAAACTTGTATTTCCCTGTTGTTTCTTCACATCATTTTCCAGTCTTGAATTTACAGATAACTTTATATTAGGAAAAAGAATCAAATGCTCCTCACAATACCAGTTCATCACCCAGAAAATATGGAGATAATTCCAATTTTAAAAAGCTTTTTAAAGCATACATCAAACCAAAAATGAACTAAAGCGACAATATATCACACTTTTAAACCACAGAAATAAGAAAATTCATGAGGTAAGCAGACTAATTGTTGAAAACAATTTTAAAACAGTGTAAGTCATGCCTTTCTCACTGCTTTAGGAAAAAATGATAAATAATAATATAACCAGAAACTCAGGTTTCCTTTTGGTATTCATCATTTTAAGTGTAAATCATTCATATTTCCATTTATTGCCTGAAATTAGCAAAACACAACTTTTTTCAAATTCTGCATTATTCTGGGAAAACACAGTCCAATATTTATGACCAGAGGTCCTTGGAAAAATGATTGGGCCGAGAAAGAAGCCTAACGTAATTTTAAAAATGACGACATAAACACTGGATTTGGGGATAAACTAAGATTTTTTGGACACTTAAAAGTATACCAATTTCAAAGCTGGTTTTGCCAACAATACTTATGTAGGCAAACTAGAACTTGCCATCTTCTTTTTTTTTCAGAGGCCTTTTTTTCCTTTGGTTGAAAGAAAAATTACCCTCTATTAACTCTGAGATCCTTTGGGAAAGAATATCCTAGCCTTTCCTTGAAAGTCTTCCCACCTCTACTGTCAAGCTAAAACAAAGCTTGTTTCTTCCTCCCTACTGGTGAACTCTAATCAGCTTGTATAGGAGGGAAAGAAACAAATACTGTACCTGGACAGTGAAAGGTACATGACTTTACCAGCGAGTGCTTTCTTGAGATAAGATGAAATGGTGAAAGCACTTTCAAATATAACGTATAATGTACAACGGGAAGGCTAAACTAAAGGAAGAGAGGATGGTTTTGTGAGCTTGGTAGGGCTTGCAACAGAAAAGAATACTGGAAAGTTACACATTACTACTCCCTAAAGAGACGTTGATTACACACACACACACACACACACACACACACACACACACACCCCGTTACTTAGCACCCAGGAAGATATCTGAACTCCAGCTCTCGTCTTCTTACAGCTGGTTAAGTGTACCCTCTCCTCACCTCGGTCCGAGCACTAGAAAAAAAAAAGAAAACGAAAAAGAAAAGTTATTTATTCCGGCAATGCAAGGTCTTTGGGCTTCTCATTCAACATCTCTCTATACTTTGGTCCCCAGGGGAAACTGCAAACCTTTATCTCCTGGTCTTCAGCGGTTCCTATCGGCTCAGTAGGGAAGGGTGGGGGCAAGTGGGAAAATCCTTAAGGAAAAAGGAGTCACCCCTGCGTCCAAAAGTATTGGAAGTGCTCGCTCGTATCTGCTTGTGGTCCGTGCTGGTGCTCCGCCGCCGCCCCTCAGTGAAGTCCGAGAAGCGGCCAAGTTTAAAGTGAAACGAAGATGGAAGCACTCTCTCTCCCTGTTTCTCAGAGAGTCCCTTAACTTATTTCGCCGCAGGTTCTTGCCCTGGACTTTTCGGAAACCTTTTTTCACTTCAGGGGACAAAAAGCCACAGGGGCAGCGCTGATGGTTTTAGTGGAGAGTCTCCTGGCCTGCAGTGGTGTCCGCTGATGTATTTGTCCTTGGTGTCCCTTTGGTTTATTTTTCTGAGGTGTCGGAGGTGTCGCCACGCAGACCCGCTGCTGCGCGAGTTTGCCACCAGCTCTCGAACTCTAATCGTCCGGCGCCACCCGGGCTCCGCGGAACTCGCCCCAGAGCCCCGGACCCGGTGCCGCCAGCGAACCTGGAAGGAGGAGGCACAGCAGGAACTGCGGCCCCTGAGCCGAGCTCCTTCGGAGCAAAGCCTCCGGAAGAGTTGCGCGGATTCCTAAACCCCGGATTGGACCTGGAGCCCGGTGGGCGTAGAGAGGAAGAAGGAAGAAGAGGAAGGAGGAGACACGAGAGCACTTTCCACCTCAAGCGCCAACACCCCTCGCATCCTCTCCTGAAAGAGGCAGCTGTGTGGGTCCTGCCTACGCGTGGGTGCACGTGTACGCGCTTGGGAGAGCCCGTGGGTGTGTTCGGGTGTGAGCGCGTCTGGGCACCCGCAGGGCAACGCTGAAGGCTGGGAGAGCTCTATTGGTAGCCAAATTCGAGAACGCCCTATCCTAGGAGGCCACTAGCACGTGGCTTTGACAAGTAGGCCTGGAAGAGGCCCTCATTAGCCAGCTTCCTTCGGCAACTCCCAACTCTTACATTCTCTTTGGGTTCAGACTGGTTTCGGGGCCAGCAGAGATCCGAGCTGAGAGGGAGTTCCTCGCTGGGGCCGAAGACCAAGTGCTGGTGAACCGGTTAAAGAGAAGTGACAGGATTTCCAGGCTCAGGAGATAGGAACAGCTGATTTCACTCGCGGTTCCCAGGAGAAAGACTTTTTCCGGGCTGGAGGGAGGGTAGGGTCGAGGAGAGTAATTCTAGGATTTGTGGCGAGAAAAGTCGACCTCCGCCGGCGGGGCCCTGTCTTGCTTTCTCCCCATCCCTCTTCTCTTTCCTGCTTCAGACCTGTTCCCTGTCCCAGTAACCTTAGTGGCCTGGTCTGGCTTGTGACGACTATTGGGTTTACTTTCTGCCCTTGACATACTAATATGTGACCAACTTCAGTACTGGTAATGTCTGATGCTCAACTGAGTTGATTCTCAAATATAATATTCTTTTCAGCTTTTGCGCCCATCGATTAGTAAGTAAACTACCACCTACTACTAAGGGGACGGTGGAAACCAGTCGCAGGCGACTGAGACCCCTAGGTCAGCAGTCCTCCATCTCAGATATTCCTGGCGGGTTATAGCTAATGACTTTTCCCTGTGCCATAAGCAGTCACAGCCTGACCCGGTGATACTCCTTTACCCCGTAACCGTGGGGCAGTGGGCGGTCAGCAAGTCCCCCCGTCGCAAAAGACTGGGGACGCCCCTGAAGTTCGCCTTCATGCTCCAGATTTTCTGCTTTCTCCCCTCCCCCTGCCTGCAACGCCCCCGCGCCTCGCCTGCCCCGGGATTTGCCGGCGCCTGGCTGGCCCTTTACTCCAGCCCTGGGTAAATCAGCCCGGAACTCGCCAGGCTCCGAGGCGCGGAGGGAGGCGTGGCGGCCCCGGCGAGGGTCTCGCCCGACTCCCGGAGTCTCGGCGGCGCAGCAGCTCCTGTCACTGCGGCGAGGGTCGGGCTCACGGCCGCGCGCCCCGCCGCCGCCACCGCCTCCATGCTGCAGCGCGGGGCGCAGTTCCTCCCGGCCCGGCGGCTGCAGTCGTCCAAACACGCCGGCTCGGGAAGCCCGGAAGCCGGGCCCGCCCGGGCCACAACCACAGCGCGGGAGTCGGGCCGCCAGCCTCTCGCCTGAGCCGCGGACTCGCCCGGAAGCCGCGGGCAGCGGGCGGGGCACTGTGCAGTGGCGCGTAGGAAGACTGCCGCGGTGTGCAGAGCGGTCCGAACTGAGGACTCTGTGTGCGTGCGCGCGGGGGTGCGTGTGTTTGCGCCTGTTTTTCGTTCTTCCCTCAAGGATGGCAATGGCTTGCAGCTGGCTGCTCCCTTAGGATTCTAGAGTTTGTGGAGCTCTAGGTTGTGAGCACAAACCACCCATATAATCCATTTTGCACGGGCGGTTTATATCAGGAGAAAAAAAGCGCAACTGGACGGGGGTGGGGCAGACCAAGGAAACCTTATGGAAATACAAATACGCACGCACAACACTCATAAGAGAGAGGAAGAATGAAAGACCTGGTAAGATGTCTGTAACCTTCCTGCTGGCCCTTCCATTTTTCCGGAAAGATTCTGGATCGTTTCTACCTTTTGAAGTCATCTTGGCATCTATTTTTTTGTAAGCTCTCTCCAGCTTAGTAGCGTGCGTGAGGGCGTGTGTGTATGTGTGCGCGCGCTTATCTGATGCATTTGACTGTCTTTTGTACAACTGCCCAGAAGCAAATGTGTTAACTCGGCGGTCCCCCTCGATGCCTGGCTTCTCGCAGAGCGCGGAGGACGCCCAGACCCATTTTCCAGTCTGGATTCGGAAGGGCTGCTCAGCTTTGGACCCTTGTGTGTGGATCGCTTTACCCAGAGGCTTGGAAAGCGCCAGTATTAACCTGCTTACAGGTACATCACAAGGTCACCAGAGGGTCTTGCAGCCGTCTTGTTTCTGTGCATCTAGACCTTCCTGTCTTGGCCCGAAGGATATTTACGTTTCGGTCGACATAATTTGAAGCCAAAAGTTCAGCCTGTCGAGCTGGTTTCTGCACAATCAAGGTAAAAAGAATTGCCTTTCAAACTGCTCAACAAAATCCCCGACTCTTCGACTCTTCCTTGCTGGTTCCTGGCTCTTTTGCCTCCCCACCAAAATGTCACCAGCTCTTGAATTACGTGGATTTGGGTTGGAGGAGAACTTGAAGGAAACGTGATAGAACCGCTATGCTAGACCACTCTCTTTGCTGCCCGTGGTCCTGTGGGCATCGAAGCCGATCGTGAGAAGGACCAGTCACCTCCTTGCTTTTCCTTCCCCGTGCTGTACTGGGTGTGTGTGTGTGTGTGTGTGTGTGCAAGTGTGAATGCGAGTGCGCGCGCGCCTGTCTGCGAGTGTGTGTGTGTGTTTGAGTGTGTTTCTGTGTGTGCGTGCGCGGCCGCCCTACCTCTGCCCGATTCCTGGGTGCAGAAACGCGGGTTTCATGGGGCGATCGCCGCGGATCCCCCGCCCAGCGCGACCTGCGGGCAACGGCGGCAGTGGCAGGAGCCGCCTCTCGGACTCCCTAGGATGCGGGTGCTGAGCTATGGCAAAGGGCAGCGAAGTGACGAGCGAGACCCACGTACGACTGTGAAAGCCACCTGGAAACACCTTACCGGGATTGTACCTGCGGGCAGAAAGTCTTCCTACGCCCGTCTTTCCTCTAGAGGCACCAGGTAACAAGCAAACGACTTCCCGCCTCACCCAGTTTCCCTCTGATCTTATTTCTAGTGTCTTATCTGCATTGCAGGCTACTTTACTTATTAATGTTTTGAAAATCATTAAGAAGGGCTGGGTATTCAAGGGCGCTCTGTGATGTAATATAATTTCTAGTAGGTGGAATATAAATCTATACCTGAGCATTTAATCTAGTAGTGAAAGCTAAGAAAATATGGATACGCTCCACCCTAAGTGATGTTTTTGGAAGCTAGGCGTGTTGAACCTGTCTGAAGATGCCAGAGATTAAAGTCCCGTGTTTTCTTCAGGCTATGGTTGCCACGGACCATTTGGTATCCAACCCTCCCCAGATTGTGGAGTGTGAGAGGGTGTTTGGTTTCCACCCATCGTTTCAGGCAGGGATCACTTTGACCCTTCTCTTCCTCTGGTGCCAGGTTGTTTTCCTGATTGTCGACGAGCTTGCCAGATCCTTTAGTAGTTGTAAATTATGCATCTGGAGACTTTAATTCGAAATAGAGTTTTCTTGGAACTTGCTTTGAGTGGAAGGGAATTCATTGCCACGGGTGTATGTGTTGAGATACGGTGTTTAACTGCCAGGGTTGCTTTTATGTAGCAAAATAGATCCATATCTAGAGGAGCGCTGCTAAAACCACAACCTCAGTCCCCAGCTGCATTGTCTCGCTTGTGGAGAGGGGCTTGTACGCGCGTGGTTTGTTTTTATTTTGTTCTGCTTTTTTTTTTTTTTTTGGTTTGTCTCTGTATAATGTGTATTTTGAAAATTCTTGCCAGTGCCTTGATTTACAAGGAGTAGGGTGGATTTGCGACTGCCTAATTAACATATTGGGTCTGATATGTTAAAAATGGAGATTCCCACAGCCGGCTGAGGCAGAACAAATTTAGTGAACTTCCAAAGCCTCTTACCTTCGCACCTTATTTCTCTCATTTCCTATCCCATCACCTCTGCGTCCCCTACAGAAAATTTCTCTCCCTTCTCGAGGGCATTAGGATTAAGAAAATAAAGCACTTCCAAAGTAGTCTCATCAATGTTTTATTAGACAGTGAAGGCGGTCAGAATAATTCAGCTAGGGAATGCTCGTTTGTCTCCCGCCTTTGGGAGCTGCCTGCTCGCTGCACTCAACCAAGGGTTTGGCTCAGCCGAGCGCACGGTGCCCTGCTCCTGGAAGCAGTGACTGGGACTGCTCCGCGGGTTTCTCTTTGCTGAAGCCGCTTGGAAAGTGGAGGGGCGCTGCCTGCTTTTCCTCCGCCCGCTGCATTTTTAAAATAGATATCCGTATGATGGTATTTGCGGACTACAAGCCGGTCGCTAGCTAGCTGCTGTCGCTGTCCCTGCGCCTTGATGTCCCCGACTACTCTGGAGATTGGGCTCGGCTGCTGCTTCAGCCCTCGCAGGCTGGTGGTGCTACAAGGCCGTGTTTGCAGCGGGCTTGGGGGCTGGGCTCCGCCACTGCAGCTGCCAGGCCCGCGTTGACACTTTCTTGGGGCCGGGCGGGAGAGCTCAGCGGGCCCCCTGGCAGACAGCGGGCGCATCATGGCAGAGGTGGCTGCCTGGATTTGAGACGGAGGAAGTGGAGAGACACACATGGAGGGGGGGGGGGGGGGCAGTGAGGTCCTGCCCGATTTCCTTGCGCCTGCAGCCCCCTCTCCCTTCTTGGTAAATGAATATTCAAGTACATAGAAGGAAAGCTGGCTGGCTGCAAAAATGCCTTGATATTCACATACTGCATGATTTCTCAGGATTCAAAACCTGAAACGAAGTGTGCTTTTCCTAGGCCTCCATTTGTTCCTCTCTTCTCTCCCCTCTTGCTCTCCTGGATTTAATCAGGTCATTTCTACTCCTGTTTTACCTCCAGTTGAAATACCACTGGAAAGACTGCTACCTACCCGCACCCCAACTCCAATAAACACGAAGGAGTTGAAGGCCACTCTTTAGACAGATTTGCTCTGTAACTTTGAGCTCTAGGGAGAGCCAAGAAAGAATAGGGAGTATAACTCGACTTTAACAGAAAAGCAGGTCCCCCCTCTACTTTTTGAAGACTCAGAAAGAAAAGGGTACTGCCTGCATACATAAAGACTAAAAATAACTGAATTTGAGAGGAATTAGGTGAGAATTTTTCTTTTCTTTCATCATTTCCTTTTTCTCTTTTAGTGAATTTATTTGTATTTCTCCTATTGCTCAGAAAATCATAGTCAGAAAATTGATTTGTGTATACTAAAAATCTGACAGAGATACCTTTTTGTCCCCCAGATTTCTTCAGAATATTATTACAACAGAAACTTATAGCATACTCATAATATTTGTTAGCAAATAAGCCATCCCTGTTTAGAGGGTGCCCAAGAAGGATGGGATACTGGTGGAGAATATTAGTACTTGGGAAAATTTTGTGTTTTCTCCATGTCCCTCATTTCATTTCACCCTGGCCTTTTCTCATTAAGGATTCAGTCCTTTGCAGGTTAAGTCTTGTCCTTGTGCCCTCATCCTCTGCGAAGGTTGAAACAAATGTATTAACTGGATGTTGAGTGATCAGACGCCTAAACATAGATTGTGGTGTGATTCATGTTTAAAAATGCTATTCATTGGTGCAGACTGGAGGTAGGTGAAATGTCAAAACCAGATAGTCCCCCTAGCATAGAGTTTCATGTATAGAAGTTCCTTAAAAAATGGAGCCTTCTGCCTCCCTTCTCTTCTCTCTTGTCTGGAGAGACAGAGAGGTGCAAACCAGTTTGAGGATCTGAGTCCACTGCCCTTGGTCAGCGTTGTACTTAGAGCTGGCTTGACTCACTAATAGGTCAAGACTATCAGATATTGATAGAAAATTTCCTAGAAAAACTTTCCTTCCTTGTCAGCTCTCTTGTGGTCACTAACAAGAGGGGCAGAACAATAGGAAAGCTAGGATACCCATGGACACAGATGTGAGCATATAGGCAGGCGGAAAGGAGTTGTCATGTAGCTCCTGTCCTCGAGACCATTCCTTTTTGTCATTTTTTCACTTTCTCTTTTCAAGAGGAGAATGACCTTGAGCAACACCAGTCTTCTGTGCTTCGTATACCTCGTTTCCTCCCTCAAACATGTGATGTATATATGAACACACACACATACATACATACACACACACCTGAGTTTTGAAATGAGATTCTTGTGCTTATGTGTTTTGGGAGGGGTTCATCAAATATATCTCTGATTGATACCAGCCAGAGGTGATTTTCTTTCCTTTTCCATAAGAGTATGTAGCAAGAGCTGTGGTAACTTGAGGCAAGATTGCCCCACCCTTATCCCCTCTTCCAGTATTTTTATCTCATCTGTCATTCAGTGTATTCCTGGTATTAAAGCAGTGTCTGATTATGGCACTGGTGTTTAAATGACCATCATATGTTATAACTGCCTTTTATCTTTTTATGAATGACCATAAGTTCCCTTTTGTGCATTTAAACCAGTGTTCTGTTTCCTCTTGCTTCTTAAAGCACTTTAGACTTCTTAGTTTTGCTGAGTTTTCTAGCTGGTGAAATTAGGATCTTGCTTTCTGCTGATACTATTGCTGTGTTGATATGTGGTTGGGATGAAATGCCTGCAGATTTCTAACAGTGTTCCTGCCTCTACATAAAACTACTACATCATAGTTCTATATCATAACTTAGTTATTATATATCTATATCATAACTATATATGATATATCTATATCTATCTATATATAGATATATCTATATCTATATCATAACATAGTTCTATATCATATCCAGTTATTTTAAGGAAAATTTACTATAAATAAGATTGCTAAGTATTTTTGCCAATTTTAAGGTTAGAAGAAGAAAGCTACTTGAAAGTTTCTGATGGCTTAACTGGCTAATCTACTGACTCATTCCAGTGAATTTTATTTTCTGTTTACTCAGAAATGTAATATACTGGCATTACTTTCAGAGTTTTGTGTATAGTATAAATGGTTCTGAGTTTTATGTTTCATTGAAGAGTAAAGATATAAATTCAGGCCTTTTAATAGATGCGTTTGTGACCCTGTAGGATACATGACTAACTGGTAATTTTGCTAAATCATTCCACTGACACACATGTGCATAGCTCTGCCTTGTTCAATAAACCTTGAGAGTGAGACTACTTATTATATTTCTACAGCCCACATTTTTATTCCTGTGGCATCCTTCAATCATTGAGGACTATTTAAAATCTAAGGCGGTATAATTTGTCCATTACATGGTGTGTTCATGGTGAAATTAAGAAGTGTTATGTTTATAAGTATTGAAGCTATTCTGGTTAGAGGTGTACCATTTTTATTATGATCTATCAACATAAATTATATGTTATTATGAAAACTCCTGTTTTATGTAAGTATAACAAGAGCTAGAAAAAATAAAGAATTTAATTCAGATATAGTGCTGTTTTTTAAGCTTTTCCATCTTAGTGTTCTGATAGATTCTATTCTGACAGAATGCTTTTTACTGATCTATGACATAATTTAATACTAATTATGAAGATGGTTAACAAGTGATAGAAAATTACAAAGGAATTACATGGTTATATAAATGCTCTGTCACTTTACTGATAACAAGTAAGTCACATGAAAAGGGTTTTTTATTTAAACTACAAACTACATCCGTAAGGTTTCTCGGAAATTGGCTTTGATAGCCTATGTTTATTAAGTTACAGACTTGGTCACATTGGGAGGAAAATGCCAATTGACCAATTTAAGTGCTCTTAGAAAATATATCTTTTAATAAAATCTGTCTAATTGTAAACCTCATGCTTTTCTTCTTTTCTTTGTAGGAGCATATATGTAATTTATTGCTTTTTAAAAAGCTTCCAATGAAATATTTTGAAATTGGTGTTATTATAATCCTTATGAAGAACAATTAAGAATTACCACTGAATGTTGAATCTATTTTAGATTTTGTAACAAAAAAAACTCTCCAGAAAAGTAACAAGATACAGGAATAAAGTTGTAGGATCCTTTCACCAGCTCTGAGAGTGTTTCTGAATTCTTAGAAAAACAACAAAAGAAAATGCCAATTAGTTCAATAGATACTCAATTAGAACTAGTACACTTAATCAAGAGTTAGAAGCCAAAACAGTGCTGTTTACATTACTGTATTTTCACTTTGCCCTTTGTAGCTCTTTTAAGGAGTTGCTAAAGAGACCTAAAGGACATATATTAGTTGCTCTCCAGATTCTGTCACCCATGTTGACTTCTCATTTCCTGTCTTGAAGTAATCATGAATCTTAGTGGTATCACTTCCAAAGTTATGTTTGCATTAAAGTGATTTACTAGTGGAAACATATCAACTCTGTAACCATGAAAACTAACTTTCTTGTACCTTCTTTGGAAGTAAAGGCTGTGGTATTTTCTCAATAATTAGCTCTTTTTGTTATTTTTTCCCATGGTGTAAAAAGTTAGGTTACCAAGTGATTTATGTGCACTTGTCTTATTAGTGCTAAAGCATTTGTATAGCAGTGTTAAAATGCATATACTTTATAGGGAAACGTTGAACACTGAATTGAGTACTCAGGACATATGCTTTATTCTACATGGATAGAGTTATCATTATATCACTAATATTCACTAATATATCACTAGTATTCACATATATTTTAATTTGAAATGCCTCACTTAACAGAAATATGCCTACCTTTAAATTGAAAATTTGGGGTTATTTATAGTAATTGTGTAGGACATTTGCCTTGTATTGACTCTTCAAATGTCAGGCACTTTGTCAACCTGTAACTAGACATTGGATGCTGACCTCAAGAAACTTATTTTCTTAGTAACATGAAAGATATAAACAAGTGTATAGCTTGAAAATAACTGATATTTTAAAATTCTATTTTGATATTTTATGCTTTGTAGTAGGGAAGACAGAGGAAATCAGGAAATCGTAACTGTGTTTTGTGGACAATGGTATTGCACAGTGGTTAGAAGCATGAACTTTGGGATTTCATATACCTGTGTCTCAGACCTGTATAACCTTGAGCGAGTCTTATAACCTGTCTCTTAGTGTCCTCACTTCTAAATGAAGCTAATAATAAAAGACACTTAGCTGTAGTCATCATCATCATCACCATCATCATTATCATCTCTTCATTAGCTATCATGAGGGTAAAGGAGAAAACTAAAAGAAGTGGTAATTGAATGACTTCAAAGCCTATTCTTGGGGCCATAGATGCTCAGGATTCCAGGGAATGCTAAAGGTCATCCAAACCAGGGGTCGTGCAGTCCAGTGTGCTCAGAGATCAAGCAGAAGATGTAAAGCAGGAAATCTGGCTGGCTTTAAGAAATTGTAGGCTGTAGGATCTCTGTTATACTGGAGAGTGCCTGACTTACCCAAGACATTCAAATTTAAATTCATTTTAACCCCTGATGAGTTTGGCATTATGAAACTTCTGAGTTATTCTGACATCCATTCAATCTTAAATTTTTTGGAAAGCATTCCTGCCATGTGGTCATCTTGACTCAGCTTGGATACCTTCAGTGATTCCAAAAATTACTCCATATAAAGTAGATTATTCCAATTTGTATAGTCTTATCATAAAATTCCTTTTTGGGATTGAGCCCAAAATGTGGTATCCTGTGGCTTCTGATTAATTTTAATATGGGAGGAGAGACACACAATAAGTCTAATTCCCAGTAACAGTACCTCAAATATTTAAACTCAGTTACTCAAGATCCCTAACCGACAATTGCTCTGCTTATGATTAAACATAACTTGACCTAAACAGGTTTGGGACAGTTTTCTACGTGTCATGATTTCAAGCCTTTTACCTATTACACTCAGTAAATTTTAGCTATCATAAATCTTCATCATTACCCTCTTTGAGATAGGCTCCAATTTGTTTTCTTGCTTCTTATTGAATTATGTTACCAGCACCAATAAGCCCTGTGGGTCTACTAGCGTAGAGTTGAGCAGGGCCATTGTTTCCTTACTCTTGACACTGGAGAAAGCCAGGTACATGCGGTAATCCTCCATCTAGCACTCCTGTCAGATAGTACTGTTTGATCAATGACTTCTTCCCTTTTGAGCCTGGACAAGTCTTGAACATGTATCTCTAAGATGCTATGACTTGTCAATTCAAGTTTTGTCACAAGATTTAAAGTATTTGCCATTCTGAGTCTAGGCACTAGTAAAGATGCCTGAGAACACACTTTCAACATTCACATCACATGATTTGCTCCTAGTGCTCAAATTAATTAAATCTTCTCCACTAAATATTGAGACAAGTAACATAAATTTCAGTGTTGGTGTTCATAATATATACGAGAAACAATGGAATGGAGTAAGACAAGGTGGATTTTCACCTCGCCCTAACTTTATGGGTTGGCTCTCTGATTTAGACAAGAATGATTCAAGGCCCGTTCTTTGATCCGTTTACCAAATATTTCTTCATTATTTAATTCATGCTTTGATACTCTGCTAGCCATTTCTCCTTTGAGACACAAAAGCCCAAATGGCATAGATACCACTCTGGGAAGCTGAAATCTCAAGTGAGGAACACATATTCTTTCAGTGAGGTAGCCCTAGGCCTGAGTCAGTCTTGATGGTATTCTCATATCTCTGCCTCTTAACTTACCCTTAAACCTAGATGATGTTGATTTCTAGTATATTTACTAACTTAATTTGTGTTACCTCCTCCATTATTGAATAAAGTCCATGTTTAGGCTCCTAGTAGTTTCCCCAGCCTTCATATGAGGTCACCTCCTAATTTCCAACAAAGGGAAAATTATTTGAATACAAAAGGAAATAGTCAAACTCCCTTTATCTGGTATCCTTGTAGAATGAGTCTTCTCCTTCTTGACCATTCTCCATGGTCTTGAATGTTATTCTTTTGAGGCATCATATTTAGAAATGCTTTTTTTAGATGTTTACTTTTAATGGAAATGCTGATAGTTATTAAAATTAACACACTAATTCTGAATATAGTTAACCTTTTCTTAATGACTTCATGTCTTCATTGTATATGTTGGTGATTGCAGAAAGCCCTTGGGGACCAGCCCATGACATGTTTAAGGCAGCTTATACTGATATTAAATTTTCCCCAACTTCTTTTCCTTCCCTTTATCTTCTGTGTATGATTAAAAACATTTTTTTCTTTGTTCTCATATAGCTAACATTTTTTTTCAGTGGGTCTGTTTTCCTTTTTAACAGACTGATTGGAAATTTATTGACAGAGTGGTAAGATTATTAGCTGTTTTTGTAAAATAGAGCCTGAGGATGACTAAAATTCTAAGATCCTCTCTATTGAGGAAAGCACATGAGTTTTCCTCCACGTACTATGTGGAAAGCACTGAAAGATGCTAATGTCTCCATGTACTATGTGGAAAGCACTGAAAGATGCTAATGTATCTTGCATAATATATGATTAGATGATGATGATGATGGTGAACAGGATCATCATCGTCATCATCACTTTCTGAGAATGTCCTTTGCGTACAGTGTTGGTTTTTACTTTCTTCTAATCCATGAAATAACCTTCAGCTTAGGTATGATTGTATACATTTATAGAGGAGCAAGTCTGAGGCTGAGGACAGTTTCCTTGTCCGTGATTATATGACTAACAGACAATAGGGCTAGAATTCAAATACAAATATTTCTGATTCTAAAGAAGATGCTATATTTGCTATATGTAGATTTCCCTTTTCTCCTATCTCTTAAAGCTGTTTTTTGTTTATTATTATATAAATGTGTTTTTAACCTCTTTCAAGGATGCTGGCTATCTTCCGAATATGCATCTTATTCTCAATTTCTTTTCCCTTTATTGTACTCTATGAATTGCCATGTTTCATATCTGGAGGTTTTTGAAAGACTTTATGGTTATCCATTAGGGGATTCTCTAGCTGTTTGCATTGAGAAGGGAATGTTTGGTCCTGAGTCTGGAATATAAGTATATAATATTAATAATAATTTTTTTTTTTTGCTAAACAAGACTGTGTGATTTTGGGTGATTTACTCAATCCCAATTCCCATCTGCAAAAGGGACTTGCAAGCCATTATAAACTGCCTGGTACATCTAGGTAATTAATAAATAATTGTTCCCTTTAGTGCTTTTCCTAGTATAGAAGAATCAGAAAATTCTGTGAAATGTTAGGACTGGATGGAACTTGGAGATCACTCTGTTTATCATTAAAACTTTTGCATGTGTCTAATTGTGCTTTACATTCCACTTGCCTCTGTGTGCAGGCTGCTGTTGCAATACTTAATGAGTGCCTCAGGCTTTAGCCCCAGATACCCCTCCCTTTGGGACGGGGTCAGAAAAAAGTCAAATAACAAATTCATTTCTTCACCTTGTATCCAAATTTCTGTGCATTATTTCAATGACAGAGGGGCCTGACATTAGCCAAAATCTGATACTTAATTCTTGGTGTATCTGTTGGCAGAATGGACCATTTCTAGAGAAAGCCCTGTGGTCTGTTCCCATCTGCGATTTACGTTCTTACCTCCCTTGATGAATTCAGAATAACCACAAATCCATTGCAGGTTTTCCGATTGAGAGTAGATGTCTGTTTACCTTCCCCTTGAATCTGGATTGGCCTTGCAACTTGCTTTGAACAATAGTTGTGGCAGAAGTAATATGGTGTAACTTCCAAGCCAAATCCTCTAGAGACCATGTATCCTTCACTCTTAACCTCCTGGAGAAATGTTAACATCATGCGAAGAAGCCTGGGAACCCCTGCTGTAGGTAAATGGCCCAAGTGATCTCTAGCACCAATGGCAAGACATACTAATGAAGCCATCTTACACCATCCAGATACAATTAAGCTTCTGAGTAATTATAGTAACATCATGAGTGATCACAGGTGAGAGTAGCAGAAGAACCTGCTCTAGTTGATGGTTGGAAAAGATAACTGAGACAACTACCACCCGCCTCCCACCTGCCTGCCTTGGGTGATGGGACATAGCCAGCCACCATGCCTATTTTGGAAAACAACCCTGCCTCCTTTTTTTTTTTAATTCTTTCAACAGATATTTGTTAAATATCTACTATATTCAGGCATGCTGCCCCTCCCTTTCTGGATTCATGGATTTCCCCCCCCCCGCTTTTTTTTTTTTTTTCTTGCGGTACGCGGGCCTCTCACTGTTGTGGCCTCTCCCGTTGCGGAGCACAGGCTCCGGATGCGCAGGCTCAGCGGCCATGGCTCACGGGCCCAGCCGCTCCGCGGCATGTGGGATCCTCCCGGACCGGGCACGAACCCATGTCCCCTGCATCGGCAGGCGGACTCTCAACCACTGTGCCGCCAGGGAAGCCCTGGATTCATGGATTTTTGAAGAACAGTATATTTTTTTCTTAAGCCGTTGGAAGTATTGGCGGATTCCTCAAATGCCTCAAGTTTCATCAGATTGATTTTTCCTAAGATGGATGAATGTATGTGAGAATTAATTTTGATTTGCCTGTTTTCTATTATAGCCACTTATCACCTGCCTTAGAGAAGCTTCCATGAAAAGGTTGTCTTCTTATGCTAGGGATCATGCTAGTCACCTAAAGCACGAGGGAGAATTTGTCTTTGTTTCTTCAAGTTACCTTTGGGCTTGGTTTGGTTCAGAGTGACATTTTGTTATTTCTCCAAGATTTCATTTTACCTTCTAATTATGTTTTAGTGATTCATATTTACTATTCATTTCTTATGTAAATTAAATCTAGATTGCACAATTACTTTATTCTGGAACTTCATATACACCTCATTTTATTTAATAATGTTCTCATTTATGTATCAAATTACTCTACAGGAATTTGATATACTGTTATAGATATAATAAGGTGCAGAGTATAGGCCATGGGGCAGTGCAATTATAATGGTTTTCTAGCTTTCTGATTACTATTTATTTGCAAAAAAGTCATAATTACAAAAAGAATAAAGTCAAATTCAATGTTTTTACTTTTGGTAAAAGAGATACATTTGTTGGGGGGGTGCATGAGAATGCGTATCACATTCACCTCAGTATTTTCTACAAAGATGTTTTGTTATGGATTTGAAAGTCTCCCTGGAATGTGTGGAATATGAAATATTTTATTTACATTTTCTTTCTCCTGTATCTTACTGTGATTTTAAAGTTTAATATAAGATAGGTAATATATGTTGTGCTAATCATTCGAAATTTCTGCTTGTGAATTCTAAAATAACCAAGTACCTATTCTATTTGCTACTTGTTGCAATATACATTAAAGTTGAATTTTTTAGCATGGTAGTATCAATTTCCTCATCTGTAAATGGGGCGAATGTTGACCTCCCACGGCCTACTGTGAGCAATAATGCATTCCCAGCACTTCACACATTAACTGGCAAATGATGGAATGCTCAAACAGCACTAGCAAAATATATGTCCTTGTATTTTATATATCAGAGTGTAATATTTGGTTTGAGTAGATTGTCAGCTTGCAAACATCTTTCTACTTTACTTTGTTGAGGTCCCAAATTGAAGGACTCTTCTAAGATAATATCAGGCAATACTTTGCTTCCCATTTGAATGCAGAAGTTTTTAAAAAAAAATATTAACAAAAAAGCAAACTTTCATATAGATCTAGAATAAGTATTGTTAAACTAGCTGGAATAATATTTTAAGAGAAACATCTCAAATAATGTATGGCTTTTAGAACATGATTAGGAAAACTGAAGATAATAATTATTTTACCACTTATCTAATAGGCACAACCAATGCAAGTTGTTTAGAGTTTTAAAATTATACAATTTGGGGGAGCTTGTGAGGAGAAAAATATATAAAATTACAAACCCAAAAGTTAGATAAAGTATCTTGTAAGGGGCCTCTGTGTGTAACACTGGCTTTGTGGCCTATCTGCTTTTCTTATTAAGGACATGTTCAATGAATTCAGGAGAAAATTAGTAACTTTCTTTTTATTTTCCTGATTAGGAAACTGATTTTGTGGTTGTTTAGACTAATTTGTGCTGAGAAATTTTTAAACTCATGGTAGCCTCTTTAATAGTTCTAGTACTTCTTCAAATATATTTTTATTAATTGAAAATTGAAATATTTATCTAAGTAGCCATATGACTATATGACTGTAGCACTTCTTGTTTTATTGGGATCAAAATAAATGGAGAAATCCATATGTGTAATTGGTGACCAAATTTTTCCAGTGATGTTGGAGAAATAGTTTATTCAATTTGAGGTGATGTCTATAGCATTACAATTGATAACATGGAAAAAATAATTATCTCTAAAGTATATTCAAAAAAGAAGCAGATTCTAGGCAATATTTGAGGAAAATAGAGAATTTCAGTGAAATCATGCTTGGTACAAAATGTGCACTCAGGAGGTGTTGTTTGAAAATTGACATGTACATTAATTAATAAATATTTGTTTTGGAATGTGGCTCTATAGCACAAAAATCTATTTTTCTAAAATAATGGGAAGAAATTAGTTTCATTTTTATAGTCATTTCCTGTAAATTGTTATTTACACTTTAATGTTATGAAAAAGAAAAAAAATCACTATTTTTGAAATATTAAAAAAAGCAGCCCTTGAAAAAAAATGTAATGTCATTCTGAGATTTTCCCTATCTTGTCTGTCCACATATTCCCTCTACAAAATACAGTCTATACAGGGAATGAGAAGTATCAACTCTTTCAAACTGATTCAAAGCACATAGTACAAAATTTTCCTTGATGGGGTAGTAGGTTTTGTGGGAATCTGTGCTTCTTGGATGGAGAGAGAGTCCATGTGAGCTGTGTGTAAATGGAGTTAGTACTCATTCTTGCTGAATTGGTACTGTCAGTAACAATTTGAAGACATGATTTGCCACTGTAAGTTGAAATCATGTGTTGATTATATAGCAATCCAAGGAGGAGAGACCTGCAGGTGAAAGAGTGAGACAAACAGAGTGATAGGAGGATCCAAAGCTTGTTAGAGTTCAGGCTGTTTCATCAGCATTCTTCAGCATAAGATTTTTGGTTTCAGCACCTTAAGTTAAGGCTGGAAAACAGGGTTGTGTCACTTGGGACTCATTTAGCTGCAAGTGGAAAACCCAACCCACACTGGCTCAAGCATCTAAGGAATTTCTTGGTTCATACAACCAATAGCCTTAAGCAGGGTTATCTTCAGGTATAGCTTGATTCAGGATTAAAATAGCTGAAAAACGTGGATCCCACTTTTGGCTCTATTTTCTCTCTATTAATCCCTTCTCAGATTTGGAAGGGTGGATTACCTTAGCTTCATATCATCACACTATGAAGTTGAAGTTCAAAGGTAGAAGGAGCAGGACAAGAAAGAGGGAGGGAAGTCAGGGGTAGATAAGGGAGAAGAGCAAGGAGAAAGGGTGGGAAGGAGGAAGGAAGAGGAATTGCTTCCTGACAATCTGAATAAGGTCCTTTAACTGGTTGTTTTCAACCCTGGTTGTTTGACTTGCATCCTGTTAACATCTCTGAACTTGGAACTTGGTTAGAAGGAGTCAGATCACTGCTTGTTTCATTTACTTCTTCTTTCCTCCTATATTTCCTTCCTTCTTCCATGCTTCCCTCCTTTCCTTTCTTTCAGAATTATTTTCCATGGAAAGCCCCTCTCCTGTCCTCCATGTGAAATTCAAAAGCCCATACAGCTTTAGAGAAATTTTAATATTTGGCTTTGATAATCAGTGTTTCATGCTATAGGGGAAGAAGTAGTTTTTCCTCTGCTCTTCTAAGTTCATGGCTGAGACCGCCCTGTAATAAATAAAAAGATGAACAGGATAAAAACAAACAGAAATTTAATAACATGTATACGTCCTATATACGTGGACAATACCCAGGAAAAATGAGTAACTCCCCTAAATGGCCCAAGCCGTCACCTCAAAGACCATCTTTAGCTAAAGACAAAAGATTTTGGAGGGAGGGAGGCCAGTTATGGGAGATTATCAGGCAAAGCACAGTAAACAAGGATATGGTTGTTATGTAGATCTAAGTTGGCACCTTCTCCATTGATAAATTTTTAGAGATTTAGTCACCCTCCTCTTCCTTCCTGGTACAGAGAGGGAGACACTCTTACAGGTGGATATTTTCTTCCTAAATGTAAAATGTCTCTTACTAAAGGGTAACTTCTAGGTATTCAGAGCTTTTCCTATGTCTGCCGTTTCTTAAAATAATAAACCAAGAATAAACTTTTATGCCAAAGAGGCATATTTTGGGGTGGCATATTCTGCTCCCCTTCACTGCTTTAAGATTTCTTAGCAAGTTTTGTTATTTTGGGGGAATTTAAAGTTGTAAAGCCACAGACTTACTGTGAAAATCTTTGAAATGAGTGGGTCTAATAGAATTTACCTACAAAGAAAATTGCATCTGTATCATTGAGAGGTTAAATAACACATTATTTGAATAAGACAAGCTTCATCTTACTATAATAGAACAGTAAGTGGCTATTTGAGTATACACTCACACACACACGTATCCACATAAGCTTATTTATTTTTTATCAAATTCTAAATCTTCATTAATAAGCATGCTGTATATTGTACTATTTGTAATTATTGCACTTTAAAGAAGATTGTAAATAATTTCTAAGCTAAATGGTTTTGGAAAAATAATATTTTATTCAATTTTGAAATAAAGTTTAGTAAAATTATAAAAGAGAAAATGATAATGAATGAATTTAAATATAATTAAAATAAAGTCTCAGGTAGCTTCTTTTTCTCTTTGTAAAACAGCTATTGTACAAATGCTGAATAATTGTTGAAGCTCTTGCATTCGTTTTCATAATCTGTCTTTCAGCCTTCTGAAGGGTAGCATTCTTCATTATGATTTAACTATTTTTTGAAGCCATACTCTCTTCTTGATAGTAGTGTCTCTCCCACTTCCTTTTTAACTGTCTACTATAATTTAATTTTAAGGTTATAGGTGATAATAATGAACTGTTGTAACTGGGATAGACCATCATTTTGTATTGACTTTCCAGTGTGATTTCAGTTGAAGGAAGCAAGTAATAAAGCCCTGGCATGGGGTGACCTGGGTCAGTTTGAGAGCTTTTGCTTTAGCATCAGAGCAGCTCAGCTGTTAAAGTTCAGCCTCCCCGCCACCCCAAAGGCTCATCACAATTCCCACAGGACCATTCATTAAATGAAACTTCCATTTGAGGAATAAAACAGACAAAAATAATGCCGGTGGGATTTTGAAAAATTTCTGTGTGTTTGAGTTCCTATTAAATGGCACATCGGAAAAGTAATCAAACACACTTGTGTTTTGTAGGGAGCACAAAACGTAAGAGAGTTACTGTTGTGTGCACCCTCTATTAAGTGGTTTCAATAATCAATTTTCAGTGTCTTTGTTATAAAACCCATGAAGAAATTTAAAAAAATGTAGCCCTGACTGTTTAGCCTGAATTGATAACTATAGGCAATCTCTACCCATATTTCTATTATATTTTAATTGCACTGGGCAGGCTCCTTAAGATATCATCCATTTTTTAAAATTTGGATAAGTTACCTTCATTTTAGCTTACTTCAACATAGTGGCGATGGAATCATTCCTTTCACAGTCAACTTTTGGTCAGAATACTCTAAAATTAATTATAGTGAAATGATAATTCTGCATTCTTCATTGGAAGGAAGCTGGTGGCAACCTCTGAAGAAAATGCAGTGTGGTTAGCCAATGTTCCTGTTTCTTCTAGTGTAATGTAACTATTTTAATCAATTACATATGCAACAATAAGTTCCTGAATTACCAAGAAGGAAATGTTTCCTGGCAACTATATATAAGGCATTTTGATGTCAAATACCTCGAGCTTCAGCTATCCAGAGTTTGAAGTAACTTCTGTCCCTTACTTCACAATGGGTAGCACATAATCCATATATTTTACTACCTACGCATACTTTAGAATATTTAGTCTTTTAAGTATAGTCCAAGACATTGCACTTTAATCAATGTGGATTGAAATTTGAATGACTGGTTAGGTTTCCTGCAGTTAGTCTTTTTGTGGAAGTATCATTGCTATTATTTAATTAAAATTGACAATAGATTGTTCATAATAGTGAACAAGGAGGATATACTGTAATGTAACATCATATCATTTGCAGTCTCTTCAGGTGATTCTACAGAGGGGAAAAACATTGAGCTGGAAGGTTATCAGCAAAAATAGAATATAGCAAGAGAGTTAAAAATAGTACTGTCTTCCCTGTCTTTTTCAATCCAAGTAGAGCACTCATTGTATGATACTGCACCAAATCTGCAAAGTGCTTTAAAGAGTCACTTTTAATTGAGGTAACCCTGAGCTTTTTGAAGTGTAACCAGTGACAGACTAAAAGGGACATTTTGATTAAGCAGTGGTTAAATTATGAAATACTGTTACTCTATATCACTGCTGGGAATCTTAATTGGTGTGAGGAGTCTAACGAAAGGAACAAGTACAACAACAAAGCAGAAACAAATAAATAAATGAATCATAGTACCTTTTTATATCAGTTCTCTCACAGTTCACACACAGAAAAAAAAAGACTTGTAGTTTTTTCATTCCATTTTTTTTTTTGTTCTTTTGTTTGAATCAATAAAGAATGCCCCTACTGATTTTTTTTTTCCCTTTTTCTTTGTCTTAGTTCTTTAAAAATTGACTAGTTGGGCTTCCCTGGTGGCGCAGTGGTTGAGAGTCTGCCTGCCGATGCAGGGGACACGGGTTCGTGCCCCGGTCCGGGAAGATCCCACATGCCTCGGAGCGGCTGGGCCCGTGAGCCATGGCCACTGAGCCTGCGCGTCCGGAGCCTGTGCTCCGCAAGGGGAGAGGCCACAACAGTGAGAGGCCCACATACCGCAAAAAAAAAAAAAGACTAATAGCAGATAAAAGATGTTAATTACAGGTTAATCAGTTGCCAGTTTAATTGTTAATGAATCAACTCTAAGGATTTATTTCTTGCTAGCATTTTCATTCATATTTTTCTAAGATACAAATTGCTTTGTAATCTTCATCATGATTAAGTGATGGATATTTAGAGATGCATTAATGAACCAGAGAGAATAGTACAGACTGCTTTTTGCTATAGAGTACTCTGTAGTGTACTCCCACATTGTTAAATGTTAAACAGAATCAAGGTATGGCCTTGAAATTTGTCTCATAGATATAGTTATACAAGAAATATATAAGAAACTTAATTGCAATATGAATTATAATAGCAAAAATATATTTTACAAAATACTATATAACCTAAGTATTTATCAATAGTAAGCAGGTTTCTTGACAGAATATTTGCTGCTCTTTAAATAAATGAAATAGATCTATATATGTTGATAAAGAAAGCTGTCCAAAATATATGGCTACGTAAGAGTGGAAGTTATGGTGACTATAATGTTATCCTCTTTGTACGTATGTAAAAATAGACATACGCATATGCAGATGTATATATGTAAAATATGCATACATATATGCAGATGTATGTATGTTTAAAATGTACAGACATATATGTAGATGTATATGTGTATGTATCTAAAATATACATTCACATGTGCAGATACACATAAATGCATATTTATGAATTAACATTCTTGGAATGATACATATACACAAAAAGTAGGTGGTGGTTCCCCCTGGGTGATTTTCAATATTATCCTTTTATGGTGTTTGAAACTTTTTATCACATACACTTAATGATTTATAATAATTACAAGCTTAAATATAAAGTTTTAATAGCCATTACTATTACAGATCAAATAAAATTAAAAATGAATATTTATAAATGATGAAATGCCACTATATGCTAAACTTATACTATTGAATGTTTATATGTCAAAACATCAATGATATTACAAATTTATTTTCTATTAATGAATTTCAGAAATTTAGCAACCCAGCTTATCTAGAATGTTGATTACTCTGTGTAAAACAAACTCAATGTATGGTTCTTAGTGGGAATCTCACTAACAGTATGAAATGCCAAAAACATTCAGTTGCTTCAGTGTTTCAGCTCTGCCTTATATTATTACAGTTTTGGGAAGAAAGTATCTATAAAACCTAGACATTTAATTTAACCTAAAATAGTAGGAAACTTTGACTTCCACCCTAAAGGAATTTCAGTCTGGGCTCTATTTAAGTCTATAGCTTCATGTTCCTGGAGATAGAAATTTTGAGTGTTTGGTGCTTGTTTGCATCAGACTCTAGTGCAGTGTTTGTCATGTAGATGAATGATTGCATCATTAAATTAAAAAAAAAATCTTTTTTCTATAATCTTAATGTAGTTTGAAAATAAACTTTTCTAATTTACTCCAATTTATTTTTTAATTTCAGTATCATTGATTTATATCAGTGATTCAGTTATATATATTCTTTATAAATATATATATTATATTTTTTGCGGTATATATATATTTTTCTGATTATTTTCCATTATAGGTTATTATAAAATATTGAGTATCGCTCCCTGTGCTATGCAGTAGGTCCTTGTTGGTTATCTGTTTATACGTAGTAGTGTGTATATGTTAATCCTGTCTTCCTAATTTATCTCTCCCCTCCTTCCCCTTTGCTAACCATAAGTTTGTTTTCTATGTCTGTGGGTCTATTTCTGTTTTGTAAATAAGTTCATTTGTATCATTTTCCTCTAGATTCCACATAAGTGATACCATATGATATTTATCTTTCTCTGTCTGGCTTACTTCATTTAGTATAATAATCTCTAGGTCCATCCATGTTGCAACCAATGGCATCATTTCATTCTTTTTTATGGCTGAGTAATATTCCATTGTATATATATCTCACATGTTCTTTATACATCTGTTGATGTACATTTAAGTTGCTTCCATTTTATTAAGCAAATAAACAAAACAAAACTAAAGGAGACAGGAGGTCCTGCTAGGAGACCAGTCTAGAATATTGATAATGGAAATTAAAAGTGCCACTAAATTCCACATTAACAGAGATAAAAGTTTTATTTGGATTTTGTACAGAAGAATGAAGCTAAACTTTTGAAAATTATTTTATCTCATATTTAACAAAAGTATATTTATAACTATGCATATTCCTAGAGCAAAAGAAACACTCAAATCTTATCATTCCTCTGCACGTTTTCAAACAATATTGATCAAGAGCAGAAAAGAATAGTTTTTACTTCACAGTTACCTTTCACAGCAGAACTCCAAGGATGTTAATTTTTTAATAATTTATTTTCCACTTTTTTATTGACATATAATTCACATACCATATATACGTCACCTTTTTAAAGTGTACAGTTTAGTGACTTTTAGTTAATCATAGGTTGTGCAACCATTGTTATTATCTAATTCTAGAAATTTTTCATCTCCTTCAAAAGAAAATCCATACTCATTAGCAATCACTCCCCTTGCCCCCTCCCAGGAGGTTAATTCTGGGGATAAAAAAACCCGAGGAAAATAAAAACAGAAGAAAAGTACACACACACACAAACTAAGGCTTTAAAAATATAATTTTCCCAAGGGCCTTTCTTAATTTTTTCGATAAGTAAACCAATTTATTTTGAAGCATCTTGCAGATATTTTTTCATTTATCACGTGGTTTCATTCTGCCAGATCATTTTCAGGAGCTATGCTTTTGATTCTAGTGGTTATTCAACATCATTTTCATTGACTTCATGAAATTCTAATTTTTATAAATGAAATAAAATAAATTTATAATGCAGTACATTTATAATGCAAAAGTGATGATAAAGAAGTAGACAACATGGTCAAAGACATAGCTATTTTTATATTGATCTGACCATCTATCTATACTAGTGTTAAGTGGAGAGAGATATTTGAATGGAGTTAATATTTATATAAGTGAATATTCATTAGTGAATATTGTCTCGTAGTGACACTTTTTGCTGTTTTAAACAACCTTGTAATTTCAGAGACTTGAGGAAAGAATACTAGATTAAAAGCCTCTGTGTATGTCACTTGAAATTATATATATTTTCCCCCTCTCGAGAGAGAAACAATTAAATATACTTAAAGTTTCCATTTGTGAAATCTATGATTGTGAGTATTGCATTATAAGAATTAATTTTACTCATTACAGATAAAAAATTAATAT
Organism: Aethalodelphis obliquidens; assembly: GCF_003676395.1. Lineage (NCBI taxonomy): Eukaryota > Metazoa > Chordata > Mammalia > Artiodactyla > Delphinidae > Aethalodelphis > Aethalodelphis obliquidens. The sequence continues at coordinate 17,285,031 of NW_020837954.1, forward strand.
TTTCTCAGTATTTAACATTCTAGGTTTTAGTGATACTTATCTGATTACTTATTTCAAAGTTGCTGAGTTAATATTTGTTGCAAAAAAGGTCTGTGCACTATGCCGGGACTGTTCTGTCAAAGGTGAAGCTTATCTGGTCTCCCACCTCTGGATTGCTGAATCTTGACTATAAGTTTAAGTTCCTTTTTAGCTCTCATTTCTTCTTAACAATATCTCACTTTTTCTCACTAAGGCCTCCATGAAACCATTTATTAGAGTGGATAAAGGAAACAATTCTCTTCTTCTGTTGTCAGGTGCTACATCTTTAATTCACTGACTGATTCATAAATATATATTGATAACATTCTACATTTACTAGAAGTAGTAGTAGGATCTAAAGAGTCAGCAATAAACAAGAAAAATAGTATTGTTGCCTGTGTTGAATGTACAGAGTAGCAGGGAGAAGGATACTCAGGAATTCATGGATTCAATTTGTCTGATACTGGTATTTGCATGAAAGAAATAGAGTTGCTTCACATGTGTGAGGACTGTTATGACAGGAAGTTCAGTGCGCTCTGGGAACATGTAAGGTGGGATCCCATCCATCAGGCTCACTGTCTTATGGGTCTTAGCCCTTGCTCCCTAGGTATGAATGATGGCACATGCTGGACTAGCTTGTTACGTCTGGGCTGCTGTTCTGACTTGTAAATTCTCATTTAGTCTGTAAACTAGTAAAATTCAAATGACTAGATTCATCACCAGCTGGTTTTGTAAAAAATGTATTTACAGGAATATATATATACAAAATATATATTATATATATTATATCTATATGTTGAAGATGCCATGTGTCTCTGTATTTGCAAAAAGATACTTTCTGCAGTTATTCATGAAGTCTGAGGATTTTCCTGCTTTTCTTTCTATTTTAGATAAAATAGACTGCTCTGGCTCAAGTACTGGCTTGAAATTTATTTGAAGAGTATTTCCCATTAATTAAAAACTTACTGCTCTATGGTAGTTTCTTATATTACACCCTCAGATAATTTATCCAACAACAGAAGCCTGGAGTTTTACTGTTCAATCAACTTTGTGATCACTTATTGGTGGGCTACGCTTCCATGCTGCTTTATGGCCTTGAAAGACTTCCCTGTTATTTGTAAAATAATTACATTGTTTTACTTCAGCTCACTCCACAGCTAGAGTTTCCTGCACGTTATTTAGGTGAAATAAACACCTTTTTATTTCTTTATTTCTCTGAATGGACTTTCCTAATTCTAGTCAGTACAGCTGGCATAAGATCCTGTCCAAGTATTGCTGAACTATTTATAGAGTTCTCTACACATACTAAGCTCTTTCATGTTTCTATGTCTTTGATTTTGCCTTTCCTTCTGCCTAAAATATCATTTTCTCATCATCCTCAAATTGTTTATCCAACAGTATTTCCAGAATCTCCTTCTGGGGAAGGCTTCTCTGATGCCTCAAAGTTGAGGATCTCATCACATTTTTGTTCCCATGCTGCCCTCATATCATAAGTCCTAGGGAGGTGTCAGGTGGGTTTCCATGTTTCTGTGCAATGTAGCTTTGTATTGTACAGATTCCGTCCCAAGATCTTTGAGCAGAGGTTTTTCTGAGAATTTTGCTTTTCTATATAGTGGCCATTCGGTATCAGAGCATTTTCTCCCATCATATCACGTTGTAGTTCAATCATTCACTTATCCTTCTTTTCACATATACTAGATAGACTTTGATGCCTTTGGCATATTTAACATATTTTTACTTTTTGTAATCCAAATACCTAGAATAGTATTTGAAATTACTGAATTGATTTATTGAATTATTGAAATGAAGTACTCATTTATGTGTAAAAGCAGTAGTGGTGACACAAAAGAAGGCAACAGTTTTCTCAGAGATTTTTCCCAAGCTTGTTGATATTAAGCTAAAGATATACTGTAGAGTAATATTTGAAGACCTTTTCTCAATAAAGAAATACTGGAGAGAACTAGAAATGACCTATATACACATCTTGAATAAAATTACAGAAAAATTTTTCTCTGAGTTAAATCAGTTTAAGGCAATAGCTTCTTTCAGATATATAATTATCATTCTGAATTGGCTGTTAGATCATGTAAATTCAGTAAATACTACAAATATTTATCACTTCAAAATTATAATTTGAATTATTGATCCTTTTCAGGGATTTCTGAAGGCTACTTTTGAGAAATATATGGATTTAAGATGGATCACTTTATATTCTTCCCATTTGTTTAATGAGACCATATATTCTCAGAACCTAGAAATTCTAATTTCATGGTGTATATTATATAGTATAGCTATGATTTATTTGCTGCTAATTCAGATGTACAGTAATCAAATAGTGATAAGAGCCTCATTTCTTTGAAAGCATTTGCATCATATACTTTTGAGGGGACATAAGTGGAAACAGATAATTTTCTTTGACAGTAGGATATCTTAGTCATATAAGACATACCCCTGCTTCAATCACTGGACATATATTTCTCTACTTGGGTTTTCTTTTGTCATTTAAAAAAGTATATTAATTACATACCTTGTATTTTCTTGGGATTTTTCCTTTGATGTTTGATACTATATCTTCTATAGTAAAGACCTTTACTCTTAATTCATTGACATTAACTGGAAGACAAATTAGAATCTGAAAGTCTTTTCTGACTTGTCAAATGTTGGAGTGAGTTAGGTTGGAATGGTTCATATAAAGCTGTAAACTCTCTACTTATAGTCTTTCCTCTTTTAATCTGTACTATATTCCTGCAAGATAAATCTTCCTAACGAGCTTCAGTCATGTATTTTCCCTACTCAAAAACTTCCAGAGGTCCCTCATCGCTTATTAAATTAAATTCAAACTTGCTCTCTGACATTCATGGCCCTCAAATCCCAATAAGATCCAGCCTCTAGTCTCAACTATGACTACTCCTCCGTTCACGCTGCATACAACAGTAAAACTGAATTATTTTGCTCTCACAGACTCTGTTGCCTTTCTTCCCCACTCTGTATTTCCTTGGGCTTATTCTTCCTGGAGCACTTGTTCTTGTATCATTTCTGACTGTTCAAATTCAACTGATACTTCAGAACCCATTTCAGAACTCCATGACTGTAAGAAGCCTCTGCTGATTTATTTATTCAACAAATATTTATCTACTAGGCATCAGTCAAGGACACAATGAGTGAAAAAGTTAAAATCCCTATTATCATAAGCTTATTTATTGGGCAGAGGTGTTTGACAATAAATAAATAAATAAAAATATAAAATATTAGGCAATGATAACTGCTATGAAGGAAAATATTGAAAATACCATATGGGGTGTGGAATCGGGAAGGACGGCTTCCACATGTCCTTTCAGATGAGGAGACTTTTCAGAGACCTAAATAAGTGAGGGGATAAGTCATGAAGCTATCCAAGAGAAGAACAGAGATTGAAGGAATAGTGAGTTCAAGAACTCTGGGGGCAGCAGCAAGCTCCACATGTTTACAAAATAGTCAGGAGGAGCTTGTGGCTAAAGAGGAGTGAGTGAGCAGAAGAGTCTCTATAAAGGTGAGAGAGAAGTAAGTCCTGAGGGTCAGCCTAAAGACTTTGACTTTCAGATAGGAAGCCAAGGAGCGTTTTGAGGAGACATGACAGGAAGTGACTAATATTATAAAGTATCGCTCTGGCTGCTGCCTTTGAATAGACTGTAAGGACACAGGGAAAGCTAGGGAGCACAAAAGGCTATGCCCATCAAGATTTGATGGAGGATTGAACCATGGTTTTGGTATAGGAAATGACTAGATTAAAAAGGATTCGTTTTGTAAAATAAAGAAGTATGTTTAAAAGGATAAGAAATCACAAAGAAAACAATTTGGAGAATTTTGGAAAATCTTTCTTCATCTTCAAAGCTACCATTACTTTTTCTTTTCTACAGTAATATCTTGTGCCACATACTTTACTAAGCCCTTTACTTTCATTATCCATATTTAAACCTCATAACAACCCTAGGAAGTGTGGGTATTATTATTGTTACATTTTTACATATGAGGTACTTGGAAGCAAAGAAGTTGAATTATAAGAGAATATCATGTATGTCTATCTCTCTGTATTCTTAGAGAAGAAAAATTATGACTGGCAATAAATACATCAGAATGTTAATAGTGTTAGATGAATAGGTATTTTTTTCTTTGTATTTATCTGCATCTCTTTTAAGAATACATGTTGATTTTCTTTTACTTATTTTAAAATTCCTATGCTTAGATGGCTAGGATATTACTTTCATAATCTGATAAACATTAAATGTGAAAATCATGCATTTTAACTCAATTTACCAAACTCTTCTCATTTTATAGTTGACAAAGTATGGGATTTGTACTCAGACTTGATTTCAAATTCTGTCACCTTGGGCAATTAATGTAGCCTCTCTGAACTATAATATCTCATCCGTAAACTAAAGCTAATAACCCCAAGGGTTCAGGCTTGTTTTCAGGACACAAGTGGATGACACTTTTAGGCACAATGTCTAAAACATAATAGAACACAATAAATGGTCACTATTATGATGTCACTATTGTGTCAGTTTTCAGGTTAAATTACTTAATTGATAAATAAGACAAAGGATGTACTACCACAATATATGTAAAATAATATAGCTGAAGTCCATCTGTATCTAATAAATTACTATGGAAATTAATTCCAGCTAAAAACTTTGCTTAATTTTTCAATTTCTTTCATACCCCAATATCGTGACTTGATTATAGACTTTTGTGCTACTTTGGGGGTGGTATTTATTTTCTTAATTTTTTTTGTATTTAACATATATTTATTTCCTTTTATTTTAAAATGCTTTAGGTACTTTTAAATAGGTTTGAATATGTTTAAATACTCAATTAAGGATCACTTTTAGATACTGGTTTTAGCGTGGGCCAGGGTGGTTTAGTGAAAAATTCCACTGATACCGGTTGCGAACAGACTTGACGTCAGTGTGGGTTCATTCTGCATTCATTTTTTAGGATTAGGTCCAATTCCATAAAAATTTTTGGAATTATGACATTTGTGTGGCAATGCCATGAGTGTAAGTTAAGATATTCCTTTATTCACTTACATTTTAAAAAGTCAAAAGTGTTCTCTGCAATTTTGTAAATGTTGCCTTCTGTAGTTAAGAATCTTTTAAAAAATTCATAAAATAAAAACTATTTACATGACGTAGAAAATAATGACCCCTAAAATAATGACATAGACCTCATCTTCCTAATATGCATGTATATATATAATATATACACGTATATATGTATGTAGCAAATTTTTTCCTGTCTTACAGCTAGCAGTCCAATGAACAGCTGTTAGATGCCAATTAGTGTGACTGAATTACATCTTTTCCTAGGGAGAGGAATGTGAAGAAATAGAAAATAATGTAATCTTCTCCACTGTGTTTCAAAATTATCAGTCCTACTTAACTATTGTTGTATTATTTACATTGTATTGGTTTGGCTTGCCTCTAAGTTCAGTTATTCCCATTGGCTTTCACTCTTTTTTAATGTCACTGGATTTTTTGTATTCCAGTGATTGTTATAAAATAAACTCAGGATCACATTGTAATGATTCTCAATAAAACTAAGCAAAACTGGGTCCAGTGTGTGAAGGGCATCCACTATAATGAGCTCCACTACACTCACTCAGTTATAGATCTGTATGAATCTCCAATGCTTCTTACTTTTCTGAAATTAGATCTTTCAGCATCTCCTGCTAGATTAGAGATCATACTCATCTTTTTAACAGTACCAAAAAAGTGTCACTAAGTTGGGATGTTCTTCCAGCAATAGACCCATCCAGAGATATCCCTTTGTTTAATGCAGATTCTCCCCATGGAGTCTCCCGTCATTCAAGAAGCCATAAAGGCCAATAGCTTAATGCAAAGAAAGGGCATACAGTGCTGTTTTGGTCAGGTACTAGATCATCTGTACTTTAAGAGTGGAAGTAAAATAGTAGAATCATGTAATTGGGAGATAATGGATAATTTTTTAATCCCCTATGACATCGGTCCCCAACGTTTTTGGCACCAAGGACTGGTTTCCTGGAAGACAGTTTTTCCACAGGGCGGGGCAGGGGGATGGTTCAGGTGGTAATGCCAACGTTGGGGAGCGATGGGGAGTGGCAGATGAAGCTTCGCTCGCTCACCCACCGAGCGCTCACCTCCTGTGGTATGGCCCGGGGGCAGGGGGCGGGCGGTGTTGGGGACCCCTGCCCTATGAAACACTATCTGTATAGATAAAATTCCTGAGACACTGAAATATGAGACTTTCTTCTAGGGCATGATTAGCTATAATATATTTTGAAGACAGACTCTAGGAACTGTATGTTCCAGTATGTAACTAAAGAGCCAGTGTTTAAATTGATCAAGGTGATCTGTTTCCTTTTAAGCTGTCGGATTTGGGTACATTTTCATCTTTATCATTTTCAGTTTTGATTGTCTGTGACATATTGAGAAATGTTTGAAAGTGAGTTTTATTATTTCACTTTTCTACCTATACTGGATCAAGACTCCCTTGAGTTATTGTTAAATGTGGTATATAATCTGACAAATGCATTACTGTACTCCCTTTAAGAAACTATTCACAAATAAGTACGAGTTGCTCCCAAATTACAAGTATAGAAGGGCAGCATGTTAATATTTTTATGATTTTAGGACCTAGAGAAGCGTTATTTTTGTTTCGCAGTGAAATTGGAACCCATTGCTTCCCAATAAATTATATTTTAAAGGTCAAAAACCATATTGAATTCTGAACATTGACTCAGATACATCCTTCAAATCCAAGAACCATTAGAATGCACCATGGTATTTTTTTAAAGTGTCTTAATTTTCATAATTATTTTTAAGGACAAATACAAAACTTGCGTATTCACAGGGCTCTATCGGCTAGTACATATAATTAACCTGAAAATTTATAAGCCAAAGAACCCAAATACTCAGGTGTCAAGATTTTGAGTCCAGTAAACTCTTGGTCCAAATAGGGGTTCATTTTGTGGGTCTCCCACCCTCTTCCTGACTGTGGGCATTTGCTCTGGCCTGTGCAGCCCCTCAGCACAGATCCATTGCATAGGCTGTAGAGACAAGGTGCTCAGGTTATGGTCATCAATTGGAGGTGTACCTCAGGCTGCTTAATTCCATGATTGCAATTAGGGAGATCTGCTCTCTGTTCACGTACTTTTAGCATCTTATGATAGTGGAATTATGAGGTTTTCAGCATGGCATGTTCAGATTTTTGTTTTGTTTTCTTTTAATCATATAACGCTTTAAAACTACCAGAATTGGGATGGGGGAAGGGGCAGGAATTTTTTTTTTCCTTTTCCAAATCTGCTTTCTTCCTTTCTAAAGGAAAAAGAGTCTAATAATAATAATAATAACAAATCAAGAGACTCTAATTAGATTGAGATTCTGTCCATGTTAGTCTCTTAATTCTTAAAGAGCTTCATTCTGAATTTGCATGTACTACCCTCAGCCTGCTATCCCAGCAAAGCCTCCAGGACTAGAATTATTCTGTTTACCCAGTTTGGGGTCTGTCTCAGTCAAGGGCCAGGCCTGCCTGGTGGCTCCATGTTATTCTTTTGCTCTGAACTTTTTACACTTCATTTAGAGTTTTTTGATATATAAGGTCACTTAGGTGTAAGGGAAAATTGCAGCCTGTGTCTAAGGGCAGGGATCAAAAGTGCAGATGCTGCTGGATTTGCATTTTTTATTGAGGACCCAGGGATATGATCACATTCTTCACAATGTCAAGAGAGTCTTTAGGACCTTTGTGGGTGGGATCAAATTGTCAAGTCAGTTCAACACCCTGAACATTTTCTCTCTGCCCAGAGTCTCCACTCTGGGTACCCAAAAAGGTTTCTTTCTCAAACATAAATTTGCGTTAGGGAATTTTTCCAGGTTTTGCTTCAAATCCAAATTCTGTTCTCTGTATACTGCCTTAGATTGAAGATTAAAACCTTCCCTTATTTTCAGACCCATTTTTGCCTGTGGTATCTACACCAGACCCTCTTTACCATGGCCCTTTGTGACTGGACTGGCTCCACCCTAAATAGATGCTGCTGTAATAGGAGAACATTCAATCCACATGGGTAATAAGACCCAGATAGCTTTACTCAGCACACAGAAATGAGGTAATCCTGAGGACTTTGGACCATTGCAATTCCTGCCCTTAGTAGAGAGGACTTCATAAATGCTATTCTGTGTTCATGTTACACCAGCTATAAGTTGTTCCTCCTAACTAAAATGGTAGGGAGTTAGGAACCAAGGTTGCCTTGACCACAAGCTGTCAAATTCTCATTAGAATGCAGTGGGGGGTATCTGTATTTCCTTATTTGTCAACTCTACACTGTCAGGGGGCTATTGCCAGAAATTACTGTAAGGCAGCCCACCACATACTTGCTTAAATGTATTTTTGATAGGTTGAATGATGAAAGCCATTTAGTGAAGAAAATATAGACTTCAAACCACATTCCATATAATATTGTAATTGCTTTCTCTTGCTAAATGTAAAAAAGACATTTAAAAATATCTGACTTAGCAACTTCTATTTTGCAGTTCTGGTATTGTACATCAATTCTCCTTACTAAACTTTAATATTCCTTGAGAGAGATTTCCTGGTTCTTAAAAGACGTAATTCCAACAAATCTCAGTTTTTAAAAGTTAGATTTAAAATTAATATAACCCAAATTATATAAAACATGTCATTTTTATAACATAAGCTAAATTATATAATTTATAAGCAAGTTTAAATTTTATAAAGCTTGGAAGTAATGATAATTAAATATATTAACATGTTTTAAATATTTTTATTAAAGCTTTTAAAATATGCTTCTGGAAATACAGTATCAATAATAAAATATATGTGGTATTTCAGATACAGACAGAAAAATATTTTATATTAGTATATCTTTTTGGCATCTCATAGAAAGCATTTTTCTCACATTAGTTCAAGAAATGCTGTGAGGTAGAAAAGGTTGGTATCATTGTCTTTACAGTAGAGATAAGGAATTTGTTCAATAAAACATACTTGAAAAGTGACAGAAATGGAACTAGAGCCTTCTGATTCCTACTATTATTCTGCCTCTTTTGAAATGCTAAAATAATATTTGTTTCCCTAAAGACAGAGCTCATGAACCATTTGTTCAACAGCAGGAATCCATTATGTTCCTCTATGACTGGGTATTTTGCTAGGCACTGGGAAGGCAAGGTAAATGAGGCAGTCTTGGCCCTCAAAGGATGGACAGTCTGTAAATATGTTTTATAGACCGTGTCACAGCCTAATATGGAAATCACAGATTCAGAGAATTTGTCTCTGATTCCTTTTGCAAACAATATAATGCAGTCTTATATTTTCTCCTACAGTGTTACGAATTGCTTTTTCTGCAGGGTTGAGTGGATAGCCTTGGTAGAAAGGGCATTCTCCTCAAAACTGGGTACCTGGATTCTGTCTTTACCTCTGAAACTAACTTGTACTTTGATCATTTAACCTCCTCAGTCCTTAGGTTTTTTATTTATAAAATGATCATAATAAAACTTGGTCCACCTATCTTGTAGGATTATTGTGAGAAAAAAATATTTTATAGGTGAAATGAAAAAATGTAGGAGGACTGGACAAATATGGGTAATAATGTCTAATTCTGGCTACTATATCGAGAAATTACTAAGAGATAACTAGTTTTATAATAAAACTGCAATATCCAGCACATTCTTTAATTGGTGGCATATCCACTGGGATCACAGGTGAAAAGTAAACTGAGGTAATAGAAATGTCAGAAGTGAAAACATATTTAATCATCACTCTGAAGACCCTGACGTTCCAAGTAAGCTTTATCAATATAGTATCCCAGGGTGAGGTAGATTGGAGTGCCATTTTTCCTTTGCTTTAGGCTGTTAATATAAAGACATACTTTTTTTATGTCAAACCAAGTGAGGATAAGTTATTGTTAGAAACCCATAATAATTCCAAAATTTTAAGACCTCAAAGGACTATATTTTTATGCAGTTCTACACTAAAGGAAAACCTCTGCTTTTGGATAAGCAAAGTGATGATGCATTTTCGCCCTCTAATTGTTTCCATTATGACCTTTATTATATCACATTTTACTTGTGTTTATATCTCTGAAGGAACAACACACAGGAAAGATTAGGACACTATAGAGATAGTCATGTGGAGCGCTCATGAAAAATTAAATGCCCTCAGCATACACGAAAGTAGGTCATTTCATTTTTTATTAAATTTGTATATCAAAGTCACGGATTAACCTGTATTTGAGTATAATAATTAGATAAGTCTGAACTTTCTTTATTGTCAAAGCACCTACCATCTATAACAGACAAATAGTATCAAGTTAAAAGTTCATCCGAGAAGTTTCTTCCTCATATTTCATAATTTCACATGAACCTCTTACATACTTCTAGGCTTCTCTATCTAAATGACCTATTTTTATCTTCCGTTGCTTGTGTCAGTAAAAGATGAAAAATCTCAGAACTATATAGAATATACAGGGCATTACTTTAGGAACCGTATCTGAATCCCCTGGTGTTAGAATTTCAAGGATGAGTATTTGAAGAAATGACACAAAGAACTTTATGCATTTCAAAGATAGAGAATGGCTGAGTAGACCAAGAATAAAAAATAATTCACTGTCTCTCAAGTGCAAATTACATGAAATGTCGGCAGACATTCCCCTCCTAATGTAAAACCACAGCACAGTAACTTGAGAAAGATTTTATCATTCCTGGAGACAGGATGATCCCTTTGGAGGACATTTGAAAACATTATTCTGAAGGTCTGAAAAGGACGTTGGGTGGGTCATATGAAATATTAACTATACATTCAAATGTTATTTTAAAGTACTCTAGAGAAGGGGAATGCATTTGATTGTGGATTTCAAACAATGTATGAAAGAAGTAAATTGATATTTCACTTTCATCATCATTAAGAAAATATGACCTGTACTATTTTTGATTACTTATTGATTGGTTAGGAATAGTAATACTTTGGTTAATTTCAACTGCAAATTTTAGCTATTTTATGATAATATATTTTTCAGTGGTACCCACATCATGCTATATTAATAAGATTACTATTTTCTCATTTCATATAAACATCAGTACTTTTAACATGACATGGTTTTTTAACCATTTTTATATGGATATTTTTAGTTTGCTTGGGAGGATAACACAAAATTCAACACAAAATTGCTCCTTAAATTCCACAAATATGCTGCCAAAGTGATAATTATTAGATTTGTAGTGCCCCAAATCAGATATTCACATGGTTCCTTGTGGTTTGATAATGGCTTTATGATTTAGATTTAAAAGATTTTGAAAGGTGAAGGATAATTGTACTGCCCTGAAATATCAGATGTTGAAGATTTGAAACATTACGGTAGTCACAAAAATCAACCAATTTCCCTTTGTTTTCATAGTGCAACATATTTTCCCTTGTTGAAAATGAAGGCATCAGCATAAAAGCCTCTTGAGCAAGAAAAATGTATATTGATCACTGTAAGTGTATTTCTGTAATACCTTGGAGTTACTGAAATTGACCCCAAACCATGCTTTATTCCCAAAAATATATTTCTTTCATGTGTTGATATTTATTGATTTATAGCTTAATAGAAATGCAAAATAATTTTCATTGCAAAAAAACACATTTGTATAACCTTGTCTTACAATTCGAATTTGTTTATAGCATTAGGAAAACATCACAAGTGTTATATTCACTATAAGAGCAGATTACCCATCATAACTCTTATAACACTTCTGTCCTCCAACACTGTGTTGAAATAGATATGCATATTGACTCATCCATGTTACCTCAAAGTACACCTGGCTAGTAGATGTGTGGAAAAATCAGATTCTAGAGCTAAGGGCTCTTTGTGTTATAACCTGAGTTCTGGTTTTTCTCAGACTTACCATATCATCACTTTGCACTTCACATTTTCCATTTGGAAGGTGGTGATAATGTTAGTCTTCCTATAGCTCAGTGGATGATACAGAAAGAGATGAGACAGCATATGTGAATAGTTCACAGAGCTTTGAAAGTTTTTGTGCAGATTGAGGTAATGTGTAGGTCAAAGCTACTGGCTAAGTCAGGTGCTTCCTCGTTGTTATTTAGTTTCTCCCATCCTAAGGTCAAAGCAGGCTGCCTGCCAAGAGACATGGAATATCGTGAAGAACTGGCATACATTCCAGGACTTTAGCCCTGTCTCCCACATTCCTGATGACGTGGATCAAATGGTGACTGCCAGTGCTGACTGATAGTTTGCTTCATGATATACAGACCCTCAGTTGCTACTTAGAAACTGTCTTTTGTATTTCTTTTTTTTTTTTTTCTTAGCATCTTGAACTCTGGAGTAAGTAAAACACGGAGGAACACGTCTTATTGTACATGTACAATATGTACGAAATCATACTATCTTGTACTTGTCTTGTACATGTACAATATGTACAGAATTGTACATAATATGTTTCAGGTGTTTTGAATGCTAGGTAAAGGTTAGAGAAGCATAATTAGCTGGATTAAACCACTATTCACTTAAATGCAAATAACTTGTTATACCTGTATGCTGTTATTTTATACTTCATTGTCACAATCTATACCATATGTTTAGCAAAAATAATAAAAATGGATTAAGAGCCTTACATAAATAATCAATGTGAGACAGTCACACTAAGCACAATATTAAAAATATACCTTAACTAGTTTATAATTCAGGAACAAAATGTAGTGCTTAGGGAAATCATATGTATTTTTGACTCCACAGATACTTTGTTGGTAAGCAAATTTATGATTACACAGGTATGGATTTGTGATTTCTTCATAAAATAAAGCAAGAGAATAAGGTATCACTATGAATTTAAAAACATTCTTAATTTCATTATATTTTTCAGAACATTTTGAGTAAATAAAGATGATGAAACAGAGACTAAACAGTTGAAACTAGTGGAATGTTGAATCCATATTAGAGCAGTTAAAGCTATATATTTTGATATATGGAATATCCTGTGAGGCTCCTGAGGGGGAAGATATTTTAGAATCTATTTCCTTTCAGGAGTACTTTTTGAAACTAAAACACTTCCCCTAACCCACTCAAAAATTATGTATGTCAGTTTCTAAATGTTCTAATATATTTGAAAATTAACTTTGCATCATTGGGTCAATTTAAGATCCTGGTTCTATCTTTAGTAGCTCCTCCGTATGCACTAAAAAAGGGCAAATTCAATAATGTCATTTCACGTTCCTTCATAAACTATCTTCCCTGAGCAGGATCTCTCCCTCCGCACTGGGACACACACACACACACACACACACACACACACACACACACACACACACACACACACACACACACACACACACACACACACTTCCTGCTTAAGCTTATTTACTATTACTCCCATATATTCTTTAAACCTCTGTTTTAGCTGCCCTGCTGTTCTCATCTTTCCATACACAGGAAGCCATATTTCCCTCTCTGTGTCTGTGCTCAGGTTTTTCCTGGGCCTGGAACACTTGCCCTTCTAATCTCTTCCTGTCACAGTCTTAAGTGAATTCTCCACTGAATACACCAAAACTAATCTCCTCCTCCTCAGAACCACTGTAGCCAATGCACAGTTTAGCAGATTGTCTTATATAACGGGTGGTGACATAAAGATAAATTACTAATGTAGAAAATTGAAGTGAGAAGTAATTAGAATACTTTTCCCGCTTGAAGTCACTGTTGAAAACCGAAAAGTGGTGTTTTGTTTTGGGTACTATTCAGTTGGCTGCCTTATTTTTGCAAATCTCTGAAGGCTATAGAGTAAACAGATGCTCTGATATCCTAAAAATCCGACAAAATGATTGTAAACAGTTTAATACTTCAGACATTTCATGTATGAGTTTCAGATTTATAGTGCACTTAAAATCATCTGTATCTGTGAACACGCACGCAGGCACATTCCAGGTCTTATTAATAGGTCGTTGAATCTCTTTTAATAACATATCTTTATCTTAGCACATGTAGAAAGGAAAAAGACCATTTATGTTGCTTCCACTCACTGTTGAAATCTGTCATGTACCCAGGAAAATAATTTCTTTGAATCTGCTTTTTAATGCTTCTATAACATCATAATCGATAAAATGTAGATTGTATTATATAATAGATAATATGCATAATGTATAATCTATAAAATAACTCATGTCCTACTACATGCAGGATGCCATCAGTTTCATTACATATCATAAACCACACCACATACTGTGGAAGGATGGGGTAGGCAGATAGTGCGAGTGTGTTTGTGTGTGTGTATTAGCAGAGGTTAAAGTTCAGGTTACCTTTTGAACCCTGTGATGCAAGGGAGAACAAGTATCGTCCTAAGCAAAATGTGGAAGGATGTTGCCGTCAGCATGTATTTTCTATCCTTCCCCTACATCCTACAACTTTCAGTCAGTATGTATTTGATACTTTAATTCCCAGACATTGCAGACCAGGACAGATGGATGCTGGAATCCTGGGAGAATCTTGGCTGAAGACATGGGTTTATTTTCCGCAAAGAACACGAGATAAGAGAATCTTAAAAATGAGATGGGAAGAAATTTCAAGGAGCATCTTTGCCATTCCAAATTAAAGCATTATTTCTTTTTTATGGTCTTCTAGTTCCTTTCGAACAATGACAGCAAGGTAACGATAGTGTAATGGTTAAGAGCTTTTGCTGTGGCTCAGTCCGGCTGGGTATATCTGTTCTACCTTTGCCAGATCAGAGAGCTTAGCCTTTTTTATGCTTCAGTTTCTTCAACTGTAAAATGAAGCTAGTAATAATACTTACCTCTCAGTGTGGTTAAGGGGATTAAAAGAGATATGATGCATGGAAAGCTTGGCACCGTGCCTGGAAGAAAACTCTCAATGACACTTAGCAGTTGTTTTTATATGATTACATTGTTGGAAAGCTCGTTAGAAAGTTTTTTCCATATTTTAAGTCCCAAACAACAATCTTGCTACTTCTACCCATGAGAAGAGTCTATGCCTTGTTGGAGGTATTCAGAAGGACTATCTCTTTGAAATGAGAACCATGTAGACATTTAAGTACAGGTAACATATTTCTCTAAGTCTGTTCTTTTTGAGGATAAAATCTTAAGTTAACCTAGAAATCCCCCCAAGTCAATAAATATATTAGAAATACTAGAATTTTGTCAATATGCCTGGTCATAATATAAATATGTATGATTCAGTGGCCTACTTTTAAAAATCAGCACTAATCAGTTGAAAATAAAACACTTGTGTTATCAAAAGAGTAACAGAAGCATAATATATCTAAGAATAAGCTTAATAAGACATGTACAAGAACTTAATAAATAAAACTATAAGACTTCATGAGGGAAATTTAATAAGACCTAAATAAATTACATCATAAGTCCCTTGAAAATGATATATCAATATTGTAAAGATGTCATTTCTTTCAAAATACTTTTATGCATTCATTAGAATCCATTTACCCAGTGCTGTCAACACAATGGCATCGTTATTTTGGAACATGACCAAATAATTCCCAATTTTGTTTGAGAATAAACCTTTACATTGAAGGAATACATCAGGAAATTTATGGTAAAGAAGAATAATAATATAAAACTTGCCCTCTCATCTTCTAACATGTAATTAAAATATTGGTCACAAAATTGACAAGGAATTTAATGAGACTAAATTGTTATTAGAGAAATAAGCCCAAGTAAGTAATGACAGTTTGCTTTTGAAACTATAATTTTTATAACATGGAGAAAAATAGATTATTTAGTAAATAATGTTGAGATAATTTTAAATTTGGAAAAATACTTAAGGTAAGATATTTACTTATCAACATACATCAAAATAAACCGCAAATGTTAAGTATTTAACTATTAAAATACTAGAATAAAATGAGGTGAATAAATTTACTTTTGTAGAACTCAAAGGCAAGAATCACTAAGAAAAATACTACAAGGTTTCATTATGTAAACATCATCTTTTTCTTTTTGATAAAAAGAAACAAAAACAAGGTTAGCAAATTATATACTGATAAAAGAAATTTGCAGTGTAGATGAGAGTCAAAGGTTTAATATATCCACAATATAAATAGAAGTAAGACAATATAGAAAAACCAAAAATGATTAGGTGATTTATAATAGGTGAAATGGTCAAAGTTAATGAATTTGAAGATATAACCAAATTCATTAGTAATTAAACATGTGACCCCGTGGCGGCAAATCTGTGAGCAAATGGGAATATATATGAACTCTTTGTTGGAGGATAAATTGATTAGGCCATTCCAAGGACAACCTGATAGTATGTATAAAATTTGAAATTAGCAAGCCTTTTGGTTCAGAAAATCCACACCGAGTAATATCCCATCAAGAAATAATTGAAAACTTAAAAAAAGTGTGCATTTATAGAGGAATATTTATAAAACAAAAAAGAGGAAAACAAATTATGTCAGTTATGGTTAAGTTAAAGTACATTGCCATACACACACCCAAACACATACACACACATTAGAATATAGTGTGGCTATCAGATACGTAAATCAACATGTCCAAAATATAAATACAATCCATTAAGAATAAAATAGAGAAAGGGAGAGAGAGATGATTTTAGTATGCAGTGGCTAGAGGAATTTACACCAAAATCTTACAAAAATGATACTGGGCCTATAAATTATTTTAATTCTCTAAATTGTACTTTTTATGTATAAACTAAGCAAATATTAAGTTGCAGTTGGTAAAAGATAAGGTTATTTATAAGTATTGTCTCATTTATTTAGACATGAAGGCAGAGAATTTGTTCTGAACTTGGCTTATGGAAAGAGAGCAAATAGTGCAAATTATTTGCTGTCACAGCACTCTCATGAATCCTCAACAACCACAACCAGTTGGAACTTCCTTAGTTCAAACTAAGTGGAACTTTTTAATGAGTGTTCAAGTTATGCTAGTATAATGCAGAGTCACTCAGCTGACTTGAGATAGTAGTTCTTTAACTCTGGAGTTTTCTGTGGCAAAGACTAAATCTCGAGCAGAATACTCTCAAGCTGTGCTTTTGAGATGTTCCCTTGAGAAAATCTGTGATGTGAGCTTTTTAAAAAAATACTTTAAATAAGAATTAGCCAGCTGTAATACAAAAAGATAAATGGATAAATTTTGACATTTACACTCACACAAAGAGTTGAAATGGGGAAAAAAAAAAAGATGCATTAGCTTTCCACATCTTCTAGCAGGTAGGAATAGTACAGGCAGTTCATTTCAGGGATCTTTAATCTCTCCATAAAGGTATTTATCTGAGCCATCTGGCAAGTGGTACTAGAATACATCATCCTTTAGAAAGACTATAAATAGATATGCAAATACTAAACTGTATAAATCTTAACATTTTTGTTGTGGTTAATTTCAGAAGGTATAATTGAGCCACAGATACTACCAAGCAAAGCATGCTATATTACCTGGTTGCTATTCTCAGCTGTCAGTTAGTTTATGAGAGCTGACCTAACAGAGTACCGCAGACTGGGTGGCTTGAACAACAGAAATTTATTTTCTCACAATTTTGGAGGCTAGAAGTCGAGGTTGGTATCTTCTGAGCCCTCTCTCCTTGGCTTGTAGATGGCCATTTTCTCCTCCCTGTGTCATCACATGTGTGTGTATGTCCCAATCTCTTCTTCTACTAGGGACACCAGTCATATTCTATCAATGACCCTCTAATGACCTCATTTTAACTTAATTACCTTTTTAATGACCCTATCTCCAAAGACAGTCACATTCTGAGGTACTAGGGGTTAGGAGTTCAACATATGAGTTTTACCAGAACACACTAAATTGAAGGAATGAATGACTGTATAAATGAGCAAATGAATCTTTCATACTGTTGGTATTGTTTTGTTAATATGTTCAATTAAGAAACATGCAGGAAAATATTGAAATGGTATAAATTATCTGAACGTGGGCAATTGAAATCTTTCCATGTCATATTTTAGTGTAGCATGTTTATAAAGTCATGTCATTTCTTTGATATTCCTAGAGGTACAGACTTGTAAAATATAAAGATTATAGAGCAAAACATCTTCGGTTCTGTGATATGTAATTATTGTTAAATCACTGGGTTTGTCAACAGGTAATTTTAGAGTGAGCCAGGCACTGATGTAGTTACTTGGGATAACAATAAACTAAGGAAATTGAGCCCCTGCCTTCAGAGAGTTCACACTCGAAAGGGGAAGACAGTAAATGAATGTGCAAACCAATAAATAAAATAATTTAGGAATTTTATATGCTACCAAGAGAATAAAATAGGAAAATATGGTAGAGAGTGACTGAAGCTGCTATCTGCTAGGGTCAGGGAAGGTCTCTGCTGAGATGAAATTTGATTTCTATGACCTTACTAATGAGAAAGCCTCTCTAATTGAAAGAACAGCAAGAGCAAACCCCTTTAGAATGATATGATCTCCAGGTGTTAAAAGGCAGGAATAAGATGATGGTGATCAAAACGAAGTGAACAAAGTAAATGGAGGGAGAGATTGTATTCAGAGAGAACTTCAAATTATAGAAAGATTTTGGGGTTGCACTAAAAAGTTTAGATTTTGTTTTAAGTATAATTGTATTTCATTGAAGATTTGAGGCAGGAGAGTACTTGACCTCCAAACAAGAAGTTAAGATCACTGTTGCTCAGAAGGGAGGCAGGAGAAGGAGCGGGGAGACCAATAGAATTGCTGCCACAGTGATACAGGCAAGAGGAGAAGATGGACTTGAGAAGGGCTGGAGAAGTGGAAATGGGGAGAAGGTACCAAATTTGGGATATATTTTGGAGATATATCTGACAGGAGTAACAGGTGGATTGGGTATGTGGTGTAAGGAGAAACAAATAAGCCAAGATGAATCTAAGATTTTTTTGGTTTTGTAGCTGTTGAAAGGTGGTGTCACTTACTGAGAGTTTTTTGGGTGGTATATTTGGAGGGAAAATAACAAGCACTCTTTTGACAAGGGAAATTGGAAATGGACAAGATGATAGACAATTAGATATGAATCTTATTCTCAGGGATAAGTTTCCATCCAGGCAAGAAGTATAAGTTTGAGAGTTATCAGTACATACTTGGCATTTGAAGTCATGGGGAGCTGAATGAGGTCACGTAGGTTGAGTACAGAAAGAGAAAAGAAGGGATTCTAGGACTGTGTTAAAACCTTGCAAATTTTCCTGGTTTAGAGGAGAAGGAGGTCCTAGTAAAAAATAGTTATGCATTAAGTAAAAGAAACTCAAGAGTCTGGAGAACCTAGATAAGTTTTTAAGAAGGGGGAATAATCAATTGTGTCAAATTCTACTGAATGGTTGGGTAAGATGAGAACAGATAATTTCTCATTTGCTTTGGCAAAATATAGGTCTTTGGTGTTCTCATTAAAAGCCATTTCATTGGCGTGATGAAGATAAAGCCCTATTTGAATACATTGAATGAAGAATGTAAGGTGAAGAAGTAGGTACAGGCAGGGTAGACACGTTTAAAGATTTTTACTACTGTAGGGAAGTGGACTTTGGCTGGAAGCAAATGTGGATTCCAGAGAATTTATGCTCGTGGGTATGTGTCTGTGGATGTAGCTTAAATTAGGTGACATTGGTTGGTGTGTTTCAATGAATTATCCAGTAAAGAACAAGAAATTGGTAATACAAGAGAGATAGGAATACTTCAGGAAGGAATTCTGTGACTACTCAAGAAGAGATGGAATCCAGGACAGGGAGAGAGAGGTTGGCCTTAGATAGGAATAGAAGCACTTCTTTCATGGTAACACGATGGAAAGAATATTATGGAGATAGAGATGTAGGTGAATTGAAAGAATTTAGTGGTAGGCAAATGAAAGAATCCTCATTTTGTTGCATTTATTATCTTTATGTATTAAGCAGTGGTGTCATCAACTGAGGATGTTGGGATGAAAAGGTCTAGGAAACTTGAGGAGCTCAAGGCATTATAAGTTACTAGAGAGTGGGAAAGTGAATTTACTAGAGAAGTGTAGTAGTAGTAGAGCAGTCTGGCATTGTTAAAGGATTCCTTGAACCATGTGGTCATAAACTTGTGATTGGTACTGCTGAGTGAACCAGTAATGGTCAGCTACTGGGCTTTTTTTTTTTAGGTATAATTAACGTAATGTTATATTAGTCTCATGGGTATAATGTAATGATTTGATATTTGTACGTATTGCAAAACGATCACCACGATAAATCCAGTTAACATCTTTCACCATACATAGGTACAAATTTTTTTTCTTGCGATAAAAACTTTCAAGATCTACTCTCCTAGCAACTTTCAAATATGCAATACAGTAGTATTAACTATAGTCACCATGCTGTACATTACTTCCCCAAGACTTATTCATTTTATTACTGGAAATTTGTACCTTTTGACCCCCTTCACCCACCCTCTACCCCCTGCCTCAGGCAGTCACCAATCTGTTCTCTATATCCATGAGCTTGGATTTTGTTTTGGTTTGTTTTTTGTTTTTAGATTCCACATATACATGAGATCATATGGTATTTATCTTTTTCTGTCTGACTTACTTCACTTAGTGTAGTGCCATCTAGGTCCATCCATTTTATTGCAAATGGCAAGGTTTTATTCTTTTTTATGGCTGAATAATATTCCATTATGCGTGTGTGTGTGTGTGTGTGTGTATGTGTGTGTATCTATCTATAAATATATATATGTATCACATTTTCGTTATCCATTTGTCTACTAATGGGCACTTAGGTTGCTTCCATGTCTTGAGTATTGTAAATAATGCTGCAGTGAACATGGGGGTGCAGCTATCTTTTTGAGATACTGATTTTATAAATACCTAGAAGTGGAATTTCTGGATCATATGGTAATTATATTTTTAATTTTTTGAGTACCGTCCATACTGTTTTTCACAGTGGCTGTATGAATTACATTACCACCAATAGTGCATAGCGATTCCCTTTTCTCCACATCCTCACCCACACTTGTTATTTCTTGTCTTTTTGATAATAGCCATTTTGACAGGTGTGATGTAATATCTCATTATGGTTTTGGTTTGCATCTCCCTGATGATTAGTGATGTTGAACATCTTTTCATGTGCCTATTGGCCATCTGTATGTCTTCTTTGAAAAATGTGTATTCAGAACCTCTGCCCATTCCTTGATTGGACTGTTGGTTTTTTTACTATTGAGTTGTATGAGTTCTTTACCTATCTTGCATATTAGCTCCTTATCAAGATATATGGTTTGCAAGTATTTTTCCCATTCTGTAGGTTGCCTTTTCATTTTGTCAGCGGTTTCCTTTGCTGTGCAGCTTTTTATTTGGATGCAGTCCCACTTGTGAATTTTTGCTTTTGTTGCCTTTGCATTTGGTGTCAAATCCAAAAAATCATTGCTAAGACTGATGTTGAGGAGCTTGCCGCCTATGTTTTCTCCTAGGAGATTTCAGGTCTTGCCTTCAAGTCCTTAATCCATTTTGAGTTAATTTTGTATATGGTATAAGTTAGTGGTCCAGTTTCTTTTGCATGTGGCTCTTGGGTTGTGCATTTGTAAGGGGTACACAGAGTAACAAAGAAGGTCAGGATATGTACAGGCAAGTAATGCTGCTAAACCATTGAATCTTGGCTGAGCAAGAGGTATGTGAAGATATGAAGGAGGTGATGAATAGTGAAAATCTGCTATGATAAAGAAGAGGCCTCAACGAGATCAGAAAATTTTTGGATGGTCATTTTAGAATAAGTGACCTGGAAAGATTATATGTGACAGTCAGATAGGAGGTGCTGTTACCAGTGATAACAGGATCTGCTGTATGACCATGTGCATGGGGAACTGAGATAAAGTAGAAGAAAATATCACTGAGACAAAGAATATCAAGGAAATGAGAGGCCCATCATGTTAGATGGATCATATTCCTGACTTTTAATGTAGCTAAGGATGGTGAGAGCCTCAGTTGTTAGGAACCAAAATCATCGCTGAATGATGGATGTACTAAGAATGTCAGAAGGTGAGGAAAACTAGGAAGGACATGGAGTAGAAAAGTCTGATGTCAAGCATTTCAAAGGAACTGGGGTTTTGAAAGAGGGAGGAGATAGTTCAAAAATATCAAGGAAGAGCAAAGAGGACACTTCTACGCCTTTCTTATTCAACTTACTTCTCCTTCTATGCGTGGGAGAAGCAAAACAACCTCTTCTTGAGAAGGTGGCAGGGGAAGCATGAAGAGAACAGTCAGGTGTCTGAGTAATAAGGACTTGTGAGTGGAAGTGAGTTTCAGAGAAACTTAGGATATTAGAGAGCAAGTTTTAAAGGGAATAGTAATAAGACTTGTGAGGGAAAGGGCTGGAGGTTTCTTGAACACAAGAATTAGCGTTTTAATGTTGGGTAGTTGGGGAGACTGGGTGTTCCGGTGGTGACTGAGTTGAATGGGGAATAGACATAAGGCGTAATGGTAATATCTCTGGCCCTTAGGGCTGGATGTTATTTAAGATATCAGGTAGCAATCCCACCTGTGACTGGTGAAACTTTTTCAAGGAAGGAAAAACTTATAATGAACCTTCAGGGAGGTTGGTTGTAGTCTTGGGAGAATGTATACCTCGTAAAGGAGTTGATTTAAGAAGAGCAGGACTTTGGGAGGAAGAGTTTCTGGATTTTTCTGTGACTGGAGGTGATTTTAAAGTCATTGTAGAACATAGGCCAGTGAAGATGTCTGTCATGACATGGGTTGCTTCATTCATTGTCTATGCAAACCTCCCTCTAGTGGCCCTTCCTATACTGCAAAGGTTGGAAGACTAAAAGCTACATTACCCAGGCAAATTTCAACAGGGTTTCTGTATATCTTTTAGATTCTGTCAGTCAGATGGGTTTGGGTAAGACTTGAATTTGGAACTGAGTTAAGGAGAGGAAGGCATAGGGAATAAGGCAAGGCCATCATCGTTCTGCTGGTACAGATGGTGATAGAGAAAAAAGTGGTTCTGGAGCTGGCAGTTCCCACCCCCAGCAGCTGGTTTCTTGATAACCGAAGGAGCAGAAACTTCTTTGGTGCCCAAGTATGAGGCATTAGTTTTGGAGGCCCAGCCTGAAATCTGCCTCTTGGGCTCACTCAGTGATTCTGTAAGCCATTTTATAACCTGTAATAAATGTCCTTTGCTTAAACTACCAGGGTGGTTTCTTTCCTTTGTAACTTGTACCAAGCCCTTCTACCCCTAAAGCTATCCCTCCCCAATATGGTTGGTCCACCTGAGGTTGGGGGGTACCCAGTCTAGTACATATATTGGCTTTGGGGGTTAAACTTATTAACTAGAACCAGCAAATTTTCTCTCAAGATTTTTTTGTTTTTTTTTTAGAAATAAGATAAGAACCAGTCAATTATGAGAGGAAAGGGATGTTACTTTCATAAGATGAGCCTCTTTGGGTGGATAGTTGGGAGAAAAGAGGAAGAGAGATAATTGGGAGTTGATTTGTAGTGTGTGTATGTGTGTGTGTGTGTGTGTGTGTGTGTGTGTGTGTGCACGTGCGCGCATATGTGTCCATAATACTATTGAGTAGCGTAGAAATGCCATAAGGTGACTCTGAAATGACTCAGGATATGACACTGTTTTCCCATAGTCAGAAATCACCCTCACCCACAGGCTATCAATAGTTTTCTCCTATTTACCTTTCTATTTGCAAGTAGAGAGAAATGTTATTGGGATCAACAGTCACTCATTAATTTCTGAAATACTTATTATATGCCTATGTGTGTCAGGCCCTAGCCTAGGTATTGGGAATACAGTTAAGAAAAAAAAAAAAACCCAGACAAGACTCCTGACTGCATGAGGCTTATAGTCAACTGCAGAGGGTAGATACTAAACAAAAAAATTAAGTTGGATTAGTATTTTGTACAGGGAAGACTTGGTATTAGAAAGCAAATCTAGTAAGGAAACCTAAGCTAGTATAGGTGGTTCTTGGGGAAAGTTTGCTGTCAGTTGATTTCTACATGTAATAGTGAATTTAACACTACATGCCGTAACAGACTCAAGTCTCAAAGGCTTAACAAAATAGAAAATTATTTCTCACGCACATAATGTCAAATGGAAGTTTATTGGGTGGGTGACTCTCCTCTTAGTGTTGACCCACGGGTCCTTTCTTTGCTTCTCCAACATTTCTTAGTTCTCTAGGGTGTCCTTAGATTCCCCTGCTACATTTAGCTGCCCAAAGAACAGAGCCAATTTGAGGACAATTGTGTAGTGATACCTAATTTCAGTCTGGAAGGGATTGCTCACTTTCCATAGAGAGCAGTCATATGGACCTAGCAGATACAAGGTGAGGGCCAGGTGCAAAGAGAGGGGTTTGGGAAATACAGTTATTGACAAGGTAGCTGCTTCCCGGCAACAATTCTGTACTCTGCAAATGAAGGAGAAAATTACTACTTGAGTAGCTTGTTGTCTCTGCCACACGAGGACAAGCATACACACTTGCGTTTTTTGAGAAATAACTAGACTCAGAAAAAGCTGACATAGAGAAAAATACAACTGCAGAATGAACGGTTACTAACATTAACTATAGTACTGTTGAGGGGATGCTGCGCTTAAATAGGTGTTTTCATATAGCACGTGGAAAATCTAACCCTTACAGTTTAGGTCAGAGATTAAAATGCACATGAGGTATGATGTGCTCTGGGAGCTAACATTAGTGTACTATGGTGTACACTAACATTAGTGTACTATAGATTACTATCTATCCTAGAATTTAACCTGGGATCCCATTCACAAGCTTGAAATATTTAGGAGAATCCCAGTGGTAGGAAAAAATGTGGATTTGACACAAATTCTACTTTCAGTCATTGTGTAATCTTCAAAGTTTACCATCATTACTGATACTTTTTTGTATTCAGATTCTGTTTGTGAAAATCAATGTAAACAATGGAGGAAAGCTACATAATTTGAATTTTAATGGAAGAATTGCAGGGGGCCAAAAAACTCATTTATTAACACAAGTGGACCTGGGGCAACAAATTACCTTTACTTTTTAAAGTTTTTTAAATGTTTCGATGTTTCTTATGGTTTTAGAATGTAGCCTGTGATTTTGTGAGTAATAATAAGAACTATGTATTTAGTATTAGTCCCCATTTCTGACACTGAGTTCCCAAAACCCTTAGAATTTCTGAAGTGTTAAGAAGCACTAAAGTTGTCTCCTGTCATGGTAATGAGGTGACTTTTGGACCCCGTCTAAGGAAGGGGAATGGTTGCCAGGTAGAACCAACCACGTGATTTAGAGGGTTGGGAATTTAAGTCTCACCCCTGACCTTGGGGAGGGGAGAAGGTGGGGGGGCTGGAGGGTTGAATCAATTGCCAGTGGCCAATGGTTTAATCAGTCTTCCTCTGTGATGAAGCCTCCATAAACACCCGAAAGGTTCAGCGAGTTTCTGTGTTGGTGGACACGGAAGGGTGCTAGAGGTGCTGGGAGAGTGGCCTGCCTGGAGAGGGCATGGAAGCTCTGAGCCCTTTCCCCCTGCCTTGTCCTATGTATCTCTTCCATCTGGTGGTTCCTGAGTTATAGCCTTTTATAATAAACTGGTAATCTAGTAAGTGAAATGTTTCTCTGAGTTCTATGAGCTGCTCTAGCAAACTAATCAAACCTCAGGAGCAGTTCCTAGGAACCTCTGACTTATAGCCAGTTGATCAGAAGCACAGGTAACGTGGGCTTGCAACTGGTGCTGATGTGTGGGTACGGTGGGAATGCGGGTGGGTGTGAGGGGAGCGGAGGGCAGTCTTGTATAATAGGACTGAACCCTTAACCCGTGGAATGTGATGTTATCTCCATGGTAGATAGTGTCAGAATTGAATTGAATTGAATTGTAGGGCACCCAGTCTGAAAATTACTTGTTAGTTTGGGGAGTCTTCCACATACACACATTGGAATTGGGTCAAGGAACTCAGAAGATAGACTTTTCCCCAACTATTTTTGAGAAAAAAAAATAACTGACAGAAAAGTTGAAAAAATACAATAAATTCCCAATAAATTTTTACCTAGATTAGTAATTGTTAATATAATAATCTAGTGTCACGTTAGCTTCTTCTCCCTATTTCTTGCTCAGATCGATGGATAGTTAGCTAGCTATAGATAAGAGTTCTTTGCTAATCCAGATGAGATCTTGCAGACATCATGACCCAAGACCCCTAAATACTTGGGCATGTCTCTCCTAAGAACAAGGACATTCTCCTATATAAAAATAATAGTTTGCAAGGCAAGAAATGTAACACAAATATGATACTCTTATCTAAAATATAGTGCATATTCTAGTTCTTCAATTGTCTAATAATGTCCTTCATAGCTAGTTTTTTTTTTTTTTTTCATAGCTAGTTTTTAATCTAATCTAGGAACCAAACAGGGATCATGCATTGCGTTTAGTTGTTGGGATCACTTTCTCTGCCTTAAAAAATATTTTTTTGATAGCATTGACAGTTTTGAAGAGTCAAGCTAGTGTTTTGCAGAGTATTTCTGAGCTTTGATTTCTCTGATCATTTCCTCGTGCTTAGATTCAAGTTGAACATTTGTCATAGAGTATTGCATCTGGACACCTGTGATATTAGTTTCTCCCATTATTGGTGATGTCACATCTTTACGTAGTTATGGTGATGTCTGACTGATTTCTCCATTGGTACAAGCTACCTTTCCCCTCTGTCACTTACAAGTAAGTGGTGAGTTGATGTTTTAGGAATGTGTGAAAATCTGCTTCTCCAATAATTTTTTATCCTATTGATGAACCTTGCCTGAAATATGTATTAAAATTTCATTGCAAAGTGGTTATTTTCTATTTTGATTGTTCCTACATCACTCCTTTCCTATATACTCCCTCTCTCTCTCATTTCTTCCCTCCCACCATTCTTCCCTCTTTTTTCCTTCCTTCCCTTGCTTTCTTCCTTCTCTTTCTTTCTCTCTTTCCTTTCCCTCCTTGATTATCACTGTGGACTTATGAATTCAATGTGTTATACCTACTGTAATCTCAGTTTCCTTTTCCGTCATTCCACTGGGTAAAGACTGTGTGGTAGCATCTGCTGTGTATCGGACACATGGCTGTATGCTAGGCTAATATACCTACTTTGCAGAGTGGACTTGAAGAAAGCAGGCAGAATGATGCTTTGCATATGATTTTAGGAGAGCAGTCAGAATGATGCTTTGCATATGATAGCTACTAAGTCTATTTGTCCTTTTGCCAGAACTCCTTCAGTTTTCCAGCCTTTCCTTACCTTCTGGCACAATGAGGCCCACTTTTGTTCTTTCCCTATCACACTCTTGTTATCAGCTGGGTCTCCTAGAACTCTGGTTCTTCTTTTATTTATTTATTTTATAATTTTTAATTTTTTATTTATTTTTTAACATCTTTATTGGAGTATAATTACTTTACAATGGTGTGTTAGTTTCTACTGTATAACAAAGTGAATCAGCTATACATATACATATTTCTTCTCCCTCTTGCATCTCCCTCCCACCTTCCCTATCCCACCCCTCTAGGTGGACACAAAGCACCGAGCTGATCTCCCTGTGCCACGGGGCTGCTTCCCACTAGCTATCTGTTTTACATTTGGTAGTGCATATATGTCCATGCCTCTCTCTCACTTTGTCCCAGCTTACCTTCCCCCTCCCCCTATCCTCAAGTCCATTCTCTAGTAGGTCTGTGTCTTTATTCCCATTTTACTCCTAGGTTCTTCATGGCATTTTTTTTCCCTTAGATTCCATATATGTGTTAGCATACAGTATTTGTCTTTCTCTTTCTGACTTACTTCACTCTGTATGAAAGACTCTAGGTCCATCCACCTCACTACAAATAACTCAATTTCATTTCTTTTTATGACTGAGTAATATTCCATTGTATATATGTGCCACATCTTCTTTATCCATTCATCCAATGATGGACACTTAGGTTGCTTCCATGTCCTGGCTATTGTAAATAGCACTGCAATGAACATTTTTTGTACGTGACTCTTTTTGAATTATGGTTTTCTGGGTATATGCCCAGTAGTGGGATTGCTGGGTCATATGGTAGTTCTATTTGTAGTTTTTTAAGGAACCTCCATACTGTTCTCCATAGTGGCTGTACCAATTCACATTCCCACCAGCAGTGCAAGAGCGTCCCCTTTTCTCCACACCCTGTCCAGCATTTATTGTTTCTAGATTTTTTTGATGATGGCCATTCTGACTGGTGTGAGATGATATCTCATAGTAGTTTTGATATGTATTTCTCTAATGAGTAATGATGTTGAGCATTCTTTCATGTGTTTGTTGGCAATCTGTATATCTTCTTTGGAGAAATGTCTGTTTAGGTCTTCTGTCCATTTTTGGATTGGGTTGTTTGTTTTTTTGTTATTGAGTTGCATGGTAGGCATAGAGGGAACTTTCCTCAACATAATAAACGCCATATATGATAAACCCACAGCCAACATCGTCCTCAATGGTGAAAAACTGAAACCATTTCTACTAAGATCAGGAACAAGTCAAGGTTGCCCACTCTCACCACTCTTATTCAAAATAGTTTTAGAAATTTTAGCCACAGCAATCAGAGAAGAAAAGGAAATAAAAGGAATCCAAATCGGAAAAGAAGTAAAGCTGTCACTGTTTGCAGATGACATGTTACTATACATAGAGAATCCTAAAGATGCTACCAGAAAACTACTAGAGCTAATCAATGAATTTGATAAGGCAGCAGGATACAAAATTAATGCACAGAAATCTCTGGCATTGTTATACACTAATGATGAAAAATCTGAAAGTGAAATTAAGAAAACACTCCGGGCTTTCCTGGTGGTGCATTGATTGAGAGTCTGCCTGCTGATGCAGGGGACATGGGTTCATGCCCTGGTCCAGGAAGATCCCACATGCTGCGCAGTGGCTGGGCCCGTGTGCCATGGCCGCTGAGCCTGCACGTCCAGAGCCTGTGCTCCACAACGGGAGAGGACACAACAGTGAGAGGCCCACGTACTGCAAAAAAAAAAAAAAAAAAAAAAAAAAAAGAGGAAACACTCCCATTTACCATTGCAACAAAAAGAATAAAATATTTAGGAATAAACCTACCTAAGGAGACAAAAGACCTGTATGCAGAAAATTAGAAGACACTGATGAAAGAAATTAAAGATGATACAAATAGATGGAGAGATATACCATGTTCTTGGATTGGAAGAATCAACATTGTGAAAATGACTCTACTACCCAAAGCAATCTACAGATTCAATGCAATCCTTATCAAACTAGCACTGGCATTTTTCACAGAACTAGAACAAAAAATTTCACAATTTGTATGGAAACACAAAAGACCCCGAGTAGCCAAAGCAATCTTGAGAATGAAAAACGGAGCTGGAGGAATCAGGCTCCCTTACTTCAGATTATACTACAAAGCTACAGTAATCAAGACATTATGGTATTGGCACAAAAATAGAAATATAGATCAATGGAACAGGATAGAAAGCACAGAGATAAACCCACGCACATATGGTCACCTTATCTTTGATAAAGGAGGCAGGAATGTACAGTGGAGAAAGGACAGCTTCTTCAATAAGTGGTGCTGGGAAAACTGGACAGGTACATGTTAAAGTATGAGATTAGAACACTCCCTAACACCATACACAAAAATAAGCTCAAAATGGATTAAAGACCTAAATGTAAGGCCAGAAACTATCAAACTCTTAGAGGAAAACATAGGCAGAACACTCTATAACATAAATCACAGCAAGATCCTTTTTGACCCATCTTTTAGAGAAATGGAAATAAAAACAAAAATAAACAAATGGGACCTAATGAAACTTAAAAGCTTTTTCACAGCAAAGGAAACCATAAACAAGATGAAAAGACAACCCTCAGAATGGGAGAAAATATTTGCTAATGAAGCAACTGACAAAGGATTAATCTCCAAAATTTACAAGTAGACTGTATTTTAAAGCTAAAGACCACAGGATTTGTTGCTGCGTTAGATGTGGAGAATAGGAGAAAGAAAGAAATCAAAGATGACTTACAGTTTTGACTAATAATTTTGGGTCTCTGATAAGATTTGTACAGTTAGTTCACATAATGCAGTTTCAAACAGTGCCTAGCACATGATGAGCAATCAATAAATATTAGCTTATTATTTTTAAATGGCTGTCAGTTACTTTCCACTCTTTCCTTTATTTCTTTATGTTTGTTTTCATGTTTTTGACTTTGCGATTTTCACTTGGCTGTCACCTTAATGCTCTTTCTGTCAAGCGCTAACCATCTAGCATTATAAATTTTAGTAAGGCAGTAATTATAGTGCCAATGCCTAGAACTGAAATCAGCATATAGTTCACTTACTGTGTAGCTGTGGGCAAATTACTAATCTCTCAATTTCATCTCCTATGAAGTGAGGATAATGATATTTACCTCCCAAAACTATCACGAAAATTAAAGAATATCCAGATTCAAAAATAAAAGTCACTACAAAGTATGAGTTATTGCAGTTTTTATTGTTGCCTACACTCTGAGAAGGCTTTTTATGCTAATCCGAGCCACTTAAAGACATGAAAAAAATGACTTTGAACGTATTAGTTATTCACAGTGAGTTTTATTCTTGTTTGGTAATATTTGAATGATTTTATTGGTGAGATTTTTTTCGTTTTTTACTTCACAGTTTGGGATTTATTGAGACCTGAGCAGCTCTACTGAACTACTTTTAAAAACATTTAATGAACCCAAATCTTCCACTCAGGATGAATATTGGGCCCAGGAATGGAGTGTAGTGGGGGGCAGTTTAGAACTTGTGTCTAAGTCATTCAACTTAAGAGTGCCCCATACCTTAGTGCATATTAGATATTTCCAACGGACAGCTATCAAATGTGACTGTTACGACTTCAATGCTCAGCAAATCTAGTGTCTAATAATTACTGGAACTTAAAAAGCATTTCTTTTGCCGGGGGAGGGGAGAGTTATAAAGCTTTTCACTTAAACAAAAATTGAGGAAAGAACACTGAGGAACTGAGAGTGTGGCTTTTTATCATATTTCACTTGTTAGTTTCTTACTGAGACTGAAGTTGGGAAAAAAAACCTGTATGTTTTTTCCTAAGCCAGGTAGGAATACATAGCACCACCATTGTTCATCATTTTATATTATTTTACTACTCACAGGTATTTCTTTATGTAGGCTAATTTTAAACTAAAAATCCTATTTTCACCCACTGAGTTATGCTTCTTTTTTTTTTAAGTCTAATGAATTTGTTGCAATATTGCTTCTGTTTCATGTTTTGGTTTTTTGGCCATGAGGCATGTGGGATCTTAGCTCCCCTACCAGGGATCGAACCTACACCCCATGCATTGGAAGGTGAAGTGTTAACCACTGGACCGCCAGGGAAGTCCCGAGTTATGCTTCTTAGGCAGATTTTATTATTCCTAATTAATAGAAAAGGGAATTGAAACCAAGAGAGACTAAATCACAGGGTCATTTGCTTAATAAGTGCAAGAGACAGGAATACAACCTTGTTTTCTGGTCTCTCATCTGTATCTGTATCTACATTTCATACCTACATTTTTTTCATTATGAAATTTGGTCATTTGGTACCAGAACTGTTCTAATTAGCAGAAAAAAAACATGGTTTTTGAGCATTTGCATTTCTTTATAAATGTTTTATGGAGAAGAAGTGAGGTTACTTACAAAATAATTTCACAGTCATATTTTCAGTAGAGGTTTGGAGGATATGTATGTCATCTGTTCAGCAAGCTTGTGCACTGTGCATTTCATTTTTACCTTAAATTTATGTAAAAACAAATGGGAGATTCCTATGGTTGTCACCAGAATTAGTGCTCTGGTCTGACCTATCTTAGAAGGACATCAGAAACGCAGCATTTTAGAAATAGGCTCTATGAAAAATCGTTGTTGCATTTGGTAAGACGCTCATAAGGTAATTTGAAAAATCCCTTTGTAACTAAGATACAAATGGCTTTTAAAATCCTTTGATATTTATAGGTACCTTCAAAATATGCAAGAAGGCATTTAAAGTCATTTAAACTATTTAAGCACTTATAACTTGTTAGGCAATATTGTTATCACATGATGAAACCAAATTTACATATATACCCATCGTCATTTTAAAAGCCTTGTTATAAAGGCTTGAAATACGTATGAAATAACTTAATAAGCCTACCTCCCAATTCCCCTCTTTGTGAAAGCATTCTGTGGAATTGTTGATGAATCTTAAATATATTTGTCATCAGGAATATTCTTGCTTTCTCTCACATAGAGAATAGGAATAGGAATTGCCTTGGTAAGGTGAAAGAGGATGTCGAAAACCAGATTTGGAAAAGAAAAGAAAACTTTATCTACATTTTTCAAGCCTTTATTATTAAATTCATATATAGTCTAATTGTTTACAAAGCTCTAAATAATCAAAAATTTAAAACCACCTTACAGTTAATTAAAGGAACAAAAAAGTCTTAAGTCCTATAGCTTAAAAAAAAAAGTTTTCTTTTTTTTGAGCCACATGCTGAAAGAATAAGTCATGTCACAGGGATCTATAAATCATTTTGGACCCAATGCAGACAATAGTTGTTTATATTTTTAATTTGAACAAAATATTGGAAACACATTTGTCAGAGAAATTTGACCTTGAGAAAATACCAGAATACTTTTCCAATAAATAGAGACAGGCATTTTTATTCATAGGATTATAAAGGGGGAAAATTAAACTATAATTTTACTTGATACATTTCTGATAAGTGAGTGATTGGCACTTACACCATCTTCCTTTAATCATGACTTAATTAATACATGCAACTTTCTCCAGAGAAAATGGTGAATAATAATTCATTGATGTTTTAGTCATTCACTTACTCTCTTGAAAGTAACGTCTATGAACTTATATTTTTCAAATTATTTTCCTTTCAATCTGCAGCATGGAATTCATTTCTAACATATCCAAATTTTACCATATATAGATATGAATAACTTATAATGGACTGATGGAAGTTTTACATATGTAACCAATGACCTGTATTTATCTTATTAAAAAATTGAATTACATCTACAGCTTTGAAAGTTTTAGTATAATTTTCCCAAACACCTTAATGCCTTATAAAATTTTTCCCATTGCTTATTTTTACTTTTGCAAAAGGAGGAAGATCTTTATTTTACTATTTACTCTTAGTTTAATATCAACTATGCCCTTGTATATGGTATATCAATGGCCATTACATTCTAATAATGTAATTTTTGTTTATTAACTAATCAGATGATTTCTAATCACAGATTTTAGCATCAAAGCCAGGTTATCTAATTCAGCAAAACTGATTTCCCTTACTTAACTCATTATCCCATTCCTTAATTGTTCTTTTTTCCTGCCTCTCTGCGTATTATGGTCTGTCTTATTTTCTTAGCCCCTAACGCCTCTCTTTTATGGTCATCTCTTATATCCTGTTAGTGCTTCTATTTCTACCCAAAGCTATGCTGGATCAGAATGTTTGAACATTTGTAAGGCAGTAGTTATATGCTGCATTATAATTCTATCCTGGCCCACAGCCTTGAATCTCCCACTCTTAAAGTCAGAAGACATGCTGTTTTAGTCCACGTAACTGAAAGCATTTTCTGTGCATTTTCAGAAGACTGGCTTGCATAAGACCTTAGAGGATTTATTTATGGTTTTATTCTAGACATTGGAGCAATTTGTTCATTATTCTTGTATATCTCAATTTAACTACTTAGATTGTGTATATTAGTGGTGCTCAAATGGTAGATGAATAAGTCACCTGCAGTGTTTGTAAGGAAATTATTTTTGATCAAACATTCTGATTCAGTAGGTGGTGGGCATTACCTGGGAAACTACAGTATTAAGCAGAGCTCTGATTCCATTGCATGTGGTCCAAGGGTTACACTCTTTAAAAATCTGTTGGTAATATTTCTCTATGAACTACTTAGGATTAAAAATTAAAGAAATTAGGATACTTTGGCCAAGTCTGACCACCTGTTACCATTCTTCTCTACCTAACTGCAACAATAAGAAAAGCTCTAGCTCCAGTCTTGAATTCATTGCCATTATGTCCCTTGCATCCTGGTCTGATTTGAAATGATTGTGTACTCATTCATTCCTATGAGGTATAAAAGATAGACACCAACTTCATATGGCTTAGAAGAAATTTACTTGCAAGTATATCCCTAGTTCTTCCAATTTATTAAAACCAAAAATATTTTAGAGATAGGAGAGACATTGTAGATAATTCATTCTAATCCCCTATTTCTAAATGAAACTAAAATCTAGTCTCCTTAAAGGGTTTGTTCATGAAATACATGTTAGTTGTTTCTATTGTCTCTAGCAGAAGACAAGTCTCTTCAATCTCAGTAAGAACTCTTCCAACTCAAATAATATTTTTCAACTTTTATTATTCATAAGACTCATCTAAAGTGCCTATCAAAATGAATATTCCTGGGTTGAACCTCAGAAATAATGCTCTAGTGAACTAGGAGCATAGGAAACTATTGTTTTAACAATTATCCAGGGTGATTTGAATGCAAATTGTTTAAG
The DNA here is from genome assembly GCF_003676395.1 of Aethalodelphis obliquidens. Lineage (NCBI taxonomy): Eukaryota > Metazoa > Chordata > Mammalia > Artiodactyla > Delphinidae > Aethalodelphis > Aethalodelphis obliquidens. The sequence continues at coordinate 17,319,508 of NW_020837954.1, forward strand.
GACAACAATTTGTGAAATAGTGCACAGTATTCTGCTAGAAGGGTTGCAAGGTTAAATACATAAATAATGACAACTAACCTTAATTAATTAAGAAATAAGCCATTCAGCTAGCCTCACTGACAGGCCCTTGGCTGATAGATACAGCCCTTACCATTCAAGAAGCCTACTGGTTAGAGGTAGTGACAGATCACATCAACGTCTTACAGTGTGTTAGGTGATGTGGAGCACAGGGCAAGAGCCCCCAGTAGTGGACAGTGTCAGGTCATCAGGAAAAGCATCCCAAAGAAAGTGACCTTCATGGATTGTAGTAGAATGTGGGGAATGGCACTAGGGCTCTCCGGCAATGAGAGTAGTTTGAGTAGGAGGAACTATTTCTAAATAACAAAAACACTGTGATGAAGGAAATCATGGCACATGAGATTGTTACAGGAGATAATGTGTGTGCTTAGCACCCATCATAAACATTCAGGAAATACTCATCATTATTTTTATAAGTTATTTTAATAGTAGGCTAAGACTATAAGAAATGGGGATGGGAAGAGAATCCCATGAAAGACATGAATAAGGGAAGGCCTGAGGCCACTGAAGCTTTACATCCAACAGCCAGCAAGTACTTAGGGTAGATGATGTTGTCTGTAGTTCACTTTTATGAATTCGCTAATAAACTATTTGTGGGGGGAGCCAGCTTTTCCAAGAGCCTGGGCCTTGAGCATCTGGGAAAATGTAATTTCAAAGAGGTATCATTAAGAGTGTCAAATACTGCAGAAAGGTCAAATGTGAATAAGAACTGAGGAGTCTCCACTGATCTGGGTGTTAGGTATTCATGACATTATTCCTAACCGCCTACATCAGAACAATTTAGGAATGCTGATAAATATTCAGATCCCTGCCTTCCAATTCGGAACTTTTAAATTAGAATCTCTGGGGTTATGTGGCTTAAGGATCTCAATTAAAAAAAAAATCCAGGAGCTATCTGTTTTACATTTGATAGTGTATATATGTCCATGCCACTCTCTCACTTCGTCCCAGCTTACCCTTCCCCCTCCCTGTGTCCTCAAGTCCACAGGGAGATCAGCTCTCCGTGCTTTGTGACCACCTGGAGGAGTGGGATAGGGAGGGTGGGAGGGAGACCTAAGAGGGAGGGGATATGGGGATATATATATATGTATATGTATAGTTGATTCACTTTGTTATAAAGCAGAAACTAACACACCATTGTAAAGCAATTATACTCCAATAAAGATGTTAAAAAAAATACAGGAGACTATTTTGCACAGTGAAGTTTGAAAACCAGTGAACTAGATAGATATATTTCAGTATGTGGTAGGGGCACAACCAACTGCAAAGCTTTAACTAGTACAAAGAGGAAAGGAAGTGAAGATGAAGCAAGTGTAGACAAGATTTGTTATGAAAGGAAGACAGAAAATAGGAAGATGATTAAGTCAAGGAAGGATTTTTATTTTTATATTTTGTTTGAATTAACAGGAAATATATGGAGGGCTTATGTTATAGTCTGACTGGAAAGTCAGAAAATACTTTGGATTACATGCTTAGTTACCAAATAACTTTTTTTTTTTTTTTTTTGCTGTACGCGGGCCTCTCACTGTTGTGGCCTCTCCTGTTGCGGAGCACAGGCTCCGGATGCGCAGGCTCAGCGGCCATGGCTCACAGGCCCAGCCGCTCCGCGGCATGTGGGATCTTCCGGGACCGGGGCACGAACCCATGTCCCCTGCATCGGCAGGCAGACTCCCAACCACTGCGCCACCAGGGAAGCCCCCAAATAACTTTTATTTGAGTTCTGAGGCTATAGGTTTGTACTAATTTGTTAATATGATCTAAATTATGCAACAGTTAAACATTTAGGACCCTCCAGTATTTGAAGCACATCCCCCAAAAAGGCTAAGAAAAAAGTACTTTTGAACTGCTTATTTAGGAGTTAAACCTACCTCACTAAAGTCTAGCATATTATTGACACAATATTAACTGGTTTCGTTCTATGAACCATGCATTTTTACAAACAATATTATTATTAAAGATGCGGATATCTCCAAGTAAGAGATGAAGAAAGATGATCTCAAAGTAGTTAAGTGGCTTGTTGAGTTACACAGAGCTGGGATGTGATAGGGGCAGAACTGCATTTTAAAGTATGTCATGTCATTCAGTTTAATAAAAAGCTTTTAGGTTCTCACCTAAAGGTAGCTTAAGACATAGTTCTTAAGCTTTTATCACACACCTTATATTTCTAATACTAGTATAATTTTTATGCCAGATAATATTAAACTTTTTAACTGTCTTCTTTATTAAATACCAAATCATGACTGTTATAGCAACCATAAGCATGTTGAGAAAAGAGATTTTGAGACACTTTAGCCCCTCAAATCACACTTACCACCATGAGTATTATGGGAAAATGGAGTTATAAGAATTAGACCTTAAACAATTGTGGGAGAGTTGGGGGAGTAAAATTCTGGAAGGAAAGTTGGAGGAATCACTCACCAGCAAATCCCAGAAACCAACCACATTCATCTGCCTAAGTGTGATCAAAAATGGCAAGTTCATTGGGAGGTCTCTGTGTGGCTCTGATATCTGTGGGTTCACGGTGGAGCATCTGCTGTGGATCTGGAGCTGCAGTTGGTCATAAGAGCCATCAGTTAGGAAAAAGAGCTGTATGCAGAGCAGAGGAGTGTAAACTACTTGGAACCCATGAGGCATCTCTGCATCTGTTTGTCACCATATCTGTCTGCAAAAAAGACTGTCAGGGAGCTATGGGAATTACTTCACTTCTGCTTTCTGAGTCTCATGGAAATTCAGCTTTTGGCTACCTCTAACCTGGGAAACATGAGGAAAGGAATTCTGGGAAACAGTTCCTGGCTTAACCAGGTTGTCCCAGCACAATTAACCCATAACTTATATTGCCAGCTGTCTGCTTTATTTTGCATTTAGTAGTTAGAGGGCCTCCACATATAGTGTGTAGTTGTACATTGATAAGAACATAAGAAATGCCATTTTTACTACTACTGAATGTAAACAGAATGTCAGTTTACTACTACTCCTCCTACTTCTACTCTAATTATAAATAGATAGCATTTATTGACCACTTATGATCTGCAAGAACTGTTGAAATTGTTTGCACACAGTTTAATCTAATTTCATCTTCTTAGAAACATGAGAGGTAACGTTATCATTCTCTTCCAACAGATGAGAGATCTGAGGTTAGTGTATGTTGAGTAACTTGCCAAAGTTATAGGATCTTTCTATTAGAAGAAATTACTGACTAGTTTGTTAGGCTAAGGGGTGTAATCAAACCACTTTTCTGTTGAAAGTAAAATCATGAGTTTATCATTGTGAAGGGAATATAATGCTGAGCAGAATGTTCAGAGCCCTGGTAGGTAGTTACACTTGTTCCTGGTAGAAGAGGACTCACTTGCATCACCAAGAAAAGAGGACTGGGAGATGTAGTGTAGAGCCTCAGGACTGCAAGACCTGATAGGAGGCAAATTGTAACGGTATCTATGGAGGAAAAACAAACCTTCTAATCTCTGTAGTATCTTTTGTGAACCCTTTATGTAAGGATAGAGAGGGAAGAGTACTAGCAAGATCAAGTTATCAGCAAAAAAAAAAAAAAAAAAAAAAAATAGGGAAGGATCACCTTGAGTAGAGTCTAATTTTCTTTTTGAGCCCATTACTCATATGTACAGCAGCTGCTTTTATAAGAATTGTCATTCTTCATTTTCCAGCATAACCTGGCAGCTCATCTTAGTTGTACATTGATGGTCTACTGGGATTCTGGCAGGGATTTCTTCTTATGTACTCTGTTAGCTGGTCTACATGCACATGAAGTGGCACATGAAACAGTGAACTTAGAGTTAGAGAATGTGGGTGAGAAGGATTGCTAGTTTCAGGGAAAAAAAAGAAAAGAAAATAATACCTGCCCAGTCTAGTTTATACAGGGATTATATTTAAATATTAAGATGAATTAAAAACTTTAAATCCAATAAACTTTTTTTTGTAATGAAAACTATGTCACATGGGAGAGATATAACTGATGCATACACATTAAGCACCAAAAATAGGTTTAGTTTGGATTGGAATTAAGTTGTTCACAGTAGGAGTCATGATAAAATGTTTTCCGCTCCTTTCTCTCTCCCCATTTTTCCCACATAATAGTCCTGCGTGTTATAAGTGCTGTGAAAATATCCTCCTTCATCTCACCCTCTTATCATTCCCAGAAACATAACTACAAAGTCAAGTGCTCCTTACTGGAGTTTGTGAATCATCTGTAGGTGAGACATGGGGGAGTTAAAATTACACATGAAATTCTCTTTCACAGGCAGTTGCTAAATTTTATATGAGTGATGTTATGCCTTTAGCTTAATTTTAAAATGATATTAAAAATAGTTAATAAAGAAGCTATATTTAAAATGCAAAATGTATGCTCTTTCTCTAACTGTAAAAGGTAACAGCATATTAGAACATTTTGCTTAAAGCAATCTTCAGTTGTTAGGGCCATCATTGTGTGGCTTTTGTCCTGGTGGTGATTTTTCTTGGCAGTATTTACTACTAAAATTAATAAGTTTGAATCTCACTAGTGTGAGAGCTAGCTAAATAAGGTCTTCATTTATTTAAGGTGTGAAACATTCTGGAATTTTCTCGTAACCCAATGACACTTAAAGCCCTTAGGAATATTTATGCAGTGTTCATTCAATCACAAAATAATTGTTTTTCTACTGTGAGACAGTCTTTTAAAAATTCTTTCTGATTGGATTCTTTCTCCTGATGTGTTGGTATTGACTGAATTGAGATATGGTCCACACAAATCAATATATGAGAAGACAAGTTGTGTGTGATGACAGTAATTCTATCTGCGGGTTAACTGCCAAATGTCTGGGTACCAATGATTTTATTTCAGTTAGCTGATCAGAATATGGTAATGTGTTAGTAAACCATTTTGCTTTCTTTGGCTTACAAAATAATGCTTATTTTCTTTGAAATATATATTTTTGCTTACTATATCAATATCATATTATATATCATATATAATATATAATTATATATAATGACTAGAAAGCTTAAAAATGCACATTCTATTAAATTTGACTTCCTTTTCTGACATTTTTTAGAGAACAAATGGTCTCAGAATCCTCATGTTGACTGGTTTCCAGTATTGTTCTATGCAGGAAGGTAATTGTGGCCAGGTATAAGACGATGACTGCAGCTACTAAAAAGTTCTCTCATAGGGAAAATTTTGTGCACCAAGACTAAAGAAAAAACGGGGAAGAAAACTGTATTAGGAATTTCTCTAAGGGGCTAACAAAGGGGAGAGGTAAGAGGTATCATTCAGAGGACAATGTAATTGGGTGGGATTTAGAAATCTCTAATCTCTCTCATCTAGTGAAGAAAACCCACCTGGGCATTTCCTCCCAGCACGTGCTCATTCCTTGGATTGTCAGTGTTAATTATTAGGCAGTGAAACACATTTTATATGGGTAAGAAAGGATAAACATCATAGTTACAAGAAAAGCATCACACAAAGAAGATACGCTTGAGATTTTCAGCCTGAGGGCAAATGAACTTTACTATTACCGGATCCTTCTTTATTTCTTGCCTCTTTTAGCTCTGAAATGTCGAGTACAATTTTTATTTTTAGAAACCAAGAATGAGATGAAGCTTAAGCTCCTTCGTAGAGGAGAACAGTGATGCTTTTAAAAATGCCCACTTCAATTTATTATCTAGAACTGATACCTACTATTCACTTAAATTACGGAATACATTTCTTACTTTTATATTTGTCCATTTCTAGATGGAAAGGTAAATCCAGTTGTAATACCATGTTAAATTTATTTTTATATCTTTTTTTTCCACTGTGACTGAATATTTCATAAAATTGAAGTTACCAATTTTGTTATCAAGGTATATTTTATGTTAGTATTATGTTTGACTATATATTAGTTCATGGGTATTTTATTTTAAACAGGAAGATTTCTTAAGAGACCATCTCTCACATTATTTAACTAGCATTCTGTTTTGTTCACATAAGAAGAATCTGTATTACTATTATAACATTAATTGAAGGGAGTGGAGAAGTCACCAAAGTCACATATTCCAAGTGTTCTAAAATTATTTTATTTGGATTTCTTCAGGTGCCTTTGAAAGAAATTTGATCAGTGATGGATTCGTGTTTCCTCTTTTTCTTATTTTGTTGAAGTCCTGAATAGTAATTGTGGCTACAGGACATTAGAGATCATTTAAAAGAGTTTCTCATTGTAAGAAATCTCAAAAAATCCTAGCCATAGTGGAAGGTATTAGTCTTAACCCCATTTTTCAGAAATGGAAACTGATGTTTAAGAGTGTTTACAATATCCTGTGCTGCGCTACACTACTCAGCAAAGGGGATTTAAATTAGTATTTAGTTTCCTTAATAAATATTTCAAATTATTATCATGACTTATGCAAGCTGGAGGAGTTTTCAACTAGATAGAAGAGTTCCTTTTGTAGGTGGATTCTATTCTTTTAAAGTTTCCATTTTGTGGCTTAGGAATTGTCCAGCTAAGGGAAACAAAAAGGCCGGGAAAAAATTCTAGCTCCTGTTAAAACCTTTCCAAGCCCTTCTTTGGAAGGGCTTGTTAGCCACTTCTGGAGTGCATGGGTAGTCAGGATGAAGGGAAACGAAACAGAACGGACTGTTAGTTTAAAGGATGATGATGTGGCTTCCATTTGCAAGGTAGGCTTCCATTTCACTCCTTGCTTTGTTTTTTCTGACTCTGCATCCCTAAATTTCTCATGACTATACATACTACACGCATCAGGATTGAGTCAATTTTTGCTAAAATTTGAGGTAAAATTATAGTGAAATTGTAACAATAGTAAAGAATGAAATCACCCTATATTCAGTAAGGGGGATTTGGAGTAAAGTTCTTATGCTCTAGCAGTGCTGATACAGTAGCTGTAGCCATTTGTGCTGTTCGGCACTTGAAATGTGGCGAGTGTGATGGAGGAACTGAAATTTCAATTTTATTTACTTTTAATTAATCTAAGTTTAAATTTAAATAGTTTCATGTGGCTAGTGGCTATCACATTGGACAGGGATGAATATAGCTCTAAGAGAGCTGGGAAGTGGCTGCTAATAGTCCCTGCCCCTTTCCTGAATCTGGAGTGCTGGTTCTTCCTTAGGGCTCATCAACCCCTACCTCTTTTACAAATTTGAGCATTCCATTTTTCCTATTGTGGGCCCAGCTTGAATAGCTAGATCTCTATCTGTAATAGTCTTTCTTTAGCTAACATCTCCTCCTAGCCCTCTAGGTTTAGATTACTGGTGGCCTGTTTGCTCTCTCTGAGTCTTCTTTTAATTGGGACTAGATCCTGTTCCTTCCACTTCTGACTTACACTGACAACTACTGAGCATGACTTCTGACAGTTAGAGCCATTTACAGTTGGTGATTTGTGATTCTTAAACATGCAGTGTCCCTTTAGTAATGTGCAGTGGGCATCTTGGCTGTGCTCATTAGGGCTCTGCAGCTGGTTTCTACAGCCTATTCTAGATCCCCGCATGCCAAACCTGGGATGAAGCTGTCACTTTTCATTATGTTACTGCACAGCTGGATTATTACTGGCTGTAGAATCTTGGGCGAGTTATTTTATCCCTTTTGCTTCAGTTTCCTCACTTACAGAATGGGGACAATAATAGTATCTAGCTCATTTGGTTACTTGAAGAATAAATGAGTTAATTCAAGGGAGGTGCTTCAGATAGTGCTTGGCATATAATGATTGTTGTATAAATAGCCATTATTGACAGTATATCAGCAGTTTGTATCAGTTGATCCAATTAAAACTATTTTATTTGTTGACTGAAAAAATGTGCACAACCTAAAAGTTGAGAATTATGTTTTATTCCGCGGATTTTCTGAGGACTTAAGGTCAGAAGACAGCCTCTTAGATTGCCCTGTGGGACTGCTCCGAAGAGGTAAGAGAGGAGCCAGGATACACAGGAGTTTTTGCAGTAAAAACCATGTAGTCGGAACATCAAAAGATTACTGTTAAAGAAAACTCAAATTAATGAATTTTGCACTTTTCCATGTATGGGAAGATACAAGAATCTGGGCTCATTGAAATCATTCCATTGATATGCACCTTAACTGTCTAGGGCCAGTGTCCTGCTTTTTCCATCCTGAATCCCCTCAGGGTGCACAGTTTGGGGATGGCTACAGTGGCTGAAGGCTTGATGGAGGCAACATCCTTTGTGTACTGATATGGCAGGCAACATTTTTCATCCACACATTTTTTGCACTTAACTCTTCATTTTTATTATTTACCAGAGAAATCGCAAAAATACATCCTTTTTAATGATTTTTTAAAATAATTTAGATTGAAAAATTTTTTAGGGGATACTTAAGAAAGAGACTATATTACAGATCAATCTTCAAGAAATTGAAATTTGCATTCAACACTCAATTTCACCCAAAGGTCCTTACTCTCTTACCTTGGGTGATTAAATGGGTGTGTTTTCTTTGTCTCTCCTTCCCTCATGTTGTACCACTTCTGCTATCCCACGTTACTACCTACTTTAGTAATAAATCCTGGATCAACAGGAGCTTCTTAGAAGGTAGTTTTAAAAAATGTCTGTTGTTAATTACATAGGCCCTTTTGGGCTTTGCCACTGTCCCAAATAGCTTTACAATTTTCCACAAAGAATACTCTCTCCAAGCCCAAGACAGCTTTTAAAATCATAGAGAATGATTTTTTTAATGTAATTAAACTTACACATTAGAATTAGTGTCTCTCAGGTTAGAAATAAATATTTTATAACAGGTGTCTTTACCGGATACCAGCTAGAATTTGCATAAGAATTTTATTTCCTGAAGGATAACCAAGCCAAGGACACCCTGCACTTATCTTCATTCAGTACCACTAACTTTATCTGTTGTGCTTAGCTCTGGCTTATATTCTTCTGAAAATTCCATTTATGTATAAATATAAATGTTATATATGCATATGTATCTTGGTAATTGCTTACTTTTTTTTAAAGCAATTATGCCCTGAATACATAAGAGAAGAAAAAAGTAGAAAATTAGGATGAATAATCTTGGCGACTATGTAATATAATATGTAATTTTGTCGAAAGAGCCAAATAACTAGTTTGTAAATAGTGTTGTGAGAAATGGGTAGCCAACTAGCCAAAAAAAAAAAAAAAATCTATAACTCAAACCATTACCAAGATGAATTAGACACAACATTTGTATGTAAAATAACATGGCGAAGAAAACCTGGGACTTCCCTGGTGGCACAGTGGTTAAGAATCTGCCTGCCAGTGCAGCGGATACAGGTTCGATCCCTTGTCTGGGAAGATCCCACATGCCACGGAGCAACTGAGCCCATGCGCCACAACTACTGAGCCTGCGCTGTAGAGCGCGCGAGCCACAGCTACTGAAGCCCGCTCACCTAGAGCCCATGCTCCACAACAAGAGAAGCCACTGAAATGAGAAGCCCGCTCACCACAACTAGAGAAAGCCCGCACACGGCAGTGAAGACCCAACGCAGCCAAAAATAAATAAATAAATTAATTAATTAAAAAAAAAAGAAAACCTGAGAAAATTTATAACCTTAAAATAGAGCAGTGCTTTATAGCCATAACTCCTAATCTGGAGCCCATAAATGGAAGAAAAACTACATTAGAAAAATCAGTCATGTTAGAATAAAACCTGTGTAGCAAAAGTACCAAAATCAAATGCGAAGACAGGGAAAATTATTTGCCACTCATATTACAGAAATGTGCTAATATTGCAAGATTTTCTAGAAATCAAGAAGACAAAAATTAAACCCTTCCCAAAAGGGCAATCATTTAATAAAAAGAGATGGTAAAATGGCTTTTTTACAAGGGAAATTATGTCCTAATCCTACTTGTAATATCCCTCAGAATCCTAATAGATATTCAAATTAAAGCAACACAGAATTTTTTAATCTTTTGGATTGACAAATATCCATAAGCCTGTTAAACCTATGCTACTGGTATGGTTATTGGTAGTAAAATAACACTCTGATGTGTTGCCTGTGAGAATGTAAATAGTATATCTTACATGCTGGATGCTTTTGCAAGATCTATAAACATTAAAACTACATGCACAATTTAACCCAGACATTTCTTCTGTCGGGAATTTAGTTCTGTTGTTGCATATGCATGAAATAATGTTTGTACAGAAATTTTCACTGTGGCATTATTGTAATAGCAGAAACAACTTAAATTTCCATAGTGTTTGATGTTTAAATCAATTAAGGTATGTCCATACAATGGAAAACTCTCCAATTCTTATAATTTAAAAAAAAAAAAACAATAAGGAAGCTATCTATATAAAGATTAGAAAAAAACAACCAAACTGTATTGTTAAGTTAAAATTCAAGTTACTGTCCAGTCCGTAAAGTAAATAGCATAATGCAAAAATGCAGTCCAATAAAAGTATATTTCAATACACACAAATATATAAAGAACCTCTGGAAGAATACATATTATTCAAGGTGTCATATGGGGACTGGGTGTATGAGCATAGGGATTAGAAAGAAAATTTTGCTGTTTAATTTTGTGTATGTTTTTGATTTATGAATAGCATAAATCCTTTATCTACTCCAAAAATAAATAAATTAAATTATAAAAAAGATAAATTAGGGGAAGTACCCCTTTGGGAAATTCAAAATAAAAACTTACATTTCTATAACTTACATTTTAAGCCATCTGTAACACTATTAATTTCATTTATTATTTTGGCATAGTGGACCTTTAGGCCTCTGAAGTTTATTGTTTTGAATTTCATCTCTGGTTTTATTTCATTGAGTTATAAAATCATAATTCCTCACTGGACAGGCCTGAAATTTGTTCATCATTTTTATTTTAGCAGATGGCAAAATAAGACCCAGGAAGATTACATTTGCATAATGTCAGAAAGCAAGGTAGTGGGAGAAATGGACTGAGTTTTCTATTTTATAACTTTTAGCCAGTACTTCAATGATGATGAATTCTATTACATTGCATTATCGTTGCTTATATGTTCTATTTTAGTTTTAAAAGGTTCTATTTTATTATTTTATAAAAAAGGTTGAACTGCCTTTTCTTCAAGGACAAAAGTGTTAGCAAAATGGAACATGAGAATTTCAAACTGAAGATATTAATATCTACTTTTTAAAAATTTATTATTAGTCTGTAAAGGTCATCCTTTGCTACAAAGGGAATTCATTTTCTAACATGAGAATACCTTGAAAATATAATGTCTGTAATATTTGACAGTCATGAAAAGTGATTACTATTATCACGAAATTTTATAATTTAAAAAGAGATCAAGTTCTTAATGATAATTAAGATGAGGATATGGACTTTTTTCTGAAGTCTAAAAATTAACTTAATGGGAAACTAATAGTTATTTTAGCCTAAAAAGGAAGAGTAACTCACTAGCATTTTTCTCTTTAAAATATTTCCCTTGGGGCTTCCCTGGTGGCGCAGTGGTTGAGAGTCCGCCTGCCGTTGCAGGGGACGCGGGTTCGTGCCCCCGTCCGGGAAGATCCCACAGGCCGCAGAGCGGCTGGGCCCGTGAGACATGGCCGCTGAGCCTGCGCGTCCGGAGCCTGTGCTCCGCAGCGGGAGAGGCCACAACAGGGAGAGGCCCGCGTACCGCAAAAAAAAAAAAAAAAAATCTCCTTTTTCCCACTCCTAACAATTCTGTTTGCTGCCCTTCCATCTTAGATACCAGCTGCTTTAGCTTGTTTATTTCTCTTTGTTCATCCTAGTCTCTCTTCAAGCAATTAATCCTTGTTTCTTTCACTCCAGTACCTCTTTCAACAATCCACCTCTTTGCGAACAAGATTACTAAATAATCTTTCTAAAACATCACTTTGTAGTATCACTTCCAAACCCAGGAAGCTCTAATAACTCACAATATGTGCAAGAGAAATCACATACTTCAGAGACAAATCTTGATTAAAAACCTATTTATTCAACATCTAGCCATGTGCATGGTCTACCCAGACTTATTTCCTCTATTCTTAAAGCTACTGTTTCTGGAAACCAGAAGTTCAATTTATTTTCAAGTTCTGGCTCTACTAGTTGACCAAGTGGAAATACTTATTCTCTAATGCCACAGTGTCCTTATTTGTAAAATTGGGATGATAAGTGTAGTTACTTCACTAGATGTTGTTAGGATTAAGTGAGGTTAATACATGTAAAATGTTTTTGAAATGTATTTGACATGTGGTAGGTACTCTACAAATATTAGCTATTTTTATCCCTTCTTCCTTGAAGACTCAAGGTTGTGTTTGACTCCTCCCTTAGGTTCTTCTGTGTCTCATGTAAGATTCTATTCCTTCTCCTCTCCATTTATTCAAATTCTGTCCTTCCTTCAGATCGCACTTTAAGTGCCTTTTTAAAAATCAATTAATTAATTTACGGCTGCGTTAGGTCTTCATTGCGGCGCACGGGCTTTCTGTCGTTGCAGCGAGCAGAGGCTACCCTTCGTTGTACACGGGCTTCTCATGGCGATGGCTTCTCTTGTTGTGGAGCATGGGCTCTAGGCGCACGGGCTTCAGTAGGTGTGGCACGCGGACTCAGTAGTTGTGGCTTGCGGGCTCTAGAGTGCAGGCTCAGTAGTTGTGGCTCACGGGCCTAGCTGCTCTGTGGCATGTGGGATCTTCCCAGACCAGGGCTCAAACCCGTGTCCCCTGCATTGGCAGGCAGATTCTTAACCACTGCGCCACCAGGGAAGTCCCTAAATGCCTTCTTTTAGACACAGACTTCTCTTTGCCCTTCAGCCAGGCACCTAATATCATTGGACTGCAAATTTCACTTAGCCCTTGATCAAATACTTCCCAGGAGAAGAGATCATGTTTTAATTATTTTATTCTATCTAATGCCTGGGTACTCAAGCTTGTCTCACAAATAGTTAGAATGAATAAAGCAACAATTTTTTTACATGTTGTGCCTCTCTTCTGGACCCAACTTGAAAAAAGTCTCTTCATCATCCTGGCAACCTAAATGAATGTCTTTTTATTTTATGTGACACTCAATTGGGTGTTCTTGAATACAAGAATTTTTTCACTGAGATTTGTGGATGGGCTTCAGTAGGGCCACGAAGCCTCTGAAATTACAGAATTTGCGGTGTATGAATATGTTTATTTTCTCCAGGAGAAGTGGTAGGCCCACAAAATATTAGGAACCATTTTTAGTAATTTGTTTTTACCCATATGTGTTTAATATGTAGGGATGAAACTAATAATATTCTATTCTATCAATAATGGATATTCCATCATGTTATGGGCATATATCTTGTCTTTTTCTTCTATTCCATGCTTTCAATGCAATATATGCTACTTTTGATGAGTTAAGTATATAAGATTATTACGAATCTGTTATTCATTGTAACTCACAATTTTAAGGCCTAAAGGAATAGTCCTGTTTGATTTTTCACATTTGACCAAATGGAATTAGTGCTTTAAAAAATAAACGGTGGTTTATTGACTTCCAGGATGATGAAGTAAGGAGCAAAACTCCCCAGCAAAACAAGTTAAGTAAAATTACAAAATGTTATCAATGTAATGTCTGTGGAAACTACCCTGAGGGCATAGAGCAAATGAGAAACATCCATTCAATAATGTCTACTATATCTCTGTAAGTACAGTGAGAGACTGTGGCGTTTGAGCCACGACTAGCTCCATTACCCCCATTACCACTCAGCTCCATGTTATGGAAGCCCTACTATGAGCCTAAGCAGCCAAGAAGCTAAAGGCTCCCTTTCCCCTATATCTCAGTCTGAAATTACGGTTTCACCCTGAGAGGCCTTTTATGATTAGTAGTTGCAAGGTATTCTCTTTTCAATCCTTTTATTTTCAACCTATGTTTTTAGCTTGTTATTGTCTAACAAGATCTCCTTTAATTAGAGTGTTCTTTGTTTTCTATGTGTCTCTGTTCCTCCTTGTTTGTCTTCTGTATTAACTGAACGTTTTTAAATATTCCATTTTATTTTCTCTATTGACTTTTTATCTGCAAGTACGCATCTGTTATATTTTTGTGATTGCCTTAGAGTTTGTGATTCATCTTTAATGCCAATCTTTAACATTCATCATACTATCTATCCAATATAATTTTCTATGCTTTGTACAATTATTGTTATGTATTTTACATCAACATGTTCTATAAACTCCAAAATACATTGTTATTATACTTTGGTTTAAGAAGTCAATAATCTTTTAAAGAACATTCTTCTTGCAATTAGAAGTAGAAGTCTTCTTGTTAATTTTGTTTGGTTATCTTATAATTACCATGAGACGTGATATGCCCCTGTGATTATGGATTCGTCTGTTTCTCCTTTGAGTTCTATAAATTTTTGCTTAAATATTTTAAGGCTATATCATTAAACGCTGAGATTTTGCTATTTTTTAATATTTCCCTTGTGTATTGATTCATTGTTGTTAAATTTTACTCTATCTGCATTAAAGCCTTTTGCTTGAAAATATACTTTTTCTGATATGGCTTCACCAGCTTTTTTTGGTGGGGGAGTTATCTTTTTCCATCCTTTTATTTTCAACTTTTCTGTGTCCTCCAACTTAAGGAATAACTGTTATATACAGAATAAGATATTTTAAAGAGTGTCTCAATCTTTGTCTATATTATAGACAAGGTGAGTTATTAAAAATTTCTGAAGTTAAAAAAAGCAGTAGGAGATTTATCACAGTAGAATTAGGCTATGTCATTTCTTAAGGCAGGGAATGAGTCCAGAGAAATCATAAAATTATCAAAATTTAACACATATTTTGAGATACTGGTTTCCTGGAAAATTGTAGAGGTTAGGGGAAAAAATTAAACAGAATTTTGTGTATGAAGGGAATAGTTGTAAATATTTTTTGCTTTTTTCCTTTTATCCAGTTTTATTGACACTAACGTGACATATAGCACTGTATAAGTTTATGGTGTGTAGCATAATGACTTGGCTTACATATACTGTGAAATGATCACCACAATAAATTTAGATGTTTTTTTCCTGTGTGATGAGAACTTATAGGATCTACTCTCTCAACAACTTTCCTGTGTCATACAGCAGTATTAACTATAGTTATCATGTTGTACATTACAACCTCAGTACTTATATATTTTATAACTGAAAGTATATAACGTTTGACCACCTCCAGTTTCCCACCCCCTGCCTCTGGTAACAATAAATCTGATCTCTTTTTCTAGGAGGGTTTTAAAAAAAGTTTTTATTTTTTGATTCCACGTATCAGTGAGATGATACAGTATTTTTTTCTTTGTCTGACTTATTTCAGTTTAGCATAATGCTCTCAAGGTCCATCCATGTTGTCACAAATATCAGCATTTCCTTTTGTGTGGCTGAGTAATATTCCATTGTATACTTAATGTTTTATTTGAAAACAGAGGAGGGTATAAATTTACACTAAGGTGATGGGCAAATTTGAGAACTGTGTAAAACACATTTCTTAAGACAAAGATATCACAAAAAAAGAAAATTACAGGCCAATATCACTGATGAAAACAGATGCAAAAATCTTTAACAGAATACTAGCAAACTGACTCCAACAATACAGGAAAACGATCACACAATGATCAAGTGGGATTTATCAAGGGATACAAGAATTTTTCAATATCCGCAAATCAAACAGTGTGATACACCACATTAACAAATTGAAGATTAAAAACCATATGATCATCTCAATAGATGCAGAAAAAGCTTCTGACAAATTCAACACCCATTTATGATAAAAACTTCAGAAAGTGGGCATAGAGGAACACACCTCAACATAATAAAGGCCATGTGTGGCAAACCCACAGCTAACATCATACACACAAACAGATCGAAAGATATACTGTGTTCTTGGATTGGAAGAATCAATAATGTTGATTCTACCAAAGGCAAACTATAGGTTCAATGCAATCCCTATCAAATTACCTATGGCTTTTTTCATAGAACTAGAACAAAAATTTTTAAGATTTGTATGAAAACACAAAAGACCTTGAATAGTCAAAACAATCTTGAGAAAGAAGAATGGAGCTGGAGGAATCACACTCCCTGACTTCAGACTATACTACAAAGCTACAGTAATCAAAATAGTATAGTACTGGCATGAAAATAGACATATAGATCAATGGAACAGGATAGGATGCCCAGAAATAAGCCCATTCCCTTATGGTCAACAACTTATGGTCTACAACTAAGGAAGCAAGAATATACAGTGGAGAAAAGGCAGTCTCTTCAATAAGTGGTCCTGGGAAAACTGGACAGCTACATGTAAAAGAATGAAATTAGAACATTCTCTACCACTGTATACAAAAAAACACCTCCAAATGGATTAAAGACCTAAATAGAAGAATGGATATTATAAACTCCTAAAGGAAACATGGGAAGAACACTCTATGACATAAATCGCAGCAATATCTTTTTGGGTCCATCTCCTAGAGTAATGGAAATAAAAGCAAAAATAAACAAATGGGGCCTAATTAAATTTAAAAGCTTTTTCACAGCAAAGGAAACCATAAACAAAATGAAAAGACAACCTACGGACTGGGAGAAAATATTTGCAAATGATGTTACTGACAAGAGATTAATTTTCAAAATATAGTAAGTCCCCTATATATGAATGAGTTCTGTTCTGAGAGCACATTCGTAAGTCCAATTTTTTCGTAAGTCCAACAAAGTTAGCTTAGGTTCCCAACTAACACAATTGGCTATGTAGTACTGTACTGTAATAAGTTTATAATACTTTTCACACAAATAATACATAAAAAACAAACACACAAAAATAAAGAAAACATTTTTAATCTTACAGTACCTAGAAAGATACTGTAGTACAGTGCAACAGCTGGCATACGGGAGCTAGCATTGAGTGAACAAGCAAGAAGAGTTACTAACTGGAGGAGGGAGAGGCTGCAATTTCACTCACGCTTTACGTGATTGGATGTGCGAACGCATGTTCACATCTTTGAAAGTTCACAACTTGAAGTTTCGTATGTAGGGGACTTACTGTATACAAACAGCTCATACAGCTTAATTAAAAAAACAAACAAACAAAAATCAACAACCCAATCAAAAAATGGGAAGAAGACCTAAATAGACATATCTCCAAAGAAGACATACAGGTGGTCAATAAGTACATGAAAAGATGTTCAGTATGACTAATTATTATTATTATTTTTTTTGCGGTACACAGGCCTCTCACTGCTGTGGCCTCTCCCGTTGCGGAGCACAGGCTCCGGATGCGCAGGCTCAGTGGCCATGGCTCACGGGCCCAGCCGCTCCGCGGTATGTGGGATCCTCCGACCGGGGCACAAACCCGTGTCCCCTGCATCGGCAGGCGGACTCCCAACCACTGCGCCACCAGGGAAGCCCCAGTATGACTAATTATTAGAGAAGCAAATCAAAACTACAATGAGGTATCACTTCACACCAGTCAGGATGGCCATCATTTAAAAGCCTACAATAATAAATGCTGGAGAGGGTGTGGAAGAAAAGGAACCCGCCTACACTGTTGGTGGGAATGTAAATTGCCACTATGGAGAACACTATGGAGGTTCCTTAAAAAATAAAAATAGAGTTACCATGTGATCTTGCAATCCCACCCCTGGGTATATATCCAGAGAAAACTCTAATTCGAAAAGATACATGCACCCCAATGTTCACAGCAGCACTATTTACAATAGCCAAGTTGTGGAAGCAACCTAAATGTCCATTGACAGATGAGTGTATAAAGAAGATACGGTGTGTGTGTGTGTGTGTGTGTGTGTGTATAATTGAATATTACTCATCTATAAAAAGTGAAATAATGCCTTTTGCAGCAACATGGGTGGACCTAGAGATTATCATATTAAGTGAAATAAGTCAGACAGAGAAAGATAAATATCATATGATATCATTTATCTGTGGAATCTAAAAAAAAATGATATAAACGAAGTTATTTACAAAACAGAAATAGACTCACAGACATAGAAACAAACTTATGGTTACCAAAGGGGAAAGCTGGGGGCGGGGGGCGGAGATTAATTAGGAGTTTGGGATTCACATATACAAGCTACTATATATAAAATAGATAAACAGTAAGGACGTACTGTGTAGCACAGGGAACTATACTCAATATCTCATAATAACCTATAATGGAAAATAATCTGAAAAAATATATATATACATATATATAACGGAATCAATTTGCTGTATACTTGAGAATAACACAACATTGTAAATTAACTATACTTCAAAAAAAAATTGTGTAACGCAAGAGTAACCTATGAAAAATTAAGGGAAGGAAGGGTATAGGAGAACCTGGATAGTTTACATTCTGAAACACTTTCTTTGAACTAGGTAGTTAACATTGTCAAATGCTATAGAATCTTCTTATTGAAGTGTGTTGCTAGAGCAAGCAGCTTTCGGTTCACCTAGGAACTTCATCAGATTTATCATTTTTAAAAATTTGCAGAGTGATATTTCTGTACCTTGCTTGCCTATTAGTATTACCTGGGGAATCTTAGAAACCCCACTCTGCAGGCTGTATACCTCAGACCAAATCAGAGTCTGTAGGTTTGAGATTCAAGAATCAGTATGTTTGAAGCTCCCCAGGTGGTTCTCTTTTGCAGCCAATGTTGGGATCTAATGCTATAGGGACATGGAAGAGAATGAAGACTGAACTAGAAAATTAAAGGCAAAAAGACCTGGGGAGGATTTCAGAGGCTGGATTCTAGTCTTTGTTCTGTTATTGAGAGATAATCATTTATTCTTTGTGAAATCAGTTTTCTCTTTATATCTTTTTAAAATTTTATTCAGCAAATATTTATTAAGGGCATACTTTGTGCCAGACATCATAAAGGGAGTTAGACTTATGATCTCCACATCCCTTCCAATTCCTAAATTATATGATTTCACTGTCTACAGTTTATAAATTAGGAGATAATTGGCAATACAATATATTGGCAGCAATCATCTATATAGGATCAGTGTGTGAATGCGTGGTATAATGTTTGCTGGTTAAAACTGTTCAAGGAATTGAGTATGCAGTACTGGTCAGAAGCATCTATTGTATCAAAAATGGAGAAGCAATCAAAGTTAGTTTGTAGAAATAACACTGGATAAAACTGATAAAGTTTTTAGAGTATAAGTTGAGAGTTCGAGAAAAGACAAAACAGAAAAACGTAGACGACAGACTTGCAAATTTTTCTTTTTTCATTTTTACCACCAGAGAGCTAAGGAGAAATGAATCATCTCAAACATTAATGTACACAGCAATCACTTGAGATATTTTGATAAAATGAAGATTCTGGGGTGGTAAGGCTACCCTAGTAAGTCTCTGGGGTTGGACCTAAAATTCTGCTTTTCAAACAAACTTCCAGGTGATGAAATGCTGCTGGTATGAAGACCACAGAGCAGTGAGGAGCTGGAACTCAGTTGTATGATACAAGTAGAGCAAGAGTCTTGCTAAAGGTAACCTGCTCATGCTTCTTTTTGACTTGCCTTAGTAACTGCCCCTCATCAAGATAAGGACACCACTTTTAAAAATCCACATGAAAATGAGACAAACTCTAGCTACAGAGCAGCAACATGTCAAAATAATATGAGGGGGGAGTTTGGGGAAAGAGAATCTGTAGTTCATGAAGGTACCGTTATTTCAGGAAAAAGTTGGTTCGTCTTTAAAAGAGTTAATAGGACATATGAGATTAGGGAACTTCTAGGGTACCGGAGCGCTGTTTTATTTCCAACTGCCTTTGGTCATAGTCGGTGTAAAACTCCACATACTTCATGAATGCATTTCCTCACCTATCTTTTGTGACATTAATATTGCATGGAAGAGAGCCTTACAGAGAACAGGGTTATTGAGTCAATACCAGATACTAATCAGGAAATGACTTGCACTTCATATGCAGATATAGTCAACAGTGCAATGGGAAGGAGGAATATTACAGAGAGCACTGAAAGAAATAAAATAAGAACATTAAAGTTGGGAGTAAACCATGTAAAGAGAAAAAGAACCATTTTTGTCTGTTTTAAGGATGAAAAAAACTGAAGGGGGAAAGTGTATCAGTGGCCTCTTCACATTAGGAAAATAGGAAGAATATCTGTCAAGATATAGAAAAAGAAGGAGAGTATTAACAGATCAGGAAAAAAGTAATCAGTAAGGCATTACTAAAGAACTTTTAAAGCAACATTAAGATTCTGTTTGCTACTAGACACATAAATTTCTGGTGGAATAGATGCATGGTGTTGATGCTTCCTCCATCTATGCTTTGCAGCCCAGGGAATGGAGAAGTAGATGAATGTGTGTAGAAAGGGAATGGTGACTATTGTTGATAGTATTACAGAACCTAATTGTGGACAGGAGTAAGGATTGCATGGCTGACCATCCATTTTAGGGGAAACACAGGTAGCTAGAAAAGAGCCGGTGAGTTGAGTGAATTAGAAGGAACTTTAGTTTGAAGTTTCTGATGAATGAATGCAAAGGGGTAAATGTGTAACTTTGTGAGGTATGGGAGTGAAAATATGTGTGAAACCTTGGGATAGGAATACAGTATGAGATGTCAAGTTACCATGGTTGTGCAAGGTGTAGATGACTGATGTGGAGTGAATATTATCATAAATGGCCTGAAGGAGAGAAGTGTTTTCAAACCACGATGCTGTGAAGCTCCACAATGTGATTATTAAAGTTAGTATAAATATTTGCAAATGTGGGATGGAAGAGAAGCACATAAGCTGGCTCTTGAATTTGTCAAGGAGGGAGAAAAAAATGGATCCAAGAGTTGAGGGTTTGAAGAGTAGTATAATAATAATATCATAGATTAATAGGGTTGGGAAGGAATTTAGAGCTAATACAGTCCAATGCTCATAATTTTTAAATGAGGAGGCTCATAATCAAGAAGGTAAATTACTTATCTGGGAAAACAAATCTCTTAGTAGACGGTTGGGATTAGAATATAAGATGATCGACCTCTCCTGTTCTTTGTAGTGGTGAAATGATGGCAGTGATTTTGCTGATAAGGCCTTAGGTACCCCAAGGGCTTACTATAGACAGGAACTTTGCTCATAGGTAATGCAAAGCAAAAAGGTAAAATGAATGTTTGATTGTAATCCCCCCTCCAGAATGTTAACTCCACAAGGGCAGCAGTTTTTATCTCATTTTCCCCCTGGTATATCCCTGATAACATATTTGGTACTCAACGTCTATCTGCTGGATACATGAATAAACACATTTTTAAATTTAGGATTTGCTAATCAGCTAGCTACTACTGTAGAACTATGACTCTGCTAAGGGAAGTGTTTTCTGGATACTTATCACTTCAAGTGCTAGACATTGATGGACAATAGAAATAGGTAACACTAACTGAACATACACTGTGAACTACATGGTGTACATATTTTTTCATCCACTTAACAACTCTTGGAAGTAATTATTATAACACAGGGCCTCTAATCTTCTATTTAAAGTATTTCCTACTACTAAAGCCCAGTCCGCAAAGATATGGTGACCTTATGGGCAGAACTTACGGAAGATAATTTATAAGGAGGATTAAGGATTCTCTTGGGCGAGAATGTCTCCTGAAACAAAGAAGATTCCAGGTCAACATAGGTTCATCAAAAGCCATTATTTATCAAATGGGAGGTTCTGATTTGATAGGTAAAACCTTGACCTGTCCCCAGATCAGCTGCATAGATCCATGTGTTTCCTTTTGGCCGAGAGAAAGCCTGTTGCAGTAAACAGTGTAATACTCAGAAAAATGAGCAATATGATGAGGAGATTAAAGTCCCTCAACTCTTTGGACACAGACCACCAAAACGATCCATTATTGAGAAGGCTCAGGTGATAGCATCGTAGACATAAGAGGGAAAAGTTGAGCTTAGCACACTAATCTGAAAGTCTGACCTCTCAGCTTGGCCCATGGACCAGCAGCTTCAGCATCATCTGGGAACATTCAGAAAAGCAGAACCTTAATCCCCACCCCAGGTCTGCTGATTCAGAAACTGAATTTTAACAAGCACTCCACCTTAAAGTTAGGGATACCTGGCCAAGCAGTTAATTGAAGTGGAACCTAGTAGAACAGTGGCAATGTCAAGGAGAACAGACTTGCACACAAGTAGATATAAGACTTATTCTTAAGATTCTGTGCTGATCTGGTAGATGGATAAAGATGCTACATGTGCAGGCGAGGGAGAATCTAGATAAAATCTTGGTAATTATTATTAACATGACTCCATCGTTGTAAACATAAGTCAGTGAAGCCTAGGAAAAAACTGAGGTTTTGTCTATTTTACAAATGAAGACACCACAGCTCAAAGAAGTTAAGTAACTTGCTCAAGGTGACACAGGGAGTCTATGTCATTTCCATTCTATTGCCAGTATTTTAAATGAGAAGTGACCTGGCTATCAGGAAGCACACCCTTACCATCTTCTTTCCCATAAGGAGCCAGGAGAGACAATATGGCCTTTTCATAATGAGCATTTGGGCAAGATGGCTGTTCAGGTTTAGGAAATGCCAAATTTCTACTAAAGCAAAAAAAGGTGGAGACGGAAAATGGTAAAAGTTTGGTGGTGAAAAGGACTCAGTTGATTTGAAAGGTCACAAAAGAGACTGAGTTGACTGAAATGGTAGTTACAAAGTAGGAGTTCCGAGCATACATAGCTCACTCTGATAGCATACCTGAGAATGATAGCAGAAGATCAGAGATTAGAGGCATCCAGTAGTAGTGAAGGTGGCAAAGTGGTGAAGTGACTGACAAGGATGAAGATAGAGGGGAGGGAGGAGTGTTGGCAAGAGAATGATTAAACAGTAAATCAGGCATCTCTTACACAGTCCACACTTAAATTAAATCGCATAAAAAATTGGCACAACACATATATACTGACTAGAATTCTGATTATAAATAAGCCAGCTTCTATTCATGGCTCAGTGTGTTTTATAAGCATAATCACATTAATTTGCACAGTGCTCCCTGGAGGCAAGTGAATAGACAATGGTACTTAAATATATATATTTCCTATCTCTCAACTGAGAGGAAGAAAGAACTTGATGAAACAGCTCACTTCTCCCAAGCTGAAATAGTTCAAAGTATATTTTTATAGACTCTGAGTAAGCCAGCTACCTTTTCAAACCATGATAGTCTTGTACTTTTGTCAAATTCCAATGTCTGATTTAATTATTGGAAGATCCTTTTAGATCTCCTGGTAAGACTTAAAGAAGAAAGAAATGAAAATTCAGGTTTAAAAATCAGGAATATTTTAAGACTGTAGTGTAGCCACCAAAGGCTGATGATGATGTCAGCATTTATCTACAAATGAAATATAGTTGTATAATTAGTTAGCAATTAAACAATTTAATTATTTTAATTACTTGAATTATTTCTTCCAATCTATTTAATATGGATGATAGGTAGTGATATTTGATGATGAGTTCTGATTTATACACCATCTGATTTTATTGTGATGAGAAATTTAATATAATTAATATTTGCCTCAAAATGGCTCCTCCTTAGAAGAAAACTTTTCTACAAACTAGCAATGGATTTTTTTGCTTTTACTCCTGAACAATCAAATAATTCTCCAGGCCCATGAAAGAAAAACTTGTTGTCTGCTTGTAAAAATTGCATTAATTATTACAATCTATTGGACCAGTTTTCTTTTTCAGTACATTTCTTCCATTAAACTGAGTGGCCTTCAGAGCAGTGACAGTAAGACAGTGCTCTTTTCCAGCTAAAGTGTTTTCTTTTTTAAAAGGGCAGCAACACACAGCAGTTTTTGTTTCTTGTCATATTTCCTTTGGGAGAATGACTATTTATAAATACTTGTCTAGAATACTGTGCATGTTTCCCAGAGTAAATGCCCCAGATTTGGTGATCATTTCATGGTAAAAGTCTTTGGAAATCAGCACACTTCCTTCTCCAAAGATGATGCTGCCATGTGGTATAGTAGATGTCAGCATTTTAACAGCATTATTATGACTATTTAAAGTTTTTTTTCACATTCTGATAGTGTAGAGTTTTTCTTTGGAGAACTTTGAACTTCATGTATTTTGGTTTCTTAATTAAAATTGGTGGTGCATATCCTATACCTTACAACAGACACTGCAAACAATATCTAAGCCCCTCTTTGACTTTTCAGAATACTTAATTCTTACCTGAATTAAAACTCAGTGTATCAATGTGGAGTGTCTTTCATACTGAAGTGCTTTCTCCTCTGCTCAATTCCAAGTCTTCTCTCTGAAGTAGGAGAAAGGGAGGACACCTGAATGGAGATTGTATCTCCCTTTTGCCTACTTAAATGTAGATGATTGATACTGTTCCATTCTCTGGGGTCAGAGGAGAATGTACATCTTTTTAATAATCTAATATAGGAGAGCTACTGCATTTTCAGATTTGACTCTCCTGGGGACAAACCTGTACTTTTCTTCCTCTTTCTGTGTTTTCCCTATGCTTATTGCTAGCCTAAGTGTTTATGATGGCATTACTCCATCTTCAGGGTCATAAGGGATTGCATATCTTTTTGTCTTTCAGTATATGTGGAAAGTGAAATATTTCCAAATTTGACTCTCCTAGGGACCAGCCTTAATATTTAATTCCTTTTTGCTTAGAACTAGATGGAGCCCCTACTTATGCTTAGAATTAAGTACAATTTACATCATTTTAAAGATCTTTACTGTCTCCACGGAAAATGAGGTGACTTCTTCCGATCAGTCTGACATGTGTTCTATTAATGAAACTTACTTAACCATCTACATAGTGGTTGTTAAAGTCTGGTAATAGATGATTCACATGGATGTGGGAAAATGGGACATCAGACATGGTTAGCCGCAAGGCTGCATGATACATACATGGTCCCTAGAGCACAGGGTTCTGAGGTACATTCACATTGAGAAGTGGTATTTTAGAAGGCATTTTGGCATCAAGTTAGGTCCCAAAGTAATGTGTCTCTGGTTGAAATTTTAATCAGTATATGTGATCTAAAGAGCTAGATTAGTGTCACTTGACCTGGAAGAGGCTCTCTTTTACCTTGTGCTATGGTTGAAAAGCTTAAAGTAATATCTTTTCCACTTTTCTGATCCAGTCACATGTAAGGTTTATCACCCCTTTTCATATTAGGAGATTTTTCTTGGAAGCCAGCCTCCAAATGTTTTAGATAGTCACGTTGAGATTCTGTTTAAGTAAATCTGAGGTGATTTTGTGCTCTTAAACTAGTCTTCAAAAGTACTTACTTGTTCATGGTTGGAAACAATTTCCAATCTGCTGGATGTCATGGTAAATTAAACCATGGAAACTCTGATTTTTAATCTGTCATTAGGCCAGTCTTATTTTAAAGACCGATTGTGTATTAGTCGGAATAAGTAGGAAGTATACAGATATGTATAAAAAGAGATTATTAGAGGAATTGGCTTACATGGTTTGGAAGCCAAGAAGTCCCACCATCTGTCGACTGCAAGGTGGCAAAACAGGAAAGCTGCTGGTGTAATTCAGTCTGAGTCCAAAGGTCTGAGAATCAGGGGGCTGATGGTGTAAATTCTGATCTGAGTCTGAATGGCCAAGAACTGGGAGTACCAGTGTCTGAGGGCAGTAGAAGATGGGTGTCTCAGTTCAAGCAAAGAGATGGAATTTGTCCTCCTTCTATTTGGGTTTGAAATGGACTGGATGATGTCTCCTCACACTGGGGAGGACCATCTACTTTACGCAGTTCACCAATTCAAATGCTCATTTCTTCTGGAAGCAACCTTACAGATATACACGGAAATAATGTTTTACCAACTATCTGGTATCCCTTAGCCCAGTCAAGTTGACAGATGAAATTAACCATCACAAGTGACAACCACTGCTTGTCAACTTGGCACCTATATGCATCACCTTAAACCATACTTAATCTCCAAACAGGAACAATAACAAGGTTATAATTTCACCTAACATGATATAACTATCCTACATACAACTGAAAACACTAGTCCCTCCCCCCAGATGAGGATGTAAAGTCCTTGAATGATGTTTACTCTTCTCTGGACATCCTGTGACTTGAATACTATAATGTAAAATTAACGATACTTAAATACTGATATAAAGTCAGTACAGCTTATGTTACATGATAAGGGGATAATAGAAGAAAGAAAAAAAAGTTGTTTGCTTAGTTATGTATATATACACACACAAACATTCATAACAAAATAAGGAGGAAAGACTCATGATAATTAGTCCTCCTCCTTAACTAGTCACATGGTCATAAGCAGGTTTTTATAACTACTTCCTTCTATTATCCATTCTATATTCCTTTTGCCTTCAGCAAGCACCTGAGATGGTCATGGTTAATTACCTAGTAAGGTGATTCATTCTTGAAGGGTCTGGGCCATTAGTAGTCATCCTTGGATGGGTTGTTGTACTTCTCAATAACTTTAATCACAGGTCATGGTAATACTAAGAAACATGCTAAGGGATTTCCTGTATTCCAGAAACACTCTCTCTTACCTCCATTGTGGAGTACTACCCCAATTTCACCTTGGGATTCATGATCATTTACCCCAGCCAACACTGTAACTCCTTTCCTTGCTTGATTCAGAGGTGTTAGCAGCCAAAAATAGCCAGGTAGCAGTCTTAACTTCCAGTTCAATGGAACCATTGTTGTATCTCCTGGTGGAAGCATTGCTCTCTCTGGAACTAAGATCTCCAGGCTAGTAGAGCATTAAGTCTTGGGAACAGGAATCAAAAAGTTTTCTAGTGGGTCCCTAGAGGTAATAGTAAATGGTGCCACTTCCATTTCTGCCCTGTGATTCCTGGACCTGTGAATCCTGGTTATGGGAGAAACAATGCCATATGTTGGACACTTGACTTAAAACATATGCAGCCTTCTGGAGAACCTTGCCCCAGCCCTGAAAAGTATTGTCACCTAGCTGGTGCTTATCTGTCATGGGGCCAGTCTATGTTTAAGTTAAATTGTTTGTTTGCTTTTTTAATTAATTAATTTATTTTTGGCTGCGTTGGGTCTTAGTTGCTGCGTGTGGGCTTTCTCTAGTTGCGGCGAGCGGGGGCTACTCTTCGTTGTGGTGCGCAGGCTCCTTATTGCGGTGGCTTCTCTTGTTGTGGAGCACGGGCTCTAGAGCGCAGGCTCAGTAGTTGTGGCTCGTGGGCTCAGTAATTGTGGCTCGTGGGCTCTAGAGTACAGGCTCAGTAGTTGTGGTGCACAGGCTTAGTTGCTCCGCAGCATGTGGGATCTTCCCAGACCAGGGCTTGCACCTGTTGTCCCCTGCTTTGGCAGGCGGATTCTTAACCTCTGCACCACCAGGGAAGCCCTGAATTGTTTTCTAAAATCCCTATTGTATAAGTATTATTGGGGGATATCACTTAACTTTTAATATTTCAGTTGGACTTTTGGGGGGGAATTTTTCTTTTAATAGGACTTAGTGCTCATGGTAACAATGTGAAGCAAAGCATGAGGATGGGGAGGTTCTCAAAAATCTGTATCTGGTTTGCTCGTAATTCCAGTCTAGTTAGTGCCATTATTTACCCCAGAAATTTCTACCCTGAAAATATGACTGTCTATATTCTATATTCAAGGAGGTCATATCTCCATAAGAAGTGCATGAAGGACAGTATATTTAAAAAAGAAGTCTGTTGGCCAACCATGGCCAAAATAGACCTTCCCAAATGACTATGGGATTGCATTTCTTTGGATTTAAGTGAAGAGTATTCTTTTATTCTCTATGTATGGAGGCCGTTTTTAGATGTCAGCCTCCGTAAGTGTAGTTTGGGGGATTATTTACAACTTCCATTGTAGCCATGTAATTCCCCCTCCCCCCATTGTCTCATCTCAGTACTTTACATCTGGTACCATATTGCTGGACCTAGCCTCCACTGAGAATTTCACCTCCATTTTCTAGACTTATTGTTATACTTGATATTATTCTCTTTATCCTTGTGTCCAAAATATATTGTCATACATTTTACCAGTTGCTAGAGATATATCTTATTCTCTGTACTTTTTAAAAAAGCAACTTATTATTAATTTGTAAGCTTGTTTCCTAGGTTTGCAAATAGTCCTATCCATTGTCCATATTTAAGACAAGTTCCTTTTAACAAACTCACTTCCTTCGCTGATTTTAAAATCTAGTAGCCACCATGAAGTATGAAGTATGAAGGATCATGCCACTTTCCTATTAGTTCTTTCGTTATGTACACATCAGGGAATAAATATTCTTCTAAAAATATTTTAAGAGAGAAAATAAAGAAGATACTTATTATGTTAGCTGGAATATATGATACATCTCTGGAGAAATAAGCTTATTGCAAGTAATTAGGTTTCTGGCTTCTGTCTGCTCATGATTCAAATGCTCTTAAAGAGTGAAGGCTAAATATGAGATGTACATTGTTGAAGTGATGTATGCAGGGCAGTCAACTGTATCATCCATTACTTATAAGGATAAGTTATTATGGGGCTTGACTAGTTCAATTGTTTGTTTCTAGAAGCATTTTAAAGTACTAAGCTGTATCATTTTTCAAAAGGAGAAAGTAACAATTTTTCTTATAAATTAACTAATATAATTGCAAATGAGCCTCAAAATTTATTCGGTTAAAATTTCAAAATAAGTAAATAAAAACCCAAAACCAAAAAAGCATAACACACTACTCAAAGCAGCATCTGTGGCCTCAGTTGCTTTCTTGGAGACTGCAAATATACTAATGTTACATGAATATTGATGTCATCATAGCTGCCAGTTCTCAAGTATCTTGTTCTAGATTGTGAAAATTCTTGAGATAACTAAGGTAATTTTTTGATTGTTTAGGAATAAAACTAATGCATTTTGAGGTTAATGACCTTAAATAAAAATAATACATATTTTGCATCATAAAATACTTTTGGTAGTCATTCTGCAATAGCCATTAGTATTTTGGCAATTATTCCTACATCATTTTCACACACACACACACACACACACACACACACGCACAGAGACACAACAGTGATAGTATTATATAAGCCATTGTATTGACCCTTTTTCAAATGGGATAATACCTTTTTTTCCCTGTTTTCCTCTTTGCTGAGCTCTACTTATCTTTATCTACATCAGACTCTATCCCTGCCCCAGATGTGACAATATGTTTATAATTTCATATGTCTCACTGTGCTCATATATCATATATATGATATACATATGTGGATTTACATATTTATAATTAAATGATCTTTGTGTAGTCTATACATGTATTTTTTTCTGTATTCTACAGTACAAACGTTTTTCATATCTATCAACATACCCAAACGCCACACTTATTTGTTATCACTGTTAGCTTTTATAACCCTGGGTTCATAGGATACACATTCATTATTTAAGCATACCTTGTAGAAACCATCCATGTCAACTAGTATACCTCCAATTTATTTCTTTTAATTCCTCACATAATAAATTTGGTATTATTTATTCATCCATATACTTATTGATATCACTTACTGATAATACTTTTTTTCCGTTGATTTTTTTTCCACCACAGAATACTATAACAAAGATCATGTACTTTATCCTTAAATTCTGGTTTTTTTTTTTTTTTGAATTGGCATAGATTTCCAGGAGAGGGCTTTTTGGGTCAAAGAGTCTGTTAATATTATCCATTTGGTTTCTAAAAAGGCTATCAAAATTCACAGTCCTCTGGCAGTATGCAAGTGTGCCCTCATATCCAGGCCATCTGCTGTTGTTATCAACTGTGTAAATTTCTGTCTGATGGATGTTATCTAATACTTTATTGTTAATTTGAGTTTGAGCGTCTTTTCATGTGCTTATTGGCTCTTCATTTTATTTTTATATGAATTGTTATTGTTGATTAGAGCTAGATTCAGATGCATTAAATGAAACACTGAAAATAATAGTGCAATGAACCATACAGACAGGTGATTTTCTTTGTTATAAAAGAAATCTAGGGTAGAAAATGCAAGTATTGGTGATTTCTGCTGTGATCTGGGTTCCGGGTCTACTGAGTGCTCTGCCATGCCATTCTACTTGGTTCACTATCATGCGCTGGAACTTTAGCTATTAAATTCCAGACACTCGGAAAGAGGAAGAAGGGGAATAAGTGCTTGCTCCTTAACTTTAAAATAAATCTTTCTTAAATGCACATATTCATTTTTCTTGCGTATATTACACTGGCTCAAAGGTAGGTATTGCTGCACATATTTAGAGAAGTAGTTTGCAAAATGTAGTTCTTTCTGCTTTTGACTGGGTGCCCAGTTTAAAGGCAGGTTTCTGTTACTAAGGAAGAAGGCAAGAATATACATTAGGAAGCCACAGGTATTCTCTGCCACCCATATCCTCTCCTATATTGCTACTGGATTGTCTTTTCTCTTAATTTTTTAAAATTTATTCTATTGAAGTATAGTTGATTTACAATGTTGTGTTAATTTCTGCTATATAACAAAGTGATTCAGTTATAAATATGTATACACATTCTTTTTCATATTCTTTTCCATTATGATTTATCACAGGAAATTGAATATAGTTCCCTGCGCTATACAGTAGGACCTTGTTTATACATTCTATATATAAGTTTGCCTCTGCTAATCCCAAACTCCCAGTTCATCCTTCCCCCCCATCCCCTTCTTCTTGGCAACCACAAGTCTGTTCTCTATGTCTTTGAGTCTGTTTCTTTTTCACAGATAAGTTCATTTGTGTCATATTTTAGATTCCACATATAAGTGATATCATATGTTATTTGTCTTTCTCTTTCTGATTTACTTCACTTAGTAAGATAATCTGTAGGTCCACGCGTATTGCTGAAAATGGCATTACTTCATTCTTTTTTATGGCTGAGTAGTATTCCATTGTACATATGTCCCACATCTTCTTTATCCATTCTTCTGTTGATAGACATTTAAATTGTTTCCATGTCTTGGCTATTGTGAATAGTGCTGCTATGAAGATAGGGATGCATGTATTTCAACGAACTATTAGCAAACCAAATCCAACAATGCATAAAAAAGATCTTTTCTATTAATTTTAAGGTACTTCCCTGCGACCTACATTTGCAAATATTGGTCTAAGTATAGAATTTGTTTATGTAATATTTTACTGCATAATACTGTTAATTTTCATACGGTCAAATAGCTCCATTTCTTCTAAGTTTTTTGTATTGGTTAGGAGCTTTTCCTGAATCATTGGATGTACATGATTATATAAAGTTTTCTAAGAATATTATTGCTTTATTCTGTGCATTTAAATATGTAACCAATATGTACATACATTTGTAAATGTTTTTCATATCTATCAGACATATCCAAGGGTGGCTAAGGTTCTAAATTATCTTTTTTTTTTTTTTTTTTTTAGATTCCATATATATGTGTTAGCATACAATATTTTTTTTTCTGTTTCTGACTTACTTCACTGTATTATCCTTTTACTTAATGGATATTAGGTATGTTACCATTATGGATTAAAATGATGAAATTCATCATCTTTTTTCTCACTGAATTAAAGTACCACACTTGCCATTTATTTTCTTTTCATGTATACTGGAATCTACTTCTGGACTTTCTCTTCTTATATATTTCCTATTCTTTTGTCAACATTCATAGTGGTCTGAGGTCATAATTTTTAGGGCTTGGCAAATTACAGTGCATGGGTCAAATCCAGCCCACTGCCTATTTTTGTAAATCAAGTTTTATTGGAACATGATTGTGCCTATTCATTTTGTATCATATATGGTTCTCTTCTGCCACATTAGGAGAGTTGAGTAGTTGTGACAAATTGCATTGCCACAAAACCTAAAATAATAACTGTCTGTTCCTCTACAGAAAAGTTTGCTGGTTCCTAAATAACTAACTGGGTAGCACTTCACCAAATTTATAGATTTTCAAAAACTAAACATCTGCACATGTTTAAATATTACATGTGTTAACTGTTTTGAGTAATAAATAAGACGACATATATAAATACCATTACAAATTATATAGTTAAATTATCAAAACCATTTTTTGGTATCAAAAAGACTGTCAATTAAGTAGAGGATTAGATAGTAAAACATTTCATATTAGAATTTATTTTTCACTATTAAGTTGTCATTTTAGGGGTAAACATTCCTAATGGGGATCATATTACATTATATTTAAATAATTTTGTTATTTTATTACAGGAAACTTCAAGCATACATTTAAAAAATTAAAGAACTGTATAATGAACCTCTAAGTACATATTACCCACTTTTAATAATTATCACCAAATGGCTAATCTTATTTCATTTATCCACCTAATCTCTTTTTACAACCTTAATATTTTTAAAACATCATATTATTCCATCTGTAAATATTTGAGCATGCATTGTTAAAGGTTAAGGACTTTTTTTTTTTTTTGCGGTACGCGGGCCACTCACTGTTGTGGCCTCTCCCGTTGCGGAGCACAGGCTCCGGACGCGCAGGCTCAGTGGCCATGGCTCACGGGTGCAGCTGCTCCGCAGCATGTGGGATCTTCCCAGACCGGGGCATAAACCCGTGTCCCCTGCATCGGCAGGTGGACTCTCAACCACTGCGCCACCAGGGAAGCCCAAGGACTTTTTGTTTTAACAAATCCACATTACTATTATAACACCTAAAAAAATACTGTTACTATCTTTATATAATCAAGTATCCAATCAGTGTTTAAATTTTTATATTTCCGTCGTAAGTTTTTTTTATGACTGGTTTCTTCTAATCAAGATGCAAAGGTGTTCCACAAATTGCAATTAGTTGTTATTTCTTAGGTATCTTCTAATCTGTGAATTCTTGTTCCCTTTCTTCCTCCTTGCAATGAATTAATTGAAGACACTAGGCTGCTTTGTTCTTTATGGATCCCCACATTATGGATTTTGCTGGTTGCCATCTTTTTCACATATTTTTCTGTTATCTGTATTTTCTGTAAACAGGTAGTTAGATATAGATCTGGATAAGATTCAAGTTCACATTTTTTTTGGCCAGTATTAGTCATCAACCGTCCTGTGTATTCCACTTGTTTTTATCAGGAAGTACATGATGTCTGGGTTTCTCTCAAGTATGAGCTCTCAAGTATTGTGAAATTGACACATCTGTTATACAGTTATCTATCAGCTACTCACTAAATTTTGTTGGTTGTTATGGAGATTCATTATTTTATTATTTCATTAGATTCATTATCTCATTACAAAGTGGTGATATTTTAGGTTTATCATTATTTCTTCATCTGTTAGCTGAAAATCACTTACAAAGTAAAACAACTCTCATCAAATATCTGTTACACTTAGGTACAGTTCTTGTAGAGGAAAAATAAATACTTGATTCTTTCCCTTAGTTTACAAGTCATCCAAATATTTTGGTTTCCTGGCATCCTCTAAACATAATGTGTGGGTTTTTTTTTTTTTTTGGTTTTATTAATTACTTCTTAAGTACCACCATGCTTAAATTGCCCCAAATTTGGCTAGTAAAAGTTCCTTTTGTTACTTCTTAAGTCCTTTTGATTAGATGTCAGTGATCTTCCTTGCTTATCTGTTAAGTGAGATGATCCAGACATTTCTTGTATATTTTTGGACCCAGTGTGAAAACCCCTTGGGTTTCTGAGGATTAGAATTTGAAATCATTTTTCATTTTTCACATTGTTTCATAAATGTATCAATGGGAAAATACTTCATATATTGTCTCATTTATGAACTCCATTTCTCATATTTTTCTTTAAATAGTTCCCAAATGTGTGAAAGAAATGTTTTATACTTATTAAAAATCTCAGCTATCATTTCTTTCTATAGCACTGACTATGGTGTTGAATCCCTTTTTGTACATGAAAAATGTCACTCTATGCCATCCGTTTTTATTTACTTTGTATTTCTTTGGAAAGTAATCATAATTTTAGGAATATGTATATGTATCTACATATACATATGTATATGTATCCAAATAATATAACGAGAAAATTAAAGGAGAATATAAGCTTATTTTAGCTTTATTTAAGAATACTAAGTAGATATATCTCAATTTTACCTAAATATGAAAATGTAAGATTTACCCCAATATAAAGCTATAAAGGAAAATATGGTTTATTCTGGCCTAAGTGACTTTATCATTGAATGTGAACATACCTAGAGAAATAAACACAACAACCAAAAACCAAAAAGCAAGACAAAACAAGCCATAGGGTTGAAAGCCAGGTTCTGAGTCCACATTTCTCTCTCTGAGGATAGATTAACTGGTATTACATATAAATTATTACCTATTGTAAACCCCAATATCATGAGAGAATGCATAGTTGTTATTTTTAAAAAATAGTACATTGCATAATTTACAACTGTTAAAAACTATAGATAAATTTTGTTTTTAGGCAAAACATTTTTAAAGCAGTTATACACACACACACACACACACACACACACACACACATACACATTAGATAAGTAATTTCTCTTCTCCAGTTTGAAACTACATGAAAGCATCAATACATTAATGTTGACATTAGTATGTAATAATTCTAGATCCTGATCAAGAACCTTAGTTCACAAACATTTTGAAAGGACCTTAGATTAATGAAGTTTCATTAATGACATATTCCTGTATCACGGGTTATGAAAGTACCTCAGGATCGAGTTTTAGAAAGCATTTACATAAATTTTCTGAATCTTTTTTTGAAATAGCTAATGTGGTTATATTCTGCCAAACGTGTGCTTAGTAGAGGGTTTCCTATTAATGCAAATGTGTTTAGAATAATAACATAAGACACTGTTTTAAGTAGGTAATGTAGTTTGCCAGAAACGAGTATAGCATAAGATGCATTTTTATTTGACTCATATTTATTTAATGATCTATAATTTAATGATTCTTAATTCTGAAAATTACTCAAAAATAACAATGGGAAATACATATTTAAATTTTGTTTATGAGTTTCCCTCTGTCAAAAGGGAAGACCAGATAGCCTGAAAAAATATCTTACTGTAAACAAAAAGAATGCTGATTAAATATGACACACATGCACATACATACACACATACACGTACATAAAAGTTTCAGGAAACTAATGGATATTGACTAAAGGATAAAAATAAAGGGAAAATAGGAACCTATAGAGATAAGCAATTTATAAACTTGCTGGTTGTTCTTGGGAAAATTTTGAGCTTCCATTTTTTAGATGGGTACATCCAGTGCTGGGGACAGGAGACAAAGCCAGGATACATATAGATGGGATGACTCATAGGAAATGCCAATCTAAAACCAGAGTCCTGGAGAGTAACATGCTTAGTGAGTAAGAGAAGTAAGAAAAGATGCTTTACAGAGAGAAAAATAAAAACAAGCACTTTTCTGCCTTGAATTTAGCCCTGGGGCTATGAGAGAGATGTCAATAAATACAGTCTCCTGAGAATTCAAAACCTCAAAATGAATACCATATATAAAATAGATTTGTGACCTGAATTTATCATACTTCTGGTTCAAAGCAATTTTAAACTATAAATTATTTTCAAATTAGTTCCTCATTGGTAGCGCTTATAGACAACTGGCAGAAGCAATCATAGTTTCTCTCTAAAGAAACCCTCCTTAACTAGAGGACTGAAATAATTTCACAGATAAGGTTTCATTAACATAAACTCATAATAAAACATCAGAAAATATATGAGAAGAAAAGCACTATGAATGAATGAGACAGTAGAACTAAGCAGAAGTAATAGAAACAAATAGAAAACAAAATCAGATTCTCACTGTTTTCATATTTAGATGCCAGAATGTATATATAAAACCAGTATGTGTGTGTGTGTGTATATACACACACACACATAATGGAGATATTTATCTATCATCTACCTATCTGAATCAAGAGAATCCTTAGGAATAGGAGACTATGAAAGGTATCCAGACAGCCAGACAGGTTAGAAAAAGAACCTGTGAAACTTCGGGAAATGAGAAAAATGTTGAAAGTAATAATTCAATCAACAGCAGATCAGACACAATAAAAGAAAGAATTGGTGAAGTTGAAGGGAGAACTGAAGAAATTACACAATGGACAGTAGAAATGGAATATACATGAGATATTGAGAGACATGAAGGATGGCTTGAGATAATCTAATATGTGTTAAAACAGTCTTAACACTGTTTTATAAACCAAGTATCTCTCTTTTTCCATATCATCTAATGTCTTTCAAGAAAGTTTTCTCAAAGAATCATTAATTTTCTCCAAGAAAAATAGTTTGAATTTTGTACTAGTATTGTTCCTAGATACCTTCTTCTAAAATTGATCTGTAGATTGTATCATTCCAAACAAAAATTATAATAGGTTTTGTTATCAAACTTGACAGTTATAAAATTAATGTAGAACAAAACAGATCAAGAAGAACCAAGACATAGTTAAAAAATGAACATGTTTAGGTCTTGGCCAAACCCAATAGCAACAATTGTTATATAACTTTAGCAATTAATGTGACATTAGCACTGAGATATTCAAGAAAGAGTCCAATGAAGAAGAATAGAGATTTACAGACAAATCCACACAAATATGAAAAGTATTTGATAGAAGTATTTTTGCAGATCGGTGGGGAAAGAGTGGATTATTAATAATGCTTTAAGAACAGTTGATTACGCATGTGAAAATATTTAAAATTTGTGACTACATTATTCATGAATCACTGTTCACAAATTCCAGTTGGAGTAGAGACATAAGTGTGCAAAAACAAATCTTTTAAAACTTTTGAAGTAAATAATGGAGAATCTTTGTGATATAAAGGAAAATATTTAAGTATTCATTAACAATAAACAATAAAGAAAAATGTACAAACCATAAGAACAATATTGAGAAATTTGACTCCTGTAAAATTAAGATTTTAAAAATCTAAACATTTTATAAAATACAAAGATAAGCCATAAACTTGTCTTCATTAAAAATATACTTGAAGGGCTTCCCTGGTGGCGCAGTGGTTGGGAGTCTGCCTGCTGATGCAGGGGACGCGGGTTTGTGCCCTGATCCGGGAGGATCCCACATGCCGCAGAGCGGCTGGGCCCGTGAGCCATGGCCGCTGAACCTGCGTGTCCAGAGCCTGTGCTCCGCAACGGGAGAGGCCACAACAGTGAGAGGTCCACGTACCGCAAAAAAGAAAAGAAAAAAATATATATATACTTGAAGATATATGTAACTGTATATGTAACTAACAAAGGATTAGTATCAGTGATATGTGAAAAATACCCCATACACAGAATAAAATCTTTAGAATTACCCTGTAAAATGGCCAAAGGCATAAATATATATTTTCTAGAAGAGGAAATAAGAATGGTTAATAAATCTATAAAAATACATACAATATTACTGGTAATCAGGGAAATATAAATTAAAAACAAAATGAGATACCATTTCAAATCTACCACCAAAGTTGCCAGACCCTAAAACATCCAGAATCAAGTTGTTAGAGTATATAGAACAATGCTTATAATTTTGCCTGCTGGTGAGAGGTAAATTGGTACAATCTCTTTGTGAAACAACTTGTTATTACCGTGTAAATTTGAGTATGAGCATACCTTATAATATGATAATTTCAACTATAGGGATATAATCCAGAGAAGCTCTACTGAATGTGGATGAGGAGATAAAAGCATTCTTGGCTACATTTCTTATAATAGAAAAAAGTCAGAATAATCCAAATGTCCAGCGACAGAACAATGAATATGTAAATTGCAGTGTATTTATACAGGGGAATACAATGCAGTGGTGAAAATGAACTATAACTAAATGCATAAATGTGCAAAATTAATACTGTAATAGAAATGGAAAACGTAAGATTCTAGAACATGGTTACTTTATGTGGGTGAGATATGGAATGGGGAGGAACAGGGGCTTGAGAGTCATATTATTTTTTTTTTCTTTAGATAGTATGTAAATGGGTGCTTGTTTCTCTGTCTTTTCAGTGGCCCACATATAATTGATCATGCCCCTCCTTGAGGATTTGCATTAAATCAAGAGTTTTACCAGTACAGCATTAATATATTATTAATTTGTTTACCCTCAAAACCTACAACATAATACTTGAGACATAATAATCATACAAGAATAGTTGCTTGTCTTTACTATTTATAACCATGTCTTTATTATATCTAAAGTATTCCTGGGTAGCAGTTTCAGATTAAATTTCTCCCTTTGCCGTAATGAACTAATGTTTTACTCTAATAGAAATTTAATTTTGATTAGATAGACTTTTGTTATTTTCCAAGATGCAGGGGCAGTGGTATTTTAGATGGTTTGGTCAAATATGCTAAACATCATCATGTGTTTTCAGAACTTTTCACAGTACTATCCTGATACATTCCTCAAACTCCCAGAACATAGACATAGAATAATGGGGTTGTATGAAATATTGGTGGGGAAAGATATATAGAGGCAGACAGATTTCCAGAATTCTCAAACTCATGAGTTACATACCTAAAAGTTGAAGGAAATTATACATTAAATAATATAATGAAATAAAGAGAATGAAAAATAAACAAGAGAGAAAACATCCCCCAAATCTAGTGCTTCCGCATGTAAATGGCTCCTCATTACCATTCTGAAATGGTTTGCTTAAAAATCAAAGAGGATTTCTTCTAAAACCAGAGCCTTGACATTTAAAAATTTTTCCTCTTTTGTCCTTCCTCTGTATTGAGTCATCAGAACATTCTATCCTCCAATCCATTCCTATAGAATGTTTAATTGACTTTATCTTGGGTCTTAAATGAGGTTTATAACTTAGGAATCAGAATGGCTTTTTACGGCTCCATACCAAAGGTCAGAATTCCAGCTCTGTCTCTCTGGTCTTTATTAATCTCCTCCTTTAACAAAAGCACCTCACATCATATCTCACATTTGGTCTTAATTTGCAGGTGGAGACTATTCTTTCAGAAGCAGATGAGTTTATAATTCTCCTTGGTTCCTGGTCAGTTTTCTCCCTGACTTCTCTCCTTCAAGGCATAGCCCTCAATGAAGTCTGTTCTGATGAAATTACTTTTTCGAGTTCTATTTTCTTCCTCCTTCTTTTGACCTTTATTTTTTTGCCAAACCAATTTATTTATTTATTTATTTATTTAATTTTATTTTTTTTGGTGGTACGCGGGCCTCTCACTGTCGTGGCCTCTCCCGTTGCGGAGCACAGGCACCGGACGCGCCGGCTCAGCGGCCATGGCTCACAGGCCTAGCCGCTCCGCGGCATGTGGGATCTTCCCGGACCGGGGCAGGAACCCGTGTCCGCTGCATCGGCAGGCGGACTCTCAACCACTGCGCCACCAGGGAAGCCCCCCAGTTTATTTTTTAAATCCATTCTTTTTTGCTTTATACATATTGCTCTGGGAAAAATCACAATCTCATGATATCAGTGATCATTTTCTGACTCTTTTCCATGATACTGTTTCTTAAGCTTATAGATTAGTGTTTTAAGGTGTCTATAAAGAAGGATGAAAATGGTAATGATATTAGCTAGCCATTCTGGATATTATGGTTGTCCTTCTTTCTTCTCATCTCACTTTCCATTATGCCCCACCTGGTCATACTAAGCCAAACATTTGATCTTTCTGTCTTGCAGTGATAGATTCAGGAATGGCTCAGACTAGGCTTAGATGGGTCAATGCACGTAGAGGACAGATTTGCTGGGCACATGTGGGACAGAATATTCTTGTGTTTGAGAACTATGAAAGTGATATTTTCTATCTCTTACTAGATGTGAACCCCAAAATGTGTAGCTTCAAATTCACTGGTGTCTATATGGTGAGGAGGGACCAGCCTTAGAGTAAAACTAACACTGCGCACTAAGGAGAGTTAGAAAACTTGGGTCCAGGATGACATTTCTGAGTCTTTGAACCCTGCTGATGCCCATCCTCGCCACAGCTTCTCTTATGTCAGCTAAAAATTTTTCTTATTTTAAGTCAGTGTAAGTTATATTTTTCATTACTTTCAATCATATCCATCCTAAGGGTTACACTAGTCTTCATTAAATATCTATTCTGTGTCAAATCCTGAAGTTGACATTTTAAATATTTTATAACTCTAATAGGCGCTGCTTAATAGCAGGTTCTCTCAACCTCAGCAACATTGATGTGGGGGCCACATAATTCTCTGTTGTGGGATTTTGTCCTGTGCACTGTAGGATGTTTAGCAACATCCCTGGCCTTTACCTGCTAGATGCCAGTAACACGTACCAGTTGTCACAGCTAAGCATATCTCCTGATACTGCCAAATATCCTCTATCAGACAAAGTCATATTTGGTTGAGAAAACTATATTAAAGTAAAGCATATTGATCTTATTTACACATGAAGGAATGGAGGATATAAATGTTTAAGTAAATGGATCAAAGACTGCAAAACTAGAACATGCAAGCACCAAGGTTTTGCAACCCCCAAACTTTAGTTCTTTAGCTTCATTAGTCACTGCTAAAAAGAAGTACACTTACTACATATATACTAGTTGGAAGGTGATTTGTTCAAATATAAGGCAGTTGTTGTTATTATTATTATTGTTAGTATTTTGGTGTATGGTACCAGTATGTTGAAAGTGCAATGCTCAGCATGGTGCACTCCTACAGGAACTACTCTTTTCTCCTAATGCCCCAAAGTGGGCTGTGTTGTCTTTCCATTTGGATGAATCTCATGCAAGTTCCACAACTTCTTCAGTCACTGTTAGATAATATAAATGCTTTACAGGCTCTTTTACTTAAAATAACTATCTAATTTCAGATATTAAATGGCCAGTCTAATATATTTTTCAAATTCTTCATTTTTATTTAAATTTAATTTTCTCCTCTCTTACAACTCAGTCTTATTTCAGGCTAGAAACTAGGAGGCAGAGTGGCGCTTGTATTCAGCTTTTTGTCTTTTCCCACATCCTTTCTTCTCCTCCCCTGCTCACTGTTTCCTGGTTCCTAATCTGAGACTAGAGTTCAGAAAGGGAAGAGACTTGAAGATGAGGAAGAACTTTACTTTCTTGGTAGCGATGTTCTCTGGTATGGGTACTTTCTGGCATTGGGGGTATTCTAAGCTGACTTTTGTCATGAGATACTCAGAAGCTAATCAAGGATATTGCTTTCTCTCAATATTACAGAGTTGATGCTTTTCGTCTGGGTTGCCATGGTATTCTTGTTTTAGCCCCCAGATATTTGTCTGTTACCTATATTTGGGTAAACTAAAATAAATCCAGTCTTGTTCACTACCAAGTATTTCATATCTGATCAGCTAGAAATAGGTCCGTTTGACTCATAATTGAAAGAAGTATAACCCACTCTACTTTCTGTGTCCCTAGCCAGAATGCTAGCCTTATAGCCTCTTACCTTTGGAATTTTCCAAGCTGCAGTCCAGTGTCAGTCTCAGCCTCCCCTATAACTTTAAGAGGCATGGGCCGATCTCTGGAGCAGTAATGAATGATGATCCCTCCTCATCGTAAGAGACAGGGAATCACCTCCCTCCTCTCTTATATGAGATTAAAGAGAGGAAATGCCACAACATTCCTACAAATTCCTCCCAAAAATCTCTCTGTTCATTTCTTCAGCTTCAAACCTCTTACTTAGCCTGGAAAAGGATGATAGGCCAAAAGTTACTACATACATTTTAGATCACTAATATCACAAGTACTCCATTCATTGTCTATCTGCTCACTGTGGAATATGGGGATGCTTGTCACTGTGGTGTTATTCTCAGTTTTTGTGACCTCTCTCAAAAATGAAAGGGAAAGTGTCCACTTTAAGCATCTTATTAGGCATAGATAAAACGTAAACTCATTGCAATGCATATAGCAAAAGATAGTTGGATTCATTTCAGGAGAACTGACTATGGTCTTGGATCTGTTTCATTAACTCAGTGACCTTGGAGGAGTTACTTGGCCTTTTTAAGCCTCAGCTTCCTCATCTGTCAGAAGGATATCTACTTTATTAGACTTAAATGCCTGAAATAGTTGATTCACAATAAGATGGCTATGGGATGTAATTCTAGAATATGTACTTCTCTGCCTTGCAATTTTGAAGTATCACTAGCATAAGTGACCATTGAGCTTATTGAAATTAGCCAACCATATTATCAAATGTCAAGTTTATAAACATGTTCTTTGATTTGTTTGACATGGATTAGAAAGGGCAGAGAAATATGTCTTTCGCTAACAACAGGCAAAAGTGTTCATTATTATTAACTATTTTAAGCCTGTATTTTATAGGTACTTAAACCATAGCGTACATTCTAAAGATCATAACATAAAATGCTCAATTTCCAGAATTCAAATATTTGTATACGTATTTATCATACCACATTTGTATGGGAAGGGTTCCTTTAGGTAGACATTATGGTTGGTTTCCTCAAATCCACCTCACCTCTGGCTGATTGTATAGCCATTTTGGTGATTGGCCAAAGCTCTACAGCTTAACCTTAGTTAATCTAAGGCAGAGGTAGTAACTCCACATGTCTTGTTAGCAACTGGTTCAGAAACCCACCTTTAAGCACATCAGTGATTGACATTCCACTACTGCTTTATGAGTGGACATGTGACCTACATCGGGCCATTAAAACTGGCAGAAGGTCCTTTTCATGATTAGGGAGGGGCTTGTGCCACTTCCCATGCAGCAGACAGAATTGAGAAAGCAAGGGCTTCCAGAAGCCATTGTACAACCACGGAGGAAGCAGCCTCAGGATGAAGCCTAACACTGCACTACAGAGTACAGAGCATCAGACTAGAAAGAGCCAGGGTCTTCAAATACTTTTCAGAACTGCCTTTCCTCTGGACTTCCAGAATTATGAACCAGCAGAATAGTTTCCTTTTATTCATCATACGAAAAGCAAAAAGAACACCATCTGTAAAAATGTGTTCTTTTCATTGTTTTACTCTTACCCTGTCTTTGGGCACTCAAATCATTTCAAAGGGCTTATGTACTTATTGAAATACATCATCTTATTTGTTCTATTTCAGCCTTTCCATTTCTGCAAAGGTAGAAGATTTTGAATGAGTGCTTTATTATTTTTAAGCTGATAACTTTTTAAATATAGGCATATCTTGGAGACTTTTTGGGTTCAGTTCCAGACCACCACAATAAAGCAAATATCACAGTAAAAGTCACACAAATTTTTTGGTTTTCCAGTGCATATAAAAGTTATGCTTACACTATACTGTAGTCTGTTAAGTGTGCAATAGCATTATCTCTAAAAAAACAATGTACATACTTTAAAGATACTTTATTGCTAAAAAATGCTATAGTTTTCAGGGAGTAGCAATCTTTTTGCTGGTGGAGGGTCTTGCCTCAATGTTGATGTTGGATGTTGATGTTGCTGACTGACCAGGGAGGTAGTTGCTGAAGTCTGGGGCAGCTGTGGCAATTTCTTAAAATAAGACAGCAATACAGTTT
This sequence comes from Aethalodelphis obliquidens, assembly GCF_003676395.1. Lineage (NCBI taxonomy): Eukaryota > Metazoa > Chordata > Mammalia > Artiodactyla > Delphinidae > Aethalodelphis > Aethalodelphis obliquidens. The sequence goes on from NW_020837954.1 coordinate 17,362,784, forward strand.
GCCACATGGATTGACAAACGATTTCTCCGTAGTGTGCAATGCTGTTTGATAACATTTTACCTACCATAGAAGAACTTTTTTTCAAAATTGGCATCAGTCCTCTCAAACACTAGTGCTGCTCTATCAACTAAGTTTATGTAATATTCTAAATGTTTTATTGTCATTTCAACAGGCTTCACAGCATCTTCACCAGGAGTAGATTCCATCTCAATAAACCACTTTCTTTGCTCAACCATCAGAAGCAACTCCCCATCCATTAAAATTTTACCATGAGATTGCAACAATTCAGTCACATCTTCAGGCTCCACTTCTAATTCTTATGCTTTTGCTCTTTCCACCACATCTGCAGTTACTTCCTCCACTGAAATCTTGAACCCCTCAAACTCATCCATGAGGATTGGAATCACTCTCTTCTAGACTCCCGTGAATGTTGATATTTGACCTTTTCCATTGAATCGTAAATGTCCTTAATGGCATCTAGAATGGTAAATCCTTTCCAGAAGATTTTCAACTTATTTTGCCCAGATTCATCAGAGGAACCACTATCATGGCAGCCATAGCCTTACAAAATGTATTTCTTAAATAATAAGACATGAAGGTCGAAATTATTCTTGATCCATGGCTGCAGAACGGATGTTGTGTTAGTGGGCATGGAAACAACATTATTGGGCATGAAAACAACATTAATATCCTTGTACATCTCCATCAGAGCTCTTGGGAGACCAGGTACATTGTCAATGAGCAGTAATATTTTTAAAAAATCTTTTTTTCTGAGTAATAGGTCTCAACAGTGGGATTAAAATATTCAGTAAACCATGTTGTAAACAGATGTGCTGTCTTCCAGGCTTTGTTGTTCCATTTACAGAGCACAGGCAGAGTAGATTTAGCATAATTCTTAAGGGCCATAGGATTTTTGGAATGGTAAATGAGCATTGGCTTCAACATCAAGTCCCCATCTGCATTAGCCCCTAACAAGAGAGTCAGCCTGTCCTTTAAGCTTTGAAGCCAGGTGTTGATTTCTCCTCTCTAGCTGTGAGAGTCCTAAATGGCACCTTCTTGCAATACAATGCTCTCTTGTCTCAGTTAAAAATCTGTTGTTCAGTGCAGTCACCTTCATTAGTGATCTTAGCTAGATCTCCTGGATAACTTGCTACAGATTCTACATCAGCACTTGCTGCTTCACTTTGCACTTTGATGTTTTGGAGACTCTTCTTTCCTTAAACCTCATGAACCAACTCTGTTAGCTTTAAGCTTTTCTTCTGCAGCTTCCTCACCTCTCTCAGCCTTTATAAAATTGAAGAGAGGGCGAGGGCCTTGTTCTGGATTAGGCATTGACTTAAGGGAATATTGTGGCTGGTGTGATCTTCTATTCAGACCACTAAACCTTTCTCTGTATCAGCAATAAGGCTGTTTCACCTTCTGATCATCTGTGGGTTCACTGGATTAGTACTTTTAATTTCCTTCAAGAACTTTTCTGTTGCATTCACAACTTGGCTAACTGTTGGGCGCAAGAGTCCCAGCTTTCAGCCTATCTTGGCTTTCCACAAGCCTTCCTCACTAAGCTTAATCATTTCTATCTTTTGACTTAAAGTGAGAGATGTGATACTTTTTCTTTCACTTGAACACTTTGTGTTTTTGAAGACATTGTAGGGTTATTAATTGGCCTAATTTCAATATTGTTGTGTCTCAGGGAATAGGAAGGCCGGAGGAGAGGGAGAGAGACAGGGAAATGGCAGTTCAGTGGAGCAGTCAGAACACTCACACATTTATCAGTTAAGTTCGCTATCTTTTATGGGTGCAGTTTGTGGCACCCTAAACAATTGCAATAGTAACATCAAAGATCACAAATCATTATAACTAACATAATAATTGTGAAAAAACTTGAAATATTGCAAGAATTATCAAAATGTGATACAAAGACATGAAGTAAGCAAATGATGTTGGAAAATGGTGCCAATAGACCTGCTCGATGCAGGCTTACCACAAACCTTCAATTTGTTAAAAAAATGCACTATCTGTGAAGTACAATAAAGTGAAGTGCAAAAAGTGAAGTGCAATAAAATGAGATATTCCTGTATATGATTCTTAAAAATACAAAAATATCCCAAGACGGTAGCATCCTTTTACAGTCATAGTGTGTGGTGTTTTTATATCTCTTATACATATGCATATTTTAAGAAATTTCTGTTGAAATTATCCTATTATTATGAGCTATTATTTCAAGTCACCCACACACAACCTTTATTCCTCACCCACTGTTCTAATCATGGCACCGCTTAATTCAGTAATCTTATAACCTTCAGTTTACCTGTAATTCAACTTAACATATTCTCTCATAGTCTCTCTAATCATACCTTTTTGTTTCTTGTTTAAATCCTTTTACTCTTTTTGTCCTTTAAGATTTTATTATGTATTATGTATATATAAAATATTGGAAGAGAATATATAGAATACATTTAAAGGTATATCAGTATATATCTCAATATATATGCTTAATATTGAAAGAGAAGGCAAAAGATAAACCAAACAAAGCAAATCCCTCCCCAAAACCCCAAAAGTAGAAAAAAACCTTTGCTAAAAGTTTTCAGTAAAATTCTGCTTGAGGAAATTATGCTATGTGAAATAAGCCAGTCATAGAAGAACAAATACTATATGATTTCTCTTGTATGAAGTATGTAAAATAGTCAAACTCATTGAAGCATAGAATAGAATGGTGGTTGTGAGGGGCTGGAGAGAATGGGAAATGAGGTATAAAATACCAGTTAGGCAAGATGCTTAAGTTTAGAGATCTGCTTTACAACATTGTGCTATCGATGCTGCTGCTGTATTATACATCTAAATTTCTATTCAGAGGGCAGAGCTCATGTTAAGTGTTCTTACCACAATATAATAAGAAAATCTAATGACAACTTCTGTTAAAAGAAAATATATTTTTTAAAAAAGTATCTTATTCAGATGATTTCAAAACATTGAAAGCCATACCTAATATGTCACATATACTAAGACTGAAGTAGCCTTTTAAGTTTGTAACATTTTTCTTTTGAGGCCACCAAATTACAAACTAAAAACCCTTGAAACAGATTAAGACATTTATAGTTCACTATCGGTTAGCTGAAACCTTTAGCTAAGATTTGTTCTAATATGCTACACAGAAGCCTGAAATAATTTCCATTAGGGCTTTAAAAATAACATTCATGGGACTTCCCTGGTGGTGCAGTGGTTAAGAATCCGTCTGCCAATGCAGGGGACACAGGTTTGAGCCCTGGTCAGGGAAGGTCCCACATTGCCGCGGAGCAACTAAGCCCGTGTGCCACAACTACTGAGCCTGCGCTCTAGAGCCTGCGAACCACAACTATGAGCCCATGTGCCACAACTACAACTGAAGCCCGTGCGCCTAGAGCCCGTGCTCCACAAGAGAAGCTACGGCAATGAGAAGCCCACGGACTGCAACGAAGAGTAGCCCCTTCTCGCCACAATTAGAGAAAGTCGTGAACAGCAACGAAGACCCAACACAGCCAAAAATAAATAAATAAATAAAGTTATTTAAAAAAATAACATTCATAAGCTCACATGAATTGACTTATACTAATTAAAAGCACAAGGACATATTAAATTACAACATGTTTTAAGTGGCAATATGGCCGATTTTTTCTTTTATCTTTCTGTAATATAATAACTACACATAATTGCTTCTTATAGGACATTATAAATTTGTTCTTTCTATTGCTGAGAGTGGACATAATCCAAGTAAACATGGTTGAGACACTTAAAATCATAAGCATATTTTCAGGAATATATTATCATTAATATATAACATGCAATAAATGAAACTCAGGAATTTATTGCTGTGATAATTATTTTCATCTGTTCACATAATCTTGTTATCCACCATATGATCATCATATCAGTTCTTAATTCACTGTTTCTCCATAGCCATAATAAAAGCTTAGTTCATTTTTCCTACCCTTTGAACTTTTTATTTCACATCTCAGTAATCAGTTACTACCTTTCAAAGGCCCTGTAGATTTTCTAGCACCAAATTTCCCTATTTTTTCCTGCATCTTGTCAGATTATTCTTTTTTCAACAGTCCTGAATTGTTACTTTTATTGACCTCATTGATGTGGAACACCCCTGAGATATATTGCCTTGGGGCTTTGTCCTTTCCCTTTCTCACTTCATAGCAGATAGTAGTTTAGTATTAGTAATGAAGTCAGTAGTAGTTATGATATTTTAATGAGCACATATATGTCAGGTACAGAGCCTTGCAGTCATTCTTTCACCTAAGTTTTATGACCACATTAACAAGATGCCTCGAATTACTTTTCACATTTTAGGGATGAAAATTGGAGGCTTAAAGATTATTCCCTAGTAATACTGCTGTTAAAGGGTATGGTCAGCATAAGAAGCCAGGGCTATCTGATTTTGGAACCCAGTGTTTTAACACCTGTTTTCTGAACTCCCATTTGCTTGCATGGCTTCATCTGTTGTTTGGAGACAGTTGACATTTGACTGCATCTTGATTCACAAGCTTCATTCTTACATATAATGTGGTAATTAGGTCTGGCAGAGTAAGATATCTTCCTGTCTCTTTTAACCCTTACCAGATATTTTTCATTGTCTGACACATGGAGACTAGTCAGTTATCTCAAAACTAAAACCCAGAAGTCATCCTTTATTCCCCACTTGCTATGCCATGCTTTTGGGAGCAGAACATCTTTAAAATTTATACCTTTCTTACCCTCAACCCATCTATTTGTCAGGAGCTGGTAAATATTTGCCTCGGTTACTGTGAATTGCCACATTTAATTATTTCAGAGAGTTTGGCCAAATACTATTTCTTGGTCTCCACTGAACCAGATTACTTTACTTTTTAAAGTCTTTTAAGCTATGCCAGGAAATGTAAATCTACTTCATAGGACACATCTAGGTCCCTGTATACTGAAGACACAGTCTTTTCTTCTCTGGAATAATCAGTTTACTCTTAAATACCCAATTTTATATATTCTTATTTTCTCTTATGTTAGGCTGAAAAAAACGTGTTGGAAAAACTAACTGTTCAAAATGTTAACCTTTTATTTTCTAAACAGAAAATTATGATGTAGTTGGTTGAAATTTCTCCTAAGTTATTTATTTGATAGTGCTTTTACCTAGTTATTAAAAAAATGCTTACTCTTAGAAACCCAAGCCTATGGTATCAAGTATGACTGATAATCATAATACATTAATTAGATAAAAAGGCACCACATTACTTAAATAGCTTGACTTGCTATTGGCTATAAGAGTGTCCCTTTTGGAAACTCAAAAGTAAGTCTTTGCTTCTCTCAGTCATTGTTTTCAATGTCTGTTCCCCCAGTTATGCCATTTTATAAGTATGATTATTCAAAGGAATCCCTGGAACTTTCACCATTGCATCTCTTTCCTATATAATACCTTCATTTTTCTGCCACGATTTCTGTCAATAAAAATTTCCCTTTTCTACGCCATAGTTTGGTAGAGCTCAATCTTTGTTAAATAACAAATATACAATGTGAAGTGTGACTCTTGCTATTGTGCATTAGAACAAGTAACACACATGCATCCTTTCAGGAACATTCTAGTAATAATAACTAGAAGAATATCTATAATGCGTGAATTTCCATAAGGGCATTATGATGTTGGAACTAAAGCCTGAAGTGCTCATGTAATTATATATGAGCAGTAGTGTACTCTACTTGGTCATACCCTCTTCACAACCAAAAGAAGTTTCATTCCTTTTTCCTACACTTTTGACTTTTAATAGCCATCACAGGAATCAGTCACTTATCTTTCATAGGCCCTTTAGATTTTGGCCCACCATCTTCTCCCTTGTCAAATTATTCTGTTTTTTACCTTTTCTTCTTACATAAGGCTCAAACGTATAAAGCATACACTATAGTTTAACTGTTTAATTATGCATATATTGGGATTGTGGCCAAATGATCTCAAATGCAGTTATTCTCTCTCACTCCAGAAAGGCCACTTGCAGTTGGGATTGAATTTCAGATTCCTGGATAGTATGGAGATACTTACTGTCTTGTGATTTAAGGAATGGATACTGAAAAGGGAAAGGTGGCCGAAAGACAAAGATTAAAGAGAAAAATTCACCCTCTTTACATCTTTACCCAGGGGGTGATTATTAAATGCTTTTTCTGAAGTACCAAAACAAGCTTTTTCTTTCAACATCGCTGTGTTAAGAGACCCTCAGACCTTTTTTTCCAGAATGTTTTGGAAAAAGTTCCTTGTAGAATTTAGGGTTTATTGAGAGGATGACAAGTCTATTGGAAGAAAACCATCTAAATTCATTTTGGCCTTTTCTGCAATTTTGTCATGATCTGTTTCCCAAGAAAATCACTTCTGTTTCTCCTTAAGTTCTTCTTTAGGAATTTCTTCTAGGTTTAATCACACAAAAATTTTATTGGAACATCCCTAAGGAGCTTTTATTTTTTCATTTCAGGCAAAGCATCTGCTTTGTTTTCATGGCACTGCAGTAACATAGGCCTATCCTTATTTTCAGTTCAGTCTTCACTTAATGGGAAGGTTCTGGTGGTGATATTGGCAGTGTCATTCCTCTGTGTGTGGCTTTTACAGAATCTAAAGGGCTGTACCTCATTTTGGGAAATCTGTCATTAGTCACATTTATTGGATAAACATGCAGGGTCAGCAGTCACTAAAAGTACATGCAGACAGAATTAGTTGCTGTTGCTTCTTTTTGAAGAAAACACAAATAAAATGGCTGTAACTACCTCTCTGAGATTTCAGACTAACAACTAAAAAAATCTATAATCCAGAGTAAAATAAAAGACTAAATAGAATCACTCAGCAAAAAAAGTCTAACAGTATCTGAGCCTCATATAGGTCATCTTAATGAACTCCAAGACTCTCAGAGAAGGAAAAACACACCTCTGTTTATCCTTTTCAAAAGGTCACCTGCAAAAGTTCAACTATAAAAATAAATTGAAACCCATATCCCTATCTATCTTTTAATAAGAGTGAAAGATATTGTATGATCCTTATAAATGTTTTTAAGTCCTTTAGTTAACTCTCAGATTTCCTTTGCATCTAAGAAATGTAGTCTTTTCTAGACTTCTGTCTCTCTTAATTCTTCATCATTAAGAGAATCCATCAAATCTATTGCATAGGATTGGGAAAGTTTCCAAATTTTATAGCTGTCTTCTATCTTGAAGCCAAAATATTTTATGAGTCTCTTGGTTCTGATGTTCCTAACTCAGTTGAATGTCTGAGCATTTTAGATGAGAGACATTTTTATCATTTTGACAAAAATGGCAACTTGAATTTTAATGACTCCATCAAAAATTGATCAAGTATGTTGTTTCTGTGAGGCCTTTCGAAAAATGAACTTACTAACCAGCAATTCTAAAGACCCATCCATTTTAGCTTAAAAGCTCCCCTTCAGTTCAGTACATGAATTAACTGTTTATTCACATATGGCATCTTTTAAAAATGAATACAAATTGCAGTTAGAAATCTAGAACGAAGGTTTCCAATAGTAAGCCAACTTTTTGCAATTAATCATTCAATCAAACTATCAAAAACTGTATCCCTTATCCTCATTTTTTTTTAACAGCAAGAGTTACCTATTAAGTACAAGAAAGAATATTATTTTGAATGAAAATACTTTTGTAACTTCAATAATTTATTATCTTTGTTAAATAATATTTGAACATCTGTTGATAAATAGTTCTATGGAAGAGATGATTTTTTTTAATTAAAGGGATTTTTTCCACAACCCAGTTTTAAATTCTATAGTTATAAGTTCTCCATGTATAATGTTCATTTTTCTAAATATTTAGCAATAATTTTAGAGTAATACATTTTTAAACATCTATGATTATCATGGAAAAATTTTAAGAAGATAATATTTTATTGTAAATAAGTGAAAAATAACTCTCTCAATGAGACAGTTTTCTGAAAGAATATTAACAATTTTAATTGCTGAAATTGCAGTAGTTATAAATTGTCTTAAAACATGAGAATTAATCTTCCTAATCCAATCTATAGTCCTTTTTGCCCCGAATTCTGTCTCTGATATTTGAACATTACACTTGTCTTTTTAATCATCAGTGCTATTCATTATTATGTATACAGAAAAATCCATAGAAAGCAATAGACTCTTTTTTTAAGTGACTGTCTGCTGATGTTGACCTTTTATTGTACAAAGGTTATGAAATGCTAATTAAACTCTATAGTTGAAAAATAAAGTCCTAATTGCTTACTACCACTTCAGCAGATATTAACCACAATAACTCCCTTCAAGCTCTTAGCTGTATGCAAACTTACTTTTAGCAAAGTTTGTTAAATTTACAAACATTGTAGTGACTTGTAAGCCTGGAGTACTTTGATGAATTCTGAGAACGGTACGGTAGATGGATAGTGCATGGATCTTGCAAGAAGATGGGTAAGTAGACATAAAGTATCATAAATATTAAGTTTATATTATAGGGAGCCTAAAATATGATGGACCAACCAAACTTAGGAGTCAGGAAAGTCTTATCGGAGGAAATACAGTTTGAGTGTGGACTTGGTGTATAGGATTAGTTATAACATGGGTAGTATTTTGTGATTTTTTTAAAGCTAACATTCCAATTTTTTATATTAATACATACTATATAATTTTCACTTTTAAGATTAGAACATATTGTTCTAGTCACCTCTTTTTCACTTAACCATTTTTCTGTTTTTGAACATTAGTTCTTTCCTATTCCTCAATTTACCATTATAAATATATGTGTATGAATATCTTTTAAAGTATATTTTTCATTAACATAAACCCCCAAAATGATATTGTTTGGCAAATTCTTCGGAGAATTTGACGTTGCCTTTCGTTCTGATTGTTTGGTAATTTCCTATTTATATCTTTGTATGTTAATTGAACAAAATGTTCACCACTGATTTGTACATGAGTAGTACCCAATAGGATACCCTGCACAAACTGGGCATTTGTTATCTAGATGTTCAGTTCAAAAATGAGAAGAAATATTGTTTTTATATAGCCTAGTGCCTTCCTTTTTATCAAAAATATTTGATAATGCAAGAAGTTAATTAACTTATCCAAGAACAAAACAACAGAAAGTGTGACGAACTAAGATCTGAGCACACACAGACTGCAGGTCTTGTCATTCTATTTTCCTTTAGCTCAAGATTAAAATTATCTAAACCTTTTTCTTAAAACGTCATGCTTTCAGTTTAATACGAATTTAAGGAGCCATTTTTTCTATAAGTTTGTATCCAATATCTGAAGTGCTCACCCACTTTTAAAATTAGCCTCAAACTTACCAGATTTGATACTTTTCAAAGGTAAGCCCCCTCTATGACTACCAGCTGTATTCCAGGCTTTTGTGGAAACACTTCACTTACATGATCTCATTTAATTCTCATGTAAAATAGATGAGATCATTGGTGCTTAGGTAAAATGACTTTTCCCATAATCATAAAGCTTGTAAGTGATGGAGTCATAATTTTCAAATGCTGGTTTTTTCGTAGCACAGTGCTTATACAGGCTTGGCATCAGACAGATCTGTACTAAGTTCCATTTTGCCTCTGCCACCATCCTATTCTAAAAATCTCATGTATGTCATGGACTAAGGAAAACATCTCCTAATTGGTTTATCTTCTTCCACATTAGCCATCATTAGCCAGAATAATTTTTTAAATTGTTATAAGTTATTATAAATTATTACTATAAGTTATGTCAATTTGATCATGTAACACATTCTTAATTTGTTTCCCTCTTAGTCTCAGTTATTTGAGCTAAATTTAGAAGATAAGAAGTTAGCTAGGCAAAGAAGAGGGATAAGGATATTCCATGTTGAAGAAGCATCCTAGGCAGAGGCCTCACATATCCAAAAGGCGAGTTGGTTTGAGGATTTGTAAATATAATTAGAGATTTTAAAGTTGTCTTCAAAGGGATATGGTTAATATGCATACAGCTTAGGGCATGAAGAATGGTGGGAGACACATGCTTATGGGACTGTATGCCATATTAGAATTTTACATGTGACACACAATTTGATTTGCATTTTATAGAGATAATCTTTATGGTGGTGGTGAAATGAAAATATGGAGGATATGTTGTCTTGTGATAAGACAGGAGCATGGATTCCATTTATGAGGCTGTTGTATTAATGCAGGTGAGAGATAGTGAAATATTGAATTACAATAAAGGTAGTGAGGAATGAGTGCCAACAGAACTAGGATATTAAGATTATGAGTCAAGAAAACCTTATTGAAGATTGTAAGTCAAGAGAACCTTATTGATAAGATGAGAAAATTTTCATCCTAATTTTGAGTGTTCACTACCACTAAATTATTACATTAATTAAGAAGTGGCAGGTTGGGAAACCAACATATATTTTAATAAAACAGTCTCAAAAATGGTTACTTCAGGCCAACATCAGTATGAATACATGCACATTTTGAAACTATGTCTCTAACTTTCATTTCCATATTAAAATATATTTTCTGTTCAGCTTATCCAGTTTTGATATGTTGAGATAAATTTAAACATATATTGAGCTTAGCTATAAAATAAATTAGAAAAAGTGTGCATAAGTGATTTACCAATTTGACTCCTATGAATTAAATTTCCAGTTTATTTCTTATTACTCACATCCTTTCTAGGGCTATCAATTCCCTTCTTCTTTTTTTTTTTCTTTTGCGGTATGCGGGCCTCTCACTATTGTGGCCTCTCCCGTTGCGGAGCACAGGCTCTGGACACGCAGGCTCAGCGGCCATGGCTCACGGGCCCAGCTGCTCCACGGCATGTGGGATTTTCCCGGACCAGGGCACGAACCCGTGTCCCCTGCATCGGCAGGCAGACTCTCAACCACTGCGCCACCAGGAAGCCCCTTCCCTTCTTCTTTGACACGACTTGGTTGAAGTTTCTTGGGCCTGTGTAACTTTTTATATAAATCAGAAAAACAGAGTTGAATGGAAAGAGACTTATAAGGAGTCAGAGATTCTCTACTACAGATAGTGGCATGGCCTAGTGCAAATGACTGTTTACATCTGGGCCTAGGAAATGACATCAGATAACAGTGCTACCTGCCTCTTTAAGACTGTTTTGAAGGCCAACCTAAATAATGTGTAGAAAAGCTTTGAAAATAATAAAGTACACAAATAAAATATTAAACTTGGCTTTTATTTTGCTCTGAGCTCAGTTACACCTAGGCAGGACCATCAGGCTAACGCATGCAGTCACTAAAGAAGAAAATCAAATTGTGCTCTTGCTCAGAGACTTAGAGTTCAGAGTTCATAGAAAATAGTAAATTAATAGCAAAATTCAAATGCACATAGTTTTAGAGTTATAAAGGAAGTTACAGTTCCCTTGGTCAAATGTGAAAATCACAGACTAGAACATATTGAAAAAATAATTAAAACTGTACCTCCCCCATACACATCTGTGTTCGAGCAGAAACATATTGCTTCTTGATAGTCCTAAGGAATGAGGTAAAATTTCTCATTTATATTCAGTCTTAAGTATATATCCCCTTATAAATTTAGTGATGATACCTACATGTATTTATCTCATCACTTTGAAAGAGACCTCTCTCCAAGCAGAGCTGCACTCTGAGGGTGCAGGAAAATCAGTTTGCCTTTGAAGAAGGGCCAGCGTAAACCTGGCTGCCTTATTAGAGGCAGTCCTGTAAGGACAGTAATACTTGGAAGTATCCTTATGACCATCCCCTCCAACCTTAAAACCCACACAAGAATGTCATCTTGGGGAATTCCCTGGCTGTCCAGTGGTTATGACTTGGTGCTTTCCCTGCTGGGGCCCGGGGTTTGATCCCTGGTCGGGAACTAAGATCCTGCAATCCTACAAGCTGTGTCGGGGGGCAGGGGGGAGGTGTGGGGGGAGAATGTCATCTTTGATATCCACATAGGATGAACTTCTCAGCAAACAATGAACTCACTGCCTCCGGGGCAGCCCATTCTCATGTTAATTGCATGTTCTTAATGTAGCTCTTATCCTTCACTTCAAATCATGTTCTCTGGCATTAACACCCCCTTCTCCCACCCCTTACAAAGGATATTTGAAGATATCTTCCCTCTATCTTACCTCTTTCCCAAGATAAAATTCCAATTTTATTTTTCAACCATTTTTTATTTGCAGAGGTTTGGATTGGCCGTAGTTTCCTTGGGTATTTGTCTCCAGACTTTTCAGCAGAATTCAGAAAGAGATGCACTGTATTACAGATGTGGTTTGATAAGGAACAAATAATTCACTGCAACTATTAAACTTGTTCTGGGTGTTCCTTTTCTATTAATGAATGCTGAGATTGCAGCCCTGAAACTGTTGACCCTTAGGATCATGGAGACAATTAACACCTTTAAGTGCATTTCATATAAACTGTCCTTAAAGATCTATCCCTCACCCTGCACTTTAATAGTTTAGTTTCTGAATCTAAGCATCTTTACCTTTGGCTCTATTATATTTCATTTTGATGGTCTTGGCTCATCCATTAAACCTATGGAGTCATTTTTAAATCCCAGTTTTGTGTCAGTCATGGATTCACAGATTTAATAAGCACCGTTTCTTATGTACTTTTGCAAGTCAGTGTCAAAATGCTGAACAAGAAAAGACCAAGGACAGCAGGGTTACTCTCTAATGAAATTATGTATCTGAAAGTGCTTTGCAAACACTATTTTATATTCATCTTTGGTTCTGTGTCCTTCTTTCTGTCTTTTATACATGCTACTTTATAATCTGACCTTATGTGGAATTCCTCCTGTACAGTCTTCATGGTTTCTTTAACTTTCTTTCCGATTACCTCTTTATCATCACATCATTTCTAATTGCATCATTTGGATTTTACTTTTAGGATTTTCTTCGCTTTTTGAGTCATCTTTTCTCTTAGAAACTTTCACAAGAGGTAACTTCTCTGAGTTTTTTAGTATATGATTTTCCTTTATTTGCAGTTGAAAAATTTTTAATTTGTATTTCTTGAGTATCTGTTTTATGTATGTGAGTGTGCTTGGTGCTGCTGGGCATGCAGTTACCCATATGATGTTTCTGGACCTCAAAAAGCTTGTAAGACAATAGGAGAGCTAAGGCACATGATGTACCATTAGGGGTACATCATAAGTGTGATACCTCTCACTCCATTCTCTTAGTTCTTCCCTGTAGTTGTAAATGTGGCTTTAAGTCCTTCCCACCTACCCGCTCAAAGGAAGTACTCCTCATGCTTCTAGATATTTTCTGTACCCATATTGCCTATTAGCATGTTTGCAGTGGTTCCAACTTCCAATCTCCAGGTGGTCCTTGGTTCTTCTGAGATTGCTCCAAAATCTTCTTTTAAGCCACTGTGAATCTAATTTAAAATTGCTCAACGGTTGCCCAGGATTTACAGCCTCCTATTCAACTCATTGACTTTCGTCTAGTATATATGCTATAATGTTCTTATTGTGACCATTATAAAGCATGCTCAATCTGTCTACATACGTTTTTATTTATACAGTGTTCTCATATATACTCATGAGGGTGTGCATGTTAGAAATATCTACTTTATCCATATATGCATAAAGTAGATATTTCTAATATACTGTGCATATATACTATGTAGGTATTTCTAATACACTGTATATCTAGTATGCCTGTGTGTGAGTTGAATTTACTTAGACCATAAATTCACTTCTTTGGATTTATAAATTTCAAGTAGATTTATTTTTAATATAGTTTATTTAGCATTTTGAATAGAGCTTAAGGTAATGAATTAAAAACAAAGAAACAACCACTACCACAACAAAAACACAGAATGATTCCTATCCATACACGCAGAATTTCCTCCCACTCTTTTAAACCACCTCATATTTCCCAAGCACCAGAAATCCATATTTTCTTTTATCTTTTGGCTAATACAGGTAAGAGCAGCTAGAGAGACTCTGTTCAACCTCAGCCCAGCAAGGCACACAGCAGTTGGATAAATTACCATATACACATTAGTGGTGCAAGACCTAATTCTTGTCCCTTACAGTAATGCCACTGATGTGCTCTGGTACCCAACACAAGCAACAATGCTGTACTTTCATTGACTAACGGATTTAAGGGGTTTTTTTGTAGTTTTCCTGGAGACACTGTATTCAAGATGTAGTTTAATAAGGACTGAATAATTTACTGAAATTGTTAAATTGGTGTTCTGGATATTCCTTGTCTATTAATGAATGCTGAGATTGCAGCCTGATACTGTTGCCTCATAAGGGTTATTCCAAGACACATGATGTACCATTATGTAGACTCACATGCAGTTGTGAGAAATAATACAGAGAGATCCCTACATACCCTATACCTAGTTTCTCCCAGTGATACATCTTGCATAACTGTAATATAAAATCTAATAGCTCAACCAAGAAATTGACATTGCTCTAATCCACTGACCTTTTTCAGATTTTACCAGATATACATATACTTGTGTGTGTTTATATTTAGTTTTCTAAATTTTTCACATATGTAGGCATGTATGAATACAGTCAAAACACAAAACGGTTCTATCACCATAATACCTCCTGCTACGCATTTGTACCCACAGCTGCCTCCCTCCCCCATCCCTAACTCCTATCGATTATATTTAATTTTAAAAGACGTGTACTCATGTATTACTTGTATAATGAGTATTAATAAGCATATGGGACATGCACTTTCTCATCTGCGTATTAAAAAATAATCTGGTTTCTACAGATTTCTACATGAGTCAGAATTTGAAGAGAGTACATGTATAATATATACATGTTTTGAAATTCTGTTAAAATGTGCTTTAAAAAATTTTATGTTCAGAGGATGTGTACAGTATTATGCTTTCATTATGAACTCATTTCTGATTGCACCTGCAAGAGGTGAGGTTGTAGAGGAAAGAAAAGAATGAAAGGAGAGAAAGAGAAGTGTGTGTGGAGGGGAAGAAGAGGTGAAAGGACGGAGGGAGGAAAAGTAGGGGGAGGATGAGAACCTGCATATATAGAATGTCTAAGTAAACTGGTGCATCACTGAACAAAATGGTCAGAGATCAGATGGAGACAAAGCACCAATGCCAGTATGGACTAATGTTAAAAACTTGATATCTCAACCTGATATGAAACTCTGTTGGTACTCTGAAGAAAGAAGTGGAAAGAGGGCAGAATCAGGTAGAAATAGGTTGAAATGTAGAGGGTTTTGTTTCATATAAAATATAAAGCCTCCTTTTTTTTTTTGCAAGTTATAGTATTTGGGCACTTGCACTCCTCACATCCACAAGTATGTGCATATGTGTAATACACAAATAACATTCAAAATGATGCTATGATGTAGGGATTATTATAACCACTTTAAAACTAAGAGACAAAAGTTTTAAGTAAATCAAGAGTCACAGAAGACAGGCAGGCATGGAAGTAATGGAAGGAGGGAGGGAAGGAGAAAGGGAGGGAAGGAATGGGGGGACAGGAAAGAAGAAAGGAGTGAAGGAGGAAAGAATGAAACACTGTATGTAGATACATATAGTTCAACATTGTATTAATAAGAACTTACTCATATTCTCTTAATTGAAAAAGATCATTACCAAGATGACACACTGACATGAAGATTATGTGACCATAGTATCTGTCTGCTGACTTTTCCCTAATCACTAAGAGCAACAAGAATGTTGCATTTTATTTTTCCCTGTGTCCAAGGAAACAGAGCAGGACTAACATTTATATTGTCAGAACAGACCGTGATCTAGGACAGGAAGAAGTAAAAGGACAATTCTCTCACTTCACCAAGGGATAAGATGTGCCACTCAAAGTTGTCTTCAGGGAAAAAAAAAATGTTTCCTGAAGTTTGAAATTCAAAGAAATTTCAAGGAAACTCTCAGCAGAGAAAGTTTATCTTGTGAAGGATTTATACATTGAAGTACTTTTTGTTACTATTTTGGATTATTTTGGTTCTGTCATGTAAGAAAATATTAGTTATGCAAGGAAAAATACTTCATTAGCTCTATAATCTTCATTGGGCCTTATTTTACATTTATTTTATTTATTTTTGTATAAGACTTTTGCAAACAAAATCTAGTAAATAAACTTTAAGATTAAAGTCAAATTGGGATAATGCATTTGGTTTCTTCACTAAATCAGTTATTAGTTTAGTATCTGCTGTTTATCATGAAAAATCCATTATATTAAATTATCATTATTAAATTTAGGGAAGGACTCAGTTCCTTAAAAAAAAAAAGCAAAGCCAACAACCACCTCTACCCACCCTCTGCCCCTTCCAAAAATGCCCTTCACCTTGGGTTGTATCTTATTGAAATACAGCATCACTTGAAGTTATTTTCTTGAGTTGTTAACAGGAAATTGCAAATGCAGTAATAAAATTTTTAGGTCACCAGGATTTATGTTTTATTTAACTGCTGAACTCTTGCAATTAGAGGAAAGGAATGATTAGTTGTTCTTATTTACCATGTGACATTTACATTAAGGAATAAATGCTCTAGTGGTGCATTAATTTATTTATCATATGATCCTGGATGTGTATAATAATTTGTAAACATTTTCCTATAGCTAAGTACATGATATGACACTTTTATCCAATAACACAAATGCATTTCCATATTCAATCAGTGTCTCTAAGTTAATTTTTAAATTAGGTTTAGCAGTGCTGGTGATGAGGCAAGCTTGCTTTAGTGATAGTATTTATCTGAATCCTTCTGAATATTTATGCATTTAAAAAACTCATTTATGTGAAGTGATTTCCAGGTTTTTTTGTTTTTTTTGCGGCACGCGGGCCTCTCACTGTTGTGGCCTTTCCCGTTGCGGAGCACAGGCTCCGGACGCGCAGGCTCAGCGGCCATGGCTCACGGGCCCAGCCGCTCTGCGGCATGTAGGATCTTCCCGGACCGGGACACGAACCTGGGGACTCTCAACCACTGCGCCACCAGGGAATCCCTAGAATTGCTTCTGAGATGTTTTATTTCAACATACTGTCATGAAGAAAAGGAAATCTTTATGAGATCACACGGGAAAATTGCTTTATTAGAATCCCAATCTAAAATCTCTTGTTTTCGGCATTGTTCTTGCCAAACAAAATACATGGACCAAAAAAAAAAAAAAAAAAAGAAAAAAAAAAGAAATAGCACCTTTTTTGGGGGTTGTTTACTATAGAATCTATAATGGTTTTCTGAAATTCTCACTTACATTATGAGATATAAGAGCATTGATTTGGAGTGAGATGGCCCTGGTGAAACCTCCAGCTTTGCCAGGTACTAGCTCTATCCCTGCTTTATTTTGTATAGCATTGTATATGAATATATATTTATCTCATTTGATTCCTGAGAGAATTGATTTGGATAACACATTTATTTTAGTAGCTAACACATCATAATTTCTTAATAAAAGATAGTATAACCAAAGAAAAATGTTACCATTAATAAATTATGTAACCATACATATAAAGAACTTTCTCTGGGGAATTTCAGTTAGATGGGATTGTATTAGTTTCTATGCTTTTCATGTTAAAATGAAGACAGAAATACCCTTGGTCATCGATCCTTTTTCTCCCTTTTGGTTAGCATAATAATTGGAAGTACTTATAATTTGCTATCCTAATGCACTAATATAAAGTAATTATAAATTCACATTTATTCTTGCTGTAGTAGTAAATACTACCTCGTTACTACAGAGAAGGGAAAATAATCAGAGTTTCAAAAACAATGAGGTTTCTTTGGCTTAAACATTTTAGTTCTAAGAACTTATTATACTTATACCAGGAACTTAATATATTATTCAATCACACATGTGCATGGATACATGGATGTTGGTTATACCATTTTTATAATAACAAAATCCTGGAAATGATAATTTTCAATTGGGACATATTATGAGCAGATTATGTTGTATTCATATGATAGATATTGACTGATGGAATGGATGGTGGTGATGATAGAAGGTAGAAATTGAATAATCGCCATGATATATTAAATGAAAGGAATAGGACAAAACAGCATAGAAAATTCTTATGTATGTATAAAAATCTACACATGCACACACACTTATATATGCATGAGATATTTCTGAGAGGATGTTCTGAAATGTGAAATTGGTTCTTTCTGAGGGGGATATATCTTGCTTTAAAGGGTGATTTACTTTTACTTTTGGATTTCTTATATTATTACCATGTATATATAAATGTAAAATTTAGTTTAAAATATTCATGGAAGGAAATAAATGAAAAGGCAGACAATAGGTATCTCAGATGTTTGGCATATGATTGATTTATATCTGTGGGGGGGGTTGTGTCTGATTTATTCTATAATTTTATAATAACATCTTTCATGATAAATATAAATTTTAAAGATAGATAGGATTGGTTCACAGATTCATAAAAATAACTTGAAATAAATAAAGTGTAATGTACTTTTATTCAAATTTACCATTTATCTGTATATTGATTTTTAGCATTTCGGAATAAATTCCATATTAATTTAGCAATAGTTTAACTTTGTTTTTGAATAAAGTCCTAATTATTGGGTATGTCAGGACAACGTAATCACCCTCTTAAATTCTGGCTTTATAAGACCATTCATACATCTTCACAAATGGAGATAGCAGTAACAATAAACGAAACCCGAGTCATCCTTGTGTCATCTTCTGTCTGTTTTTTATTCTTACCCTTTGGAATTGTATCACTCCTCATGTTTGCCTCTGCAGATAAAATAAGCCATAGCCAAAATAAAATCAAAATGCTTTTATTCATTTCAAGAACATTTTTTAAAACAGCCTGTTTCTACATTAAAAATGACAGTGATTGAATATCAGTTGGTACTATTATATACATCTTAGGGGAAAGAAAGTTAAATATTGTGTCTGATAGAGCTAGGTAGATTATTATTTAAATTGACATGGAACCCTCAGAAAGGTAGAAATCAGCAATCTGCTGACTTGAAGTTAAAATATAAATGGCATGTCTGTATTTTTTCCCTCGACATATGGGTTGACATAAATGGATTTTCCCTATTTAAGAAAAAACAGGGAACATGACAAAACTATTAGCTCCATGAGGGCAAAACTAATGCGATTCATTCACTGCTGTATCCCCAGCGTCAGGTATCTGGTACTTAGTAGATGATGATTAGTATTTGTTGACTTACACAATTTGTTTAACATTAGCCTATAAGTTTAATTAATTGAAATACAAAGAAAATTGAACTGTGATGTATCTTTTGATTGTTTAAACTGTTTTCAATTATGAGATAAGAAAATTTCCAAAAATGAAGCGCAGACTGCTGTCATATCTATTGGAATCAGAGCATATTGCACATTCCACTGGAAAGCCTTATTATGCAAATCTATTTAAATTCTGTTTAGTGATATTCCTGATAGAGTTTGAAATCGATCACACAGTTAACAGCAACTATATTTTTCAAAGATACTTCATAAGCATATTTTGATATACTTTTTTTGTGCTTGTCTCCTTTGAAGAGTCCCTGTAACCATTCTGCCAGGTGTTGGGAAGAGATGTAGTAGCTGAGCACCTTACTTCTGTCACCATCCTCAGAATCAACTTTGGAGATGCTTTCACCTTGTCCGTCTTCTGCAGCAGCCAGGCCGAGTGCTGACTCCTTCTCAACAGTGAGGAACTCTTCAGACTCCAGAAGTAAGTTGCTTGCATTCAGTTTGATCATTGGCCAGTGGGTTCGAAAACGCTTAGGGGAGGCTAAATAGAAATCTTGCAAATTAATATACAAATTAAAAACCAGCATTATTCATCACTGATTATTTCGTTTATTTTTTGAGTCCTGTCTTTCTGGAAATACAAAGTCTACCACATTGTATGTTGCTAACCTATATATTTATGGAATCTGCAGATTTTTTTTGAGATTATTTCACCTGTGTTATCATGACTCATATTTGCAGCCTTGAGGCATACACAAGGGAGAGATTAAAATAATAATGTTTGCACATGAATAAACAGATTCAGAATGACCAAGTATTTTCTCAAAGTTGCTTGGCTAATGAGTTATGAAGATGGAATAAAATCCCTGCTTTTTGATTCTTAAAAATCGAGTACTCTTTCCAGGCCTGTGATTTCTAGTGCTACATGGAGGGTAAGCGACTGGTGCTAGAAATAGCACTTTTCCTGATTGGTTGATTTACTGAATGATATGTTCTCTGTGTCATTGAAGAAGAGTTATGGCAGCCTATAAATATGCATATGGAAAAACTAAGGAAAAGGGAAATCACATGTATGATAATAAAATGAAAAAGAGGGACAGATTACAAATTATATAACATAATGTATTGTGTACTACCCAAAACCAAATTCCCAGCTACATGTTTATCTTTTGGCTTTCTAATTACTGGATAAATCAGGTAAACACATCAATTACATGACTATATTCTCAGGATTTAAAAAATAAAGACAATTTATTTGGAAAAGTTTAGACTTTCCTGGTCCATGTATAAGATTCTATCATTTTGCCATTTTTCTAGTTTATTTGGTTTAAATTTGACATGTTTATTTTTTTCCTTCTTCTCCCAAACACTTGATATAAGCATCCCTTGCTGCTGTTAAGGGTATATTTGTATCACAAAGTGGCCACACAGAAAATGATTTTGTGTGCATTTGTATAGGGAGCAGAAGTTTGATATAGCCTAGATTGTCTCTCAGTAATTAGGTGCTTGGCAATTGAAATTTCCTTGAAGGGAATGGGTAGGAGATACTTAATAAGCTTAGTTTTATTTTGCAATATATTACAGCTTAAAATGCCAGCCACAAACAGGTCTGTGTCCTTAAGGGAATATAGAGACTGTTGTTAAGAATTTATGAATCAGGGTGCTACGTTGTATAAGATTTAAAACAGGCAGCCAGTATATCGTTGCTAGTGTACTCAAAGTAATATAGAAGGACTACTTTTAAGACATAAACAAAAGGATATATTAGGTTATATTGAGGTTAATTCATTATAACTATAACTGTAGCATAAAATGATGAGTTTGAGTATACAGAAGATAGATTACAAATCATTATTTTAGTGTAGGTTTTTTCTATGTATATTTTATTACTTTGTGCTCCTTTTGTACATGATTTATTCATTTCTCTTAAGAATTGCTTTCATGACTTTTGTCCTTGAGCTTTTTATTAAATAAAACAACCTGAGGAAGACATTCTAAACTTTCCACCTTTTACTTTTCTTAAGGAAATTGAGGATCATCTCTGAGCCTGAGGTGATTTCACACATTATGAAGATGTGGAATGTATTGGGTTTATTTCTTAAAGGCAACGTCACAAGAAATCCCAGAGAGTTTATCTGCCCAAACAATTAATTAGATAATTAATGATTTTTTGTTTTCCACAGATAAGGGAAACATTATTTATTTTTCTTTATCTAAATAAGCATCTGACTTTATGAAAGCTGTTAGCCAAGGGGATATATTTACTGACATAGATTCCCTAGTGTAAATCACAAGACTTTAGTGAATTCAACTACATTTTCATTTGCTAATAGCTATAATCAAGGCCAGAGGATTTACTTAATTAACCTGGCAATAGAAGGCTAAACAGAAATAATTTATATATTGAAAAGGACACTTCTGAGTTAATGCTTAATTCAATTTTTTTAATTACCAGTCCATTAGTCTGTAAAAGTAGAGTCTCGTTTTCCCTATTAATTTCTTTCTTTGGAGTAACATTAGGCTGAAAGTCTTGCATGGAATTAATCACGTTTAAAAAAGAGAAAGTAAATACATTCCTAATTAGATTCCTCAAATTTCAAATAGCTCATTGAAAATTCATAGCACATCCATTAAAATCCCTTTAAAAAACTAAATGGGATACTGGGAACTTTCTTAGTGGAAGCAAAAAATATGAATGGAGAAGTAGTAAAATATGGAGAAGTAGTAAAATAATGTGGGAATGGAATGTCTGTTTGTTATTAGTACAGGACAGTTGAGATGGTGGTGGTTGCTATGATGGTTATTTTTCTCATTGTGGCATCTTCAATTAGTCTTGGCCAGTAAGTAGTGCTTCTGTCTGTTTCTGCTGTTCTTGTTTAGCTAAAGCACAGATATATTTAAAGGAAAAACAGTAATATCTGAATAGGAAATGTGCATGCCTGTGTAAATATATAGGTATGTATATATTTATCTAAAGATTGTTTACTATACACATAACAGCAATGATAATAACTCTACAAGGCTAGTATGCCTTCTAAATATTAAGGTATCCTTAATGACATTAAATATATAATATTTAAAACACTTATTTTTCTGAAAAAAATTCCCCTACACTTAAGACTTGTAAATTATCAACTCTGATAACATTTATTGACAGTGGCTTAGCCCCTCATCATAATAATGACCAACTTATAATCATTTGACACTTTCTAGTACTTTTTAATAAACATTAATTTATTTGATTATTATATTATTTCTATGAGGTAGCTTTAAAAATGTGAATATGCTCTCAACCAGTTTTCTTTTATGCTTAATATCTTTAGGTATGTATGTATATACTTGAAATCATTCCAGATTCTTGAGCCACAAAAACATAGATAGAGAATTAGTGTTATTGATAGGACAAAGTAATATGCTAAAGTGGTTACATGAATTAGGTTCAATAATTCTGACAGGTAGAGCAGAGAGTAAACACGTTATATCATGCAGTGCTCATTTTAAAAGAAGGGAGAATAAAAAATTTCTCAAAGAAAGCAAACTTGCTAATGACTCTCACTTACATACTTAGTGCCAGTTAATTCCAAATTGATATACCTAATCACCTAAGTGCCTTAATCTAACATGTTGCAAGTTAAGCTCTTGGCCATCTCTACAAATACACTCTTTTGATGGATTTGAGCTCAGTAAATGACATCATCATGTACCAGAAAAAATAAGAAACCTCTTTTCACCCCTCTCCTTTATTCCACAATTTGGTCACCTAATCTGGTCATATTTCCCTACCAAAATTTATTCTTGAATTCATCCACTTGTCTTCATTTGGGACCATCAGTACCCTGGTCCCAACTACCATAATTTCTCCCCCGGACTACTCCAGAGGCCTCCTGAATTACCTGCTCACGCCCACTGATGCATCTATTCTGTCTGCTCTCCATAGAGAGCTTTAAAAAATACAAAATTGAGATGACACACCTCTCTGAAGACCATTCCCCTTAGAACATTCACCAAGTTTCCTTTCCTGGCTTACCACACTCCCATGGGTTAGCACTTTTTTAAATGCCTCCAACTCATCTTGCCCTGCATTCTAGATGCAGAGGCCTTTCAGTTCCTCTTTCCTGTCATGTGACCTCCAATGAGGTCTTTGTACATGATTGCTTCTCCCTAAGCAGATCACCACTCCCATCTCCTTTTTGCCTAGTATATCAACACAGTAGTTGCTTCTTGAAGGAAGCTTTTCTTGCTCCGCCTGATGAGATCATCCTTTTATTATTGGGTTGGCCAAAAAGTTCGTTTAGGTTTTTCTGTAACACCTTATGGAAAAACCCAAATGAACTTTTTGGCCAACCCAACTATATGGTCTCATAGCACCATATAACTGTAATTCATTAACATGTTATATCTCTTTGTACAGTTGTCTGACTAATACTGATATCCCTTCCAGATGGAAAGCACTATAAGGTCACAATCCATGTCCGTTTTGCTCAACATTGTGACCCCTTTTTTTCCTTTAGGCACTGTGAACACAGGCATAGAGTTCCCCCCCAATCCCCCGCCGCCGTGTGTGTGTGTGTGTGTGTGTGTGTGTGTGTGTGTGTGTGTGTTTTAAGAGAGAAAAATCCCTGAGATCCGAAAAAAAAAATCACTGGAGTATCAGGGAGAGAAAATTATAACAGACAGGAACTGTTACTGGAAAATTAGTACTTAAATTTTGCCTTTCTGCCAACTTGGGTTTTTTGTTATTGTTATTTTGTTGTTTGCCTTTCTTTAGTGACTTATTGAGACAGTTTTCCTTACAACTGTCATGACATTTATTATAAAGTTCCTGAAACTCTGATTTACCTGACAAGAGCCAGACTTCTTTATTTCTAGAACTAATAGCATTGCAAGTAGTGGCATAAACTTATTTTACTTCTATACTAATAATGGCAAGTGTTAAATATGAATGTTCAAATGTTTAAATATGAGTGTTAAATCCAAGGCATTGGTTGGTAAGATACAGGAAGCTTCTCTCTATCATGTAAAACATGAGCATTCTTTTGCTTTTATTTTAGAAAAGAAAGATTCCAAGGACATCAACTGGAACAAAATTTTTAAGTATCAACTATTAGATCTCTTCATTTGTTTTTGCATTTTTTTTTTGTCAGAGATTGACCCCAACTTACTGCATGCTCACCATTCACAGCAGGTGTCTGAATTTTCAGTGCCCTTATCCTGTCACCCTCTCCCCGTTTTAGCCTCAGCATCATTCTTCAGTGTCTTGTTTTTTAATAAGTGATGGATCAAGACCCTGTCCTTGCTGTTATGAAGCAGGTACAAATGAATCCGACTGAAATTTTTGTCTAAAAATAATTATAAATCAGTAGGAGAGGTAAGAGTATTACAATGCAGAAAGAACTAGCAAAAGATAAATAGTGATGAAAAGCTACACATAGTCATGTTCAGTGTAAAAAGAGCTTACCTGCATCTGAGATTATGCCAATGTAATTCTTACCAGAAGTAGATTTTGTCTGGGCTTCAGAGATAGGTTTCAACCTTGGACTATTGTTAATGTGCTGATGTGTTGTCTCATTTAGGTAAGAATTCCAGAAGCTAGAGAGATAATGCAAGTTCTCCCCAAAGCCCTTAAGTACTGACACCAAAATTTAAAATGTCTTAGCTGGCAATATTTGACTTAGAAAAGCCTCTGCACTTTCTGCCTACTGTTAGTGTTGGCCCTGTGAGTTGCTAACACTACAGCTCTTACTGTGAGGAGTCCTGGGAAGTGGTCTGAATAAATGCTTTGCTTTAGGAGATAATGATTACTTTACGTTTAGGACCAGAAGAAACTGATGTCATGTGGAGAGTACTCCTGGCAACTGACATTAGATGCATGGCAACAGTCTTAATTGCAGAGCATTGGCTATGAAACCCATTGGAAAAAATCCAATTTGTATGGACCCAACCTTACCCAGTTTATTGTGATGAGCACCCTGTTCCACTGACTATGCAGTTCACCTCCCTTATATCACTGTGCTCTGCACTAGGGTATTTTAACATATGTCAGATTTGGAATTCTCTGGGTAAACCGAGGCATCTCTCCATCAATATTCAACAGTGTGTGGGAGACTTTACAGAAAAGGAAAAAATTGGCAGTACAAAGACTTCTTTTAGCAAAAAATTCATGATTTACCATGGGAAGAAACTCACAGACTGTGAGAATATGTGTATGCTATATTGGTCATAAACAGTAACTTAATATTGCTAATGACATAATATGAAGGGAGGAAATAGTGAAATGTATGCTTAGAACTACATGGAAAGATGTGTAAAACTCAGGGACTTCAGAGACATATCATTACCAGCTGAAAACATTAATAATATAAGAAAACCTAGAGACTTGATTTGAAAACTGCTAACTTAGATAATACACTTAACTTAGATAATATGGTTTTGACACAAAAGTATTTGGTACCTAGAATGTTTAAGAGCATCAGTGGTGCTAAAGATATTTTATCACCTAGAGGGGATAAATAAAGCACACCATTGGGGATGCAGACAAGCAGGAGGTGATGTTTATGATAACCTCTTCCATCACCCCTGGTTACATATATAAAGCTGGATGGATGATGACTGTGACCTTGCAGGATGGTAGCTTGATCTCATTTGTTTAATTAATTAATGGACTATTAGGAATGTTAAATTTACTTGACATAAAACACATTTTCTGTGTATTTATATGATAAAAGATCAGGCGCATAAGATTTGGCAACTGAGGCGAAAGCTCTGTTGCTGAGGTAAAAGCAACTTTTGTTTTAAGCTGTCTATTCTTCTCAATGTCGGGCAATTCTAAATCCATAATAAGAATCTGGCTTTCTTTTTGATCACTTGCATGCAAATATGGATTACTATGCTAAATTCTGAAGCCTTAACATACTGTTTAATATCTGGAAAACAAATTACCTTTTAATACCTGCTTACTTTTTTATGTCTTGAAGATAGAGTTCTGTTACAGGAAAATGAGTGCCTTTTAGATTATTTCAATACCTACCACAATAATGATTCTAACACAGAAATAATCCACAATTGAAAACATGCATTCATTATTTTTAAAGAGACAGAAAGATACACTTTTCTGTAATAAGAATTCTCTACTCAAAGGAGAGGACTGAAAAGGAAATTCTGACAAAACATTTTATATGTAATTTAATAAAATGTTTTCATTTTATCAGGGTTATATTTTGAAGCCCTTTTTAATATTTCTTATATGTGTCTTGAAATGAAATGGTAGAATCTCAAAATTTTAGATCAGGTTTAATTAAAGGGTGACTCTATATATAACAATTACAGTGATAATGAGCGGACCTATGTCATTCATGGATTTTATTGATGCAGTTATATGTAAATATCCTCAGTCTGGAAACTGGTATCCAGGAAATGAGTGACATAATAGTGAGCCTGGCAGACATCCAACATCTGAATCACTTCTTGGATTTGTCCTCTATTCATCCTAACATACAAGGAACTTTTATTAAAGGTATAGAGAGATTCTTTAAACCTCTTCAGCAATGCTCTGCTACATTTTATTGGTAGTTTCACGGTGGTATTCCTGATTTCTAGTACCTGGGGAGAAAATCCATATATATGACTCCTCATGCAGTTGTGCAAGGATATTTATGAAAAGAGATCTATACAGTTCCATTATGAAAAGTAATGATAAATAAGGAAGATATTTAAGAAAATGTCAAGTAAGAATCTAGCAGTCATTAAGTCTAACTTATCCTTACCCAGTCTTGTTAGTATCCTTATCATTATTTTTGCCACATGATACCCATGTGACAGGTAATATTTTGTTCTCATATATTTCAAACCTCAGAAATTATCAAGTCTGTGCTCTAGACTCAGGCAGGTGTTTTTCTCAAATAGTTATTTTTTATGCTTTTGTTTCACAGGCTATTTCTTGAGTCACCTTCAAAATGTCTAGATACTAAGAAAACAGTAACTGTAGTCTACCTACTCCAAATAAACCAAAAGACCACTTATTTATACATTTTGCAATGCACTTTTATGCAAGATACTCGTATGAGAAGTAGCAGATATAAGGGATTTACTTTAAAAATACACAGATCAAATACATTAAAAATAATAAGAATGGCAATTTCAAGGCACCAGAAATCTTTATGAGGAATGGTTAGTTATAGAGATTTATATCTTATTTCTCTTTTTTGTATTTGATGTGTTTTGATATGCTACAATTCCTTGCAAATTAGTAATCTTTGCTTAGGACGTATAGGAATTTTCACTTCACTAGAATGTAAATTAACCAGCATTTCATAATCATTCTGAATAAATAGAAGTTTACTAAAAAATTGAAAACAAGAATAAACCTCATAATGTTTGATTAAATTTATACAAGTTATCTTGTATCACAAAAACAATGATGTAATTTAATAATTTAAGTGATTAAGTAAATTCCAGAGCATATAAAAGGATCTCATGCAAGTAAAACATAAAAACAGTATAAACATACAACTAAAAAAGTAGATATTCCATGTTCATGGAGGGGAGGACTCAATATTGTCAGGATGCCATTACTTGCCAACTTGATCTATAGATTCAGTGCAATCCCAGTCAAAATCCCAACAAGTTATTTTGTAGATATTCATAAACTGATTCTAACATTTATGTGGAGAGGCAAAAGACCTAGAATAACCAACATAATATTGAAGAAGAGCAAAGTTGGAGGACTGATGATACCCAGTTTCAAGTTTTACTGTAAAACTTCAGTGATCAAGAAAGTGTAGTATTAGTGAAAGAATAGGCAAATAGGTCAGTGGACAGGCAAACAGAATAGAGAGCCCAGAAATAGACCCCCATAAGTATAGTCAACTGATCTTTGACAAAGGAGCAAAGGCAATACAATGGAGCAGACAGCCTCTTCAACAAATGGTGAGGGAACAACTGGACATACACAAGCAAAAAAAAGAATCTAGACACAGACCTTACAACCTTCACAAAAGTTAACTCAAAATGGATCAGAGACCTAAATGTAATATACAACACTATAAATCCTAGAAGATAATATAGGAGAAAACCCAGATAACACTAGGTATGGCGATGCCTTTTTATATACAACACCTAAGAAACAATCCATAAATGAAATAATTGATAAGCTGGGCTTCTTTAAAAATAAATTAAAAAAAAAACTTCTCTTTGAAAGACAAAGTCAAGAGAATGAGAGCACCAGCTACAGACTGGGAGAAAATATTTTCAAAAGATACATCTGATAAAGGACTGTTGTCCAAAATACACAATGAACTCTTAAAACTCAACAATGAAAACACAACATGTTTAGGAAATGAGCCAAAGACCTTAACAGGTACCTCACCAAAGGAGATATACAGATGGTGAAAAAATGTTCTACATCATATGTCATAAGGAAAATGCAACTTAAAATAACAGTGAGTTGCTACTTCACACCTATTAGAAAGCCCAAAATCTGGAACACTGACAACACCAAAGCTGGCCAGGATGTGGAGCAACAGGAATCTCATTCACTGCTAGTGGGAATGCAAGATGGTACAGCCATTTTGGAAGACAGTTCGCCTGTTCCTTACAAAACTAAACATACTCTTACCATATGATCCAGCAGTCATGCTCCTTTTCTATTTACCCAAAAGAGTTAAAAACTTATGTCCACACAAATAAACTACACATGGATTTGTATAGTAGTTTTATTCCTAATTGACGGATGCCTATTACTAAAGAAAGAAGCCAATCTGAAAAGGCTACCTACTGCATGATTCCAACTATATGATATTCTGGAAACAAAACTATGAAAACAGTAAAAAGATCAGTGGTTGCTATGTGTTTGGGGGTAGGAGGTACATAGACAGAGCACAGAGGATTTTTAGGGCGGTGAAAATACTGTCTGACACCATAATGATGGATACATGTCATTATACATTTGTCCAAACCCAGAGAATGTAAAACACCAAGAGTGAATGGTAATGTAGATTATGGATTTGGAGTGATTATGATGTATCAATTTTATGTTAATCAATTGTAGCAAATGTCCCACTCTAGTTGAGGATATTAGTAATAGGAGAGTCTATACATGTGTGGAGGCAGGGAATAGTAAGTATATGAAAAATCTCTATCTTTTCCTCAGTTTTGCTGTGAACCTTAAACTGCCCTTAAAAAGTAATGTCTTAATAAAAAAAAACCCAGTATAAACATTTCAGTAGTTTCATTGTTGAACTTTCTTCCATGTTTCAGGTTTTAAATAAATTCCTTAGATATTATGAACTATTACTGTGTCTATTACTTTGGAATTGCCATATTTGATACGGGTTGCTTTCTCATTCTTATGTTAACTTGAAATTATTTGATATATTAGTAACATTGAAAATCTGTGCAAGAGTTTATTGGCCTTTCAGAGTTTCTTTTTGGTGAAACCCTTTGCTAATCTTTATATTAGGGTGTGTTTTCTTACCAGATTGTAGTAGTTTTTAAAAATATATTTTGCATTATAGTCGTTCATGGATTTTTTGGGTCACACACATATTGCCCATAATCTATGGCTAGTGTTTTCACTTTCATAATGTTACACTGTATTCATTAAGGACTAATATTCTAGGTTCAGGGGTTGAGGGGGGAATAAGATTTTTCCTTCCTAAATCAGACACAACCTCACAAGGTATGAGTCATAAACAGGCATGCTTCAATGTCTGCGTCTGAACCTTGACACTCAGCAGGGCTTAAGAGGGAGGTGTATAGCTAATATTTATTAACATTCAGGAGTGGTTTGCATACACTAAAGTCAAAGGAGAGTGAGAGTTGTGAAATCGTTCCTGCAGCTTTCAGATGCCCAAGGAAGCTTGACCCTTTCCCATCCTCAAGGGAAATAGCACTTCCATCAGAGGATCTACCAGTAAAATAGTGGTGAACTGGATGAGATTATGTTGCCTCAGACTGTACTGTAGAGATGGCCATTAAGCACCCTCTTTTATGGTATCAGCTGAGAATATTCCTGGATCTTATTTAGTGTAGGTCTATGAGAATTCTGGGGCTTACCTACACTAGTAACCCAGAGGTAGTTTTTAAATATAAGTGCTACTGACACATTTAACATTTCACACACAGTATGCATGCCTTAATTCAACATACTTTAATGTCATCAAGTTTCATCAGCTTTTTAAAATATTTAATAGTTTCAGTCTTTAATTTTAAGGGACGGTGCAGTGACCAAAGGAAGTAAATCATTTTTACGAAGAGAGATATGCACAAAGGACCCCAAGCTCTAGAAAAGGGGTTATCTCAGGAACTCCTTACCCAGATAAAATGTTTTCATTTTAATGTGGTAAAATTATCAATTGTTTCTTTTGGTTTGATATATGTGTGTGTGCTTTGTGGGGTTTTTTTGCATTGTTTAAGCTATTGTTCTCTGCTATTGAAGAAATAAAGATATTTTTCTATGTATTCTTTTAATATTTTAAAAGTATCTTTACATTTTTTTAGATAGTGTGGAAATTATATTATATTTGGAGTTCTATTTTATTTTTTCCATGCTGGTAACCAACTGTCCTGATATTGTTTTTTATTGAATAATTTATCCTTTCCCTATTGAATTGAAACTCTAACTCTGCCATTCACAGAGCTTTCATATATGCATAGATATATTTCTTGATTTTCTATTTTATTTTATTGTTCTATTCATCATCCTTGCACAAATACCATGCTGTAATCTAATTATTCTACTTACGTCTTGATTGTAGGATGAATGAATCCACTCCTTCCATTCCTCCTTCACACTTGCCTTGGCCAATATTGGCTCTTTATTCTTCATCCTTCTGTTTCAACTTTGGACATAGAGAAGTCTGATGAAAAATCATGTAAATTTTACTGGTGTCACATTTACTCTAATTTTATTTTAGTTTGGGAAGAAATATATTTTCAATTTTTTAATGTACATATATCTATCAATCACCTTTTACAGGTCCTATAATAAGGTTGTATACATTTCTCCTTATATGTCTTGCATTTCTCTTTTATTTCTTTACAAGATTTTGTGCTTTTGCAAATGGACTTTTAAAACGTTACATTTTCAGCTGATTGTGTCTGTATAGTAATGTTGCTTTTTAATCATTATATTTTCTAAGCAACTTTGCTGAATTCTTACTGGCTTTATTAGTTTGTAGTTCTTGAAATTATATAATTTCATTGATAATATCTATAAAATAACATTATTAAAATTTCACTTATATTTCCATTATCTAATTGAACAGGTTAGGATCTCTTATACCGGTGAATGCAAATGGTGATCATGGCTGTTCTTATATTTTCTCTCCTTTAAGAGTACTGTTTTTCATGTTTTGTCATAGTGTATGATGTTTGCACTAAGTAATTTTATGGTAAGTACCATTTTAAGGTACATGCACTTTTACAAACTAGGGAAGCACAATTTTCCTTTTCATCATTTTCCTGGTAATGAACGTTATGCAGTTTCTATTGTGGTAGTCAGTTTTAGATTTTAATGGATCATGATAATGGAGCTCATCAAACCTTAAGTCAGTTTACTGCAGTGTGAATATGATATGCCTAAGTGTAGATTTTTTTGGTATTTGTTCTGTGTGGAGTTTTCTTAGCTTCCTGGACCTGTAGTTTGGTGTTTGTCTTTAATTTTAGAGATGTCTTGGCCAGGATTATTTCAAATATTTTTCCTGCTCCATTATCTCTTTCTTCTCCTTGGATTTTACAGTTGTGTGTGTTTTGTCCTTTGAAATTGTCCTGCAGTTCTTGGATATTCTGTTTCTTTTCTTTTTTTCATTCTTTTTTTACTTGTAGTTCAGTCTGGGACATTTCTATTGACATACCTTGAAGCTTACTGTTTCTCTCCTTGACTACGTTCAGTCTACTCATGAGTCTGCTAAGGGCATTTTTTACTGTTATATTGTTTTTTATTTCTATCATTTCTTTTTTGATTCTTTCTTAGAGTTGTCAACTCTCTACTTACTTATTCATCTGTTCTTGCATGTTGTCTACCTTTTCCTTTGCAACTGTTAACAAATTAAACATAGTTATTTTATTTTTTTATTGAAGTATAGTTGATTTACAATGTTGTATTAATTTCTGCTATACAGAAAAGTGACTCAATTATACATATATATTCTTTTTCATACTCTTTTCCATTATGGTTTAAAACAAGATATTGAATATACTTCCCTGTGCTATACAATAGGACCTTGTTGTTTATCCATCCTATATAGAATAGTTTGCATCTGCTAATCTCAAACTCCCAGTCCTTCCCTCCCCAGCCCTCCCCCTTGGCAACCACAAGTCTGTTCTCTATA
This sequence comes from Aethalodelphis obliquidens, assembly GCF_003676395.1. Classification (NCBI taxonomy): domain Eukaryota; kingdom Metazoa; phylum Chordata; class Mammalia; order Artiodactyla; family Delphinidae; genus Aethalodelphis; species Aethalodelphis obliquidens. Next base: position 17,395,262 of record NW_020837954.1, read on the forward strand.
TCTGTGAGTTTGTTTTTGTTTTGTAGATATGTTCATTTGTGTCATATTTTAGATTCCACATATAAGTGATATCAAATGGTATTAGTTCTTTCTCTTTCTGACTTAACTTCACTTAGTATAATAATCTCTAGGTCCATTCATGTTGCTGTAAATGGCATTATTTTGTGCTGCTATTTATAAATAGTGCTGCTATGAAAACAGTGGTGCAGGTATCTTTTGGAATTAGAGTTTTGTCTGGGTATATGCCCAGAAGTGGGATTGCTGGATCATATGGTGACTCTCTGTTTTAGTTTCTTGAGGACCCTCCATACTGTTTTTCATAGTGGCTACACCAATTTACATTCCCACCAATAGTGTAGGAGAGTTCCCTTTTCTCCAGACTCTGTTAAGCATTTGTTATTTGCAGACTTTTTACTGATGGCCATTCTAACTGATATGAGGTGATACCTCATTGTAGTTTCGATTTGCATTTCTTCTATAATTAGCGATGATGAACATCTTTTCATGTGTTTGTTGGCCATCTGTATGTCTTCTTTGGAGAAATGTCTATTTAGGTCTTCTGCCCATTTTTTGATTGGGTTGTTTGTTGTTTTCTTATTGAATTGTAGGAGCTGTTTGTATATTTTGGAAATTAAGCCTTTGTCGGTCGCATTATTTGCAAATATTTTCTCTCAGTCCATAAGTTGTCTTTTCGCTTTGTTTATGGTTGCCTTTGCTGTGCAAGAGCTTAGAAGTTTGATTAGGTCAACATAGTTATTTTAAATTCTCTCTCTGATAACTACAATATATGAGTTATATCTGAGTCTTGTTCGGATGCCTGCTTTGTTTCTTCAGTCTGTGTTTTTTCTACCTTTTGCCATATCTTGTAAGTTTTTATTAAACATCAGATACATTGCATTGCATAATAGGACCTGAAATAAGTGGGACATTAATGTGAGGATTTATATTCATTTGGCTAGAGATGAATTTGTTTAGTATTCGCTGTAGCTATGGGTGCCAGAAGCTTCAGATTCTTTTGGAGTATTTGTTTTTGTCTCCCCTAACTACAGGCTTCTCTTAGTACTCCTCATCAGAAAAAGTCTGTGTCTTACAGCTACTTCAGCTGTAATCCAATTTTATTATACTAGACCTCTGTTGTGGTGCTAACAAGAGGAGAAAGAAAAGTGTTGTATAATCTTATGATTAAATCTGTCTTCAGGTGAGCTGTGACTCATGGCTGACTTTCACAAGTGTTTCTTTGGTGTCACAGCTGCCCACCACCACCCCACCCCACCCGCAGCATTAGGTGAGTCAGAAAGCTAAATATGGCTCAAGTGGTTAAGAATCACTTCTCACAGGCGCAGAGACAGGACGTATCTTTGATAAAAATCTTTTCTTTAAACGGTAAGCTCTTTTTATGGAGAATGTGTAATATCACCATTTGCATTTTCAAAAAGATTTTTAACACCTTTACTGGAGTATAATTGCTTAACAATGTTGTGTTAGTTTCTGCTGTATAACAAAGTGAATCAGCCATATGTATACATATGTCCCCATATCCCCTCTCTCTTGTGACTGCCTCCCACCATCCCTATCCCACCTCTCTAGGTGGTCACAAAGCACTGAGCTGAGTTCCCTGTGCTATGCAGCTGCTTCCCACTAGCTATCTGTTTTACATCTGGTAGTGTATATATGTCAGTGCTACTCTCTCACTTCATCCCAGCTTACCCTTCCCCCTCCCTGTGTCCTCAAGTCCATTCTCTATATCTGCGTCTTTATTCCTCTCCTGCCCCTAGGTACATCAGAACCATTATTTTTTTCAGATTCCATATATATGTGTTAGCATACGGTATTTGTTTTTCTCTTTCTAACTTATTTCACTCTGTATGACAGACTCTAGGTCCATCCACCTCACTACAAATAACTCAATTTTGTTTCCTTCTATGGCTGAGTAATATTCCATTGTATATATGTGCCACATCTTCTTTATCCATTCATCTGTCGATGGACACTTAGGCTGCTTCCATGTCCTGGCTATTGTAAACAGTGCTGCAACGAACATTGTGGTACATGCTTTTTTTGAATTATGGTTTTCTCAGAGTATATGCCCAGAAGTGGGATTGCTGAGAAGTTTGGTAGTTCTATTTTTAGTTTTTTAAGGAACCTCCATTCTGTTCTCCATAGTGGCTGTATCAATTTACATTCCCACCAACAGTGCAGAAGGGTTCCCTTTTCTCCACACCCTCTCCAGCATTTATTGTTTGCAGATTTTTGATGATGGCCATTCTGACCGGTGTGAGGTGATACCTCATTGTAGTTTTGATTTGCATTTCTCTAATGATTAGTGATGTTGAGCATTCTTTCATGTGTTTGTCGGCAGTCTGTATATCTTCTCTGGAGAAATGTCTATTTAGGTCTTCTGCCCATTTTTGGATTGGGTTGTTTGTTTTTTTGATACTGAGCTGCATGAGCTGCTTGTATATTTCGGATATTAATCCTTTGTCAGTTGCCTCATTTGTAAATATTTTCTCCCATTCTGAGTGTTGTCTTTTGGTCTTGTTTATGGTTTCCTTTGCTGTGCAAAAGCTTTTAACTTTCATTAGGTCCCATTTGTTTATTTTTGTTTTTATTTGCATTTCTCTAAGAGGTGGGTCAAAAAGGATATTGCTGTGATTTATGTCATAGAGTGTCCTGCCTATGTTTTCCTCTAAGAGTTTTATAGTGTCTGGCCTTACATTTAGGTCTCTAATCCGTTTTGAGTTTATCTTTGTGTATGGTGTTAGAAAGTGTTCTAATTTCATTCTTTTATATGTAGCTGTCCAGTATTCCCAGCACCACTTATTGAAGAGGCTGTCTTTTCTCCATTATATATTCTTGCCTCCTTTATCAAAATAAGGTGACCATATGTATATGGGTTTATCTCTGGGCTTTCTATCCTGTTCCACTGATCTATATTTCTGTTTTTCTGCCAGTACCATACTATCTTGATTAATGTAGCTGTAGCTTTGTAGTATAATCTGAAGTCAGGGAGCCTGATTCCTTCAGCTCCGTTTTTCTTTCTCAAGATTCCTATGGCTATTTGGGGTCTTTTGTATTTCCATACAAATTGTAAAGTGTTTTCTTCTAGTTCTGTGAAAAATGCCATTGGTAGTTTGATAGGGATTGCATTGAATCTGTAGATTGCTTTGGGTACTATAGTCATTTTCAAAATGTTGATTCTTCCAATCCAAGACATGGTATATCTCTCCATCTGTTTGTATCATCTTTAATTTCTTTCCACAGTGTCTTATAGTTTTTTGCATACAGGTCTTTTGTCTCCTTAGGTAGGTTTATTCCTAAGTATTTTATTCTTTTTGTTGCACTGGTAAATGGGAGCATTTCCTTAATTTCTCTTTCAGATTTTTCATCATTAGTGTATAGGAATGCAAGAGATTTCTGTGCATTAAGTTTGTATCCTGCTACTTTACCAAATTCATTGATTAGCTCTAGTTTTCTGGTAGCATCTTTAGGATTCTCCATGTATAGTATGTCATCTGCAAACAGTGACAGTTTCACTGCTTTTCCAATTTGGATGCCTTTTATTTCTTTTTCTTCTCTGATTGCTGTGGCTAAAACTTCCAAAACTATGTTGAATAATAGTGGTGAGAGGGGGCATCCTTGTCTTCTTCCTGATCTTAGTGGAAATGATTTCAGTTTTTCATCAATGAGAATGATGTTGGCTGTGGGTTTGTCATATATGGCCTTTATTATGTTGAGGAGGGTTCCCTCTATGCCCACTTTCTGGAGAGTTTTACAATTAATGCATGTTGAATTTTGTCAAAAGCTATTTCTGCATCTATTGAGATGATCATATGGTTTTTATCCTTCAGTTGGTTAATATGGTGTATCACATTGATTGATTTGCATATATTGAAGAATCCTTGCATTCCTGGATAAACCCCAACTGATCATGGTGTATGATCCTTTTAATGTGCTGTTGGATTCTGCTTGGTAGTATTTTGTTGAGGATTTTTGCATCTATGTTCATCAGTGATACTGCTCTGTAGTTTTCTTTTTTTGTGACATCTTTGTCTGGTTTTGGTATCAGGGTGATGGTGGCCTCATAGAATGAGTTTGGGAGTGTTCTTCCCTCTGCTATATTGTGGAAGAGTTTGAGAAGGATAGGGGTTAGCTCTTCTCTAAATGTTTGATAGAATCTACCTGTGAAGCAGTCTGGTCCTGGGCTTTTGTTTGTTGGAAGATTTTTAATCACAGTTTCAATTTCAGTGCTTGTGATTGGTCTGTTTATATTTTCTATTTCTTCCTGGCTCAGTCTCAGAAGGTTGTGCTTCTCTAGGAATTTGTCCATTTCTTCCAGGTTGTCCATGTTATTGGCATAATTGCTTGTATTAATCTCTCATGATCCTTTGTATTTCTGCAGTGTCAGTTGTTACTTCTCCTTTTTCATTTCTAATTCTGTTGATTTGAGTGTTGTCCCTTTTTTTCTTGGTGAGTCAGGCTAATGGTTTATCAATTTTGTTTATCTTCTCAAAGAACCAGCTTTTAGTTTTATTGATGTTTGCTCTCGTTTCCTTCATTTCTTCTTCATTTTTTTCTGATCAGAACTTTATGATTTCTTTCCTTCTGCTAACTTTGGGTTTTTTGTTCTTCTTCCTCTAATTGCTTTAGGTGTAAAGGTAGATTGTTTATTTGAGATTTTTCTTGTTTTTTGAAGTAGTATATTATTTCTATAAACTTCCCTCTTAAAACGGCTTTTGCTGCATCCCATAGGGTTTGGTCATCATATTTTCATCGTCATTTGTTTCTAGGTGTTTTTTGATTTCCTCTTTGATTTCTTCAGTGGTCTCTTGGTTATTTAGTAACGTATTTTTTTAGCTTCCATGTGTTCATATTTTTTACAGTTTTTTTCCCCTGTAATTGATATCTAGTTTCATAGCGTTGTGGTTGGAAAAGATACTTGATATGGTTTCAATTTTCTTAAATTTACCAAGGCTTGATTTGTGCCCCAAGATATGATCTATCCTGGAGAATGTTCCATGAGCACTTGAGAAGAAAGTGTATTCTGTCTTTTTTGAATGGAATGTCCTATAAATATCAATTAAGTCCATCTTGTTTAATGTGTCATTTAAAGCTTGTGTTTCCTTATTTATTTTCATTTTGGATGACCTGTCCATTGGTGAAAGTGGGATGTTAAAGTCCCCTACTATGAATGTGTTACTGTTGATTTCCCCTTCTGTGGCTGTTGGCATTTGCCTTATGTATTGAGGTGCTCCTATGTTGGGTACATTAATACTTACAATTGTTATATCTTCTTCTTGGATTGATCCCTTGATTATTATGTAGAGTCCTTCTTTGTCTCTTGTAATAGTCTTTATTTTAAAGTTAATTTTGTGTGATTTGAGAATTGCTACTCCAGCTTTCTTTTGATTTCCCTTTGCATGGAATATCTTTTTCCATCCCCTCACTTTCAGTCTGTATGTGTCCCTAGCTCTTAAGTGGGTGTCTTGTAAACAGTATATATACGGGTCTTGTTTTTGTATCCATTCAGACTGTCTGTCTTTTGGTTGGAGCATTTAATCTTACATACCACTTACATTTAAGGTAATTATCAATATGTATGTTCCTATTCCCATTTTCTTAATTGTTTTGGGTTTGTTATTGTAGGTCTTTTCCTTCTCTTGTGTTTCCTGCCTAGAGAAGTTTCTTTAGCATTTGTTGTAAAGCTGGTTTGGTGGTGATGAATTCTCTTAGCTTTTGCTTGTCTCTAAAGGTTTTAATTTCTCCATCGAATCTGAATGAGATCCTTGCTGGGTAGAGTAATCTTTGCTGTAGGTATTTCCCTTTCATCACTTTAAATACGTGTTGCCACACCCTTCTGACTTGCAGAGTTTCTCCTGAAAGATCAGCTGTGAACCTTATGGCGATTTCCTTGTATGTTTTTTGTTGTTTTTCCCTTGTTGCTTTTAATATTTTTTCTTTGTATTTAAATTTTGATAGTTTGATTAATATGTGTCTTGGAGTGTTTCTCCTTGGATTTATCCTTTATCGTACTCTCTGTGCTTTTTGGATTTGATTGACTATTTCCTTTCCCATATTGGGGAAGTTTTCAACTATAATCTTTTCAAATATTTTCTCAGTCCTTTTCTTTTTCTCTTCGTCTTCTGGCACCCCTATAATTTGAATGTTGGTGTGTTTAATGTTGTCCCCGAGATCTCTGAGACTGTCCTCAATTCTTTTCATTCTTTTTTCTTTATTCTGCTCTGCGGTAGTTATTTCCCCTATTTTATCTTCCAGGTCACTTATCCGGTCTTCTGCCTCAGTTACTCTGCTATTGATTCCTTCTAGAGAATTTTTAATTTCATTTATTGTGTTATTCATCATTGTTTATTTGCTCTTTAGTTCTTCTAGGTCCTTGTTAAACGTTTCTTGTATTTTCTCCATTCTATTGCCAAAATTTTGGATCATCTTTACTCTCATTACTCTGAATTCTTTTTCAGGTAGCCTGCCTGTTTCCTCTTCGTGTGTTTGGCCTGGTGAGTTTTTACCTTGCTCCTTTATTTGCTGCGTATTTCTCTGTCTTCTCATTTTGTTTAACTTACTGTGTTTGGGGTCTCCTTTTCACAGGCTGTAGGTTCATATTTCCCATTGTTTTTGGTGTCTGCCCTCAGTGGGTGAGTTTGGTTCAGTGGCTTGTGTAAGCTTCCTGGTGCAGGGGACTGGTGCCTGTGTTCTGGTGGGTTGGGCTGGATCTTGTCTTTCTGGTGGGCAGGACCACGTCTGGTCATATGTTTTGGGGTGTCTGTCAACTTAGTATGATTTTAGGCAGCCTCTCTGCTAATGGGTGGGATTGTGTTCCTGTTTTGTTAGTTGTTTGGTATTGGGTGTCCAACACTGGAGCTTACTGGCCATTGGGTGGATTTGGGTCTCAGCATTGAGATGGCGATCTCTGGGAGAGTTCTTGCTGATTGATATTACAAGGGGTGGGAGATCTCTGGTGGTCCAATGTCCTGAACTTGGCTCTCCCACCTCAGAACCTCATGCCTGACCCCAGCCCGGAGCACCAAGACCCTGTCAGCCACACGACTCAAAAGTAAAGGGAGTAGAAAAGAAAGAAAGAAAAATAATAATGGTAATAATAATAAATAAAAGTATAAATTAAAATAAATTATTATTAATTTTTTTTTTGTGGTACGCAGGCCTCTCACTGTTGTGGCCTCTCCCGTTGCGGAGCATAGGCTCCGGACACGCAGGACCAGTGGCCACGGCTCACGGGCCCAGCTCTTCCGTGGCATGTGGGATCTTCCTGGACCGGGGCACGAACCCGTGTCCCCTGCATCGGCAGGCAGACTCTCAACCACTGTGCCACCAGGGAAGCCCAAAATAAATTATTAAAATAATAAAAAGAATAAAAAAAAAAAAGAGAGCAACCAAACCAATAAAGAAATCCACCAGTGCTAACAAATGCTAAACACTAAACTAAGATAAACATAAATATCAGAAACAAATCAGTCACAGACCGAAACCCCAAGTCTATAGTTACTCCCAAAGTCCACAATTTTAGGAAAATTCGTTGTCTATTCAGGTATTCCACAGATGCAGGGTATATTGAAGTTGATCATGGGGATTTAATCCACTGCTCCTGAGGCTGCACAGAGAAATTTCCCTTTCTCTCCTTTGTTCACACAGCTCCTGGGGTTCAGCTTTGGTTTTGGCCCCACCTCTGCATGGAGGTTGCCCTCAGGCATCTGTTCCCACCCAGACAGGATGGGGTTAAAGCAGCGGCTGATTAGGGGACTCTTGCTCATTCGGGCTGGGGGGAGGGAGGGATCCGGTAATTATAATTGGAATGCGGGGAGACCCTGTGGTGGTAGAGGCCGGCGTGATGTTGCTACAGACTGAGGTGCGCTGTGTGTTCTCCCAGGGAAATTGTCCATGGATCATGGAACCCTGGCTGTGGAGGGCTGCACAGGCTCCCGGGGTGCGGGGCGGGAGGTGGTGGTGGATAGTGACCTGTGCTTGCACACAGGCTTCTTGGTGGCGGTAGCAGCAGTGTTAGCTTTTCATGCCTGTCTCTGAGGTCCGAGCTGATAGCCGCAGCTCGTGCCTATCTCTAAAGCTCGTTTAGGCGGTGCTCTGCCTTCTGTGGCAGACCGGAAGGAATCCTCTCTTCTCGCGCACCCTGAAACAGTCGTCTCTTGCCTCTTAGGCAAGTCCAAACTTTTTCCCGGACTCCCTCCCGGCTAGCTGTGGCTCACTAGCCCGCTTCAGGCTGTTTACGCAGGCAACCTCAGTCCTCTCCTTGGGATCTGACCTCCGAAGCCCGAGCCTCAGCTCCCAGCCCCCACCCACCCCAGTGGGTTAGCAGAGAAGCCGCTTGGTTTGATGAGTTCTGGTCAGCACTGATCTTCTGTGTGGAAATCTCCCTGCTTTGCCCTCTGCACCCCTGTTGCTGTGCTTTCCTCTGTGGGTCTGAAGCTTCCCCCTCCACCCACCTCTCGTCTCCACCAGTGAGGGGGCTTCCCAGTGTGTGGAAACATTTCCTCTTTCACAGCACCCTCCTAGAGGTGCTGGTCCTGTCCCTATTCTTTTGTCTCTGTTTTTTTTTTTTTCTTTTGCCCTACCGAGGTACTTGGGTATTTTTTTGCCTTTTGGGAAGTCTGAGGGATTCTGCCAGCATTCAGTAGGTGTTCTGTAGGAGCTGTTCAACATGTAGATGTATTTTTGATGTATTTGTTGGGAGGAAGGTAATCTCCATGTCTTACTCCTCTGCCATCTTGAAGGTCTCCCCCCGCCCCCTACATTTTCAAATTTAAAGTGGCTTTCTTTTAGGGGAAATATTGTTGGGTCTTGTTTTTATAATCAGTTTGATAATTTTCCTTTTAATTGCAGTGTTCAGGTCATTTATAGCTCATGTGATTATTGATATGGTTGGGTTTTTATTTTCCATTTTGTTTCTTCTTTGCTATTTATCTCATATGTGCTTGGTTCATTTTTTACCTCTCTTCCTGCCTTCTTTTAGAATAATGGAATATTCTTATGATTCTCTTTTATTTTCCTTATTTAATTATATAGTTGTACTTCTTTGTTTTTTTCAGAGTTTGCTCTAGATTTTAAAACATAAATACTTTACTTATCAAAATTTGCCTTTAAATGATATTACACTTTATCACATAATAGTGCAAGAACTGTACAGTGGTTTATATCCATATTCCCACTCCCATCCTTTGGTTCATTTTTGTCATATTTTACGTATAACATTCACATATATTTTACATATAACATATAACATGTTACCTATGTAATAAACTCTGCAACACATGGTTATTATTTTTATCTTAAGTGGTCAATTATATTTTAAAGAGGTAAACAATGATAAAAATATTTTTATATGGGCTTCCCTGGTGGCGCAGTGGTTGAGAGTCCGCCTGCCGATGCAGGGGACGCGGGTTCGTGCCCTGGTCCGGGAAGATCCCACATGCCGCGGAGCAGCTGGACCCATGAGCCATGGCTGCTGAGCCTGCGCGTCCAGAGCCTGTGCTCCACAGCGGGAGAGGCCACAACAGTGAGAGGCCCGCGTACCGCAAAAAAAAAATTTATATTACCTACATATTTACCATTTATATACCTTCATTCTATCTAGTACCATTTGTATACCTTCATTCTATCTAGTACCATTTTCCTTTTTCTAAAGAAGTTTCTTTAACATTTCTGCTAGTACAAGTCTGCAGGTGACGAATTTTTAAGCTTATGTTTGTTCCAATAGTATTTGATTGTTAATTTTTAAAGTTATTTTTACATACTCTAAATTTACTTTTTTTAATTTTAGTACTTTAAAGATGTCTCTCCACTGTCTTCTTTTTTACAATTTCCGGAAAGTTATATGCTTATTCTTGCCTATCTTCTTCTATATGTAATGTGCATGTATTTGTAGCTGTTTTGGAGTTTTTCTCTTTATCCCTGTTTTGCTGAAAATTGATTCAATTTTGTCTTGGTGTAGATTTTTAGATTACTTTTGCTTGGTGTTTGTTGAGTATCTTCCATCTGTTAGTTTATGATTTTTTTGTATCATTTTTGGAAATAAGTTAGCCATAGTTTCTTCAAATTTATCTCTCACTTGACAGCTTTTCCAACTATACATATGTTAGAGTGTTTGATAGTCTCACAGGTCACTGTGCTCTGTGCATATTTTATTCTTTTCTGTTTTTGTTTATCTCATTGTTTCTGTGTTAGCATTTTTCTCTCTGTGCTTCATTTTGGGTAGTTTTAAAATGTTGTATTTTAACATACACTAAATATTTCTCCTGCAGTGTTTAATCTGCTATAAGTATCATCTTGCATGTTTTTATTTTTGATATTGCATTTTTCATATCCAGAGGTTTCCTATGGTCTGTTTTGTGTATCTTCCATTTTTCTCCTCATCTTAGTCATGTTTTCCTCTAACTTTTTGAGCATATGGAACATCTTTATTATAGCTGTTTGAACATCAGTATCTGCTTTTTAAAAATTTATTTATTAATTTATTTTTGGCTGCATTGGGTCTTCATTGCTGCTGGCGGGCTTTCTCTAGTTGTGGCAAGTGGGGGCTACACTTCGTTCCAGTGCATGGGCTTCTCATTGTGGTGGCTTCTCTTGTGAAGCACGGGCTCTAGGTGCATGGGCTTCAGTAGTTGTGGTGCATAGGCTCAGCAGTTGTGGCTCGGGGGCTCTAGAGCACAGGCTCCGTAGTTGTGGTGCACAGGCTTAGTTGCTCTGTGGCATGTGGGATCTTCCCGGGCCAGGGATCAAACCTGTGTCCCCTGCATTAACAGGCGGATTCTTAACCACTGCACCACCAGGGAAGTCCCAATGTATGCTATTTTTATCATCACTTTCTTTTCTGCATCTTTTTCTGTTGATTGAGCTTTCCAGGTTTGGGGTCATATTTTCTTGCTGTTTTACAATTCTGGTAACTATTAACTGGATGCCACACAATTTTATGTTTTTTGACTGGTGCATTCAAGAGCATCTCTGTGGAGATCTCTGGAGCTTTCCTATGTATCTCCCTCTTCTCTGGTATCTGCATATGTATTGTAGACCCTTGACCTCCCTGAACTCTGATCTGTCTCCACACTCTCAGGAAGACTGTTTGGGTCACTCCTCCCTGTGTTACAACCTAGAAACTGCCTCCAGGCAGAAAGTTGAGGTGATTTGAAGGATAACCTTATTGCAATTTTTCTTTCAAGAGTTATATTTCTGGGCTTCCCTGGTGGCACAGTGGTTGAGAGTCTGCCTGCCAATGCAAGAGACACGGGTTCGTGCCCGGGTCTGGGAGGATCCCACATGCCGCGGAGTGGCTAGGCCCGTGAGCCATGGCCGCTGAGCCTGCACATCTGGAGCCTGTGCTCTGCAACGGGAGAGGCCACAACAGTGAGAGGCCCATGTACAGCCAAAAAAAAAAAAAAAAGAGTTATATTTCTATGCTACCTGCTGTCCAATATATGAAAAATGTTGTATCTTTATACATTTTTTCTAGTTGTTTAAAAGGTGGGAGAACATATCAGTTCTGTTTACTTCATCATTGCTGGAAACAGCAAGCTCTATTTTGATCTTAATTTTTGAAGCAAAATTTACTGGGCGTAGTTTTATAGGCTTGTGGATATTTCATTTTATTGTTTTCTAGATTCCATTGTTCCTTTTATTTATTTGATTTAAAGGAATATAATATGTAGTTACTTATTCCTGTTTAGATGTTCTTCTTGTGTTTGTTTCATATCAGATTTTTATGATTCAACTAAGTAAATGTTATGGACTAAACGTCTGTGTCCCCCGCCCCATTCATATGTTGAAACCCTAACCCCCAGTTTGATGGTATTTGGAGTTGAGTCCTTTGGGAAGTAATTAGAGTTAGATTAGGTCCTGTGGGTGGGCCCTCATGATGGGATTCGTGACCTTGTATGAAGAGGCACCAGAAAGATTGCTCAGTTTGAGGAGATGGCTCCCTGCAAGCCAGGAAGAGAGCTTTCACCAGAACCTGGTCACACAGACACCGTTATCTTGGACTTCCAGCTTCTAGAAGTGAGAAAATAAATTTCTGACTTATAGAAAAAGCAATTGGACTTAACGGTTATCAGAGGCAGAGGGTGGGGGGAGGGGGATTGAAGAAAAGTGATCAAAAGTTACAAATTTCATCTATAAATAAGTACTAGGGATGTAATGTAAAGCATGATGACTACAGCTAACACTGATGTATGATACCTAGGAAAGTTGTTAATAGAGTAAATCTGAAGAGTTCTTATCAAAAGAAAGTTTTTCCTTTATTCTTTATTCCTTTATTTTCTTTTTATTGTATCTTTATGCAATAATGGTTGTTAGCTGAACCTATTATAGTAATTTCACAATACATGTAAATCAAGTCAATACAGTGTATGCCTTAAAGTTATGTGGTGAAAAATCGTCAATTATTTCTCAATAAAACTGGAAAAAATTTTGTTTTTTAAGCCACGTAGTCTTTGGTATCTTGCTATGACAGCCTGAGTAGACTAAGACAGTGAGTTATACTTTTTATTTATTATGCTAGGGTTCATAGGTTTTCTTGAATCCCTTGATACCTTCTACCAGCTTTAAGGAATATTGTTCATTATATCCTTGGGTAGTGCTTCTTCCCTGAGTTCTGGAAGTCAGTTCTTCTGGGACTCCAGTTATATGTATGGTATATCTGTTCATCATGTTCCATATATCTCTTAATTTTCTTTTCTGGATTCCCCATTCTTGCTCCTCTTAATATTTAATCTAGATATTTTCTTTAAGTACAGTTTTCCAAATTTATAGATTTTCTTTAAAAATGGGTAGTGTCCTATTAAACCCATCTATTGAATTTTAAATTTTGGTTCTGGAATTTATGTTTGAAGTTTTTAATAAATTCTAGTTTTCTTCCAAAATCCTAAATTTTGTTAACTTAATTTCTAGCTCATATTAATTAAATTTATTTTAAAGTCTGTGTCTGATGAGTAAATCAAATATTCTGATGACTTTGCATGTCTTGCAATTGTATCTTTTACTTTTTTTCTATGTGCTTAAATATTGCCCTTTTATTTGACTGCTGAATTTTAAAAATTATCTTCCAAATATTGGGTATGAAAAATTGTAAAAATAATTTGAGTATATGGATGAAATCTCAGTAGATGAGATCATGTGTAGGGTTAATTTTGCTAAGAGGAGGCAGGTAAGATGGGGGCTGTTCACTTGAATCCAATTAGATCTGTAGATTCTGTATACTTTCTGCTCTCAACTATACTACCATTTATGGAGAGTGATAGCTTTGTTTTGTCTTTTACAATTCTTATTTAATTAACTTTTTCTTGCCTTACTTTAATATAAAAATTTCCAGTAGAATTTTAAATAGAATTAGTAATGGAAGACATCCTTGTTCTTTATCTGAAAAAAGACTACATTAGATGTTTCACTATAAATATTATGTGTGCTGTTTTTTTCTAGTTTTAATTTGCTACTAATCTTAATTTTTAGCCTTAATGATTAGTGTATATCATCTATTATTTCTTTTTTGCATCTACTAAGATGAGCATACGTGTTTTTTTATAATATTAAAGAAGATTTACATTCCTGGGATAAACCTATTGGCCATGAAATGTTATCCTTTTTTATGTTTTATTGAATCTGGTTTGCTAATATTTTTCTTTAAATATTTAATATGTATTAATAATCTGTGTTTATTACTGAGGTTATCCAATAATCATTTTTTTCCATATTCTCAAAGGTTATGCTGCTTTATATACTTTGGGGAATAGTCCCTCTTTTTACGTTTTCTAGAAGTGTTGATTTCAGGGTGAAGTTACTTCTTTGAAAGCTTTGTAGAACTTAACAGTGATGATATATCAGCCTGGAATTCTCACTGTGAGAAGATTTGGGATTACAAATTTCACTTCTTTAGTGATTATCGGACTAGTCAGGTTTTCCATTTCCATTGAAATTAGTTTTGAGAGATGTATTTTTTTCTAGGAACTTATATCTTTAAGCTAAATTTTAATATCTGCATCTTTAGTAGTAGTGTTCCCTTTTTCTTTCCTGATCTTGGTTATGTGTGCCTCTTATCTTTTTTTCTTTCTTAATTTTACCAGTTATTTCAGAACTGTGTGTCTTTTGTCTTTTAATGACCTGTTTATTTTGTTGACATTTTCTCTGGTATATTTATTTTCTAATCAATTAATTTCAATTTTTATCACTATTATTTTCTTCCTGCTACTCCTTGTAATTTACTTTGATGTATTTTTTCCTAACTAGTTGAGATGTATCTTGAGATGGATTTTTTTTTTTTTTTGCTAATTAACTTTCGGTCTTAGTTCTTAAATGATACATAGATATAGGCTAATTTTTTTAAAGTACTGATTTAGTTGCAATACTTGATATTAATTGCAGTTTTATCAACATTCAGTTCAAAATGTTTTCTTATTTATATTATATTTTATAATTTGATTAGGAGTATTTCTTATTTTATAATAGTTATGATTGATTTAAAGAATAATTCATTTTGGTCAGGAATAGTAGTCTTTATGATTCCAGATTGAAGTGTGTTAAGATTTTGCCTTATAGACTAGTAAATAGTCAAATTTTTAAATGATCTCTGAGTGCATGATATGACTATATATTTTATAATTGTTGGGTGTTATGTATCATATGTGTTCACTGGATTCATCTATTCATCATGTGATTAAATCTGTTTTTGTATTTTTCTTTGTATTTTATCAATAATACAGAGAGATATGTTAAAATCCCCAGGTATTGTTTTAGAATTACCTATTTCTCCATATAAATTGGCAAAGTTTTTGCTGTGCAGTCATCCCTCAGTATCTCCAGGGGATTGGTTCCACAATCCCCCATGGCTATCAAAATCTGCAGTGATCAATTCCCTTATAAAAAATGGTGTAGTATTTGCATACAGCATATACACTGCCTCCTGTATACTTTAAATCATCTCTAGATTACTTATCATAACTAATGCAATGTAGATATTATGTAAATACTTATAAATACAATATAAATGCTATGTGAAAATTGGCAGTGCATGGAAAATTCAAGTTTTGCTTTTTGGAAGTTTTGGAATTTGTTTTTCCAGTATTTTCAATCCTGGTTGTTTGAACCCATGGATGCAGAAGCTGTGGATATGGAGGGCTGACTGTATATATTTTGAGGCTATGTTGTTTGGTGCAAATAGATTTAACATGTGTTAGCCTGTAGGCAAATTGAAAATTTAACATTATGAGCCAATTCATTATGTGTTTTTGCCTAAACTGAACATTTGATTACCTCTTTTCTTTTAAATGTCTTTTGGAAACCATTCTAACATTATTGAAATTATAGTTAGATGCTCAGACCACTGTATATAAAATATGTTAGTAATTTGGAGGTAGGGTAATAACAGATCTGTCATGCATCATCCTTTTTAGAAATACAGATGATCAGTCCACATCAAGAGAAGAATTCAGATGTAGTTATTTACCAGTCTTATGTATTCAGATGTAGTTATCTGCCAGTCTCATGGATGCACTTTCTTCTAAGCAGTGACCAGTCATATCCAATAAAAAAGTGAGATCAATAGGTCATAATTGGTAATAATGATTAAACCTTCTCACATGCTGTATTGTCATGTTAGATTAACATTTACTTCACTTTCTTTTGCTCCC
>NW_020837954.1:17411017-17495112 GCF_003676395.1 Aethalodelphis obliquidens
AAAATTTTTTTTTCTTTTAACAGTGTCACTGAATATCTGTCTTGGGTTTATTGCTGATAAAAGTGCCTTTGGCAGAACTGTGTTTCCATTAAGAGATTTATTTTATCTCAATTGCCAGGTCATAATGCTGAAAGAAATGAGATACTATCTGTGGGCCATCCTTTATTCAAAGGTGAGGCTATCCCAACAATTTATGCTAGATAAGCCTTCTGAATATCACTTATCAACTAAGAAGTGATTCCTGATGAGTCTTAGAATTTAAGACATCATAAAATGTAATACAGTTCCTTTAACTTTGGTTATCCAATATGGTAGAACAATAGATTATGCCTTTGCAGCACATATGATAAGTGTAAAATACTCTCCAAAATTGTAAGTAAAACACATCAAGCACACAGTTTTGAAATGATTCAGAATGCTCTCTGTGCACTGGGATATGCAAAAATGCTATGCATGGTAATGAGCGTATTCTTCAAATTGCTTCCATCCCAGAAAAATTCATAATATTGTAAATTTTGAAGTACAGTTTTACTAAAAAAGACTTATTTGCCCACATCATGGTGGATTTATTGTTGTCTCTAATGCTCAAGTATTCATTCAAGGGACCTATAGATTTTATTGGCATAAGTACTCTGACACAGGACCGCTGGTTTCTAGTAGGGTAACATTACAATTTATCTTCCAAACTGGGGCACTTTTAGCTGGAAAAATGTTAATCTAGACAGTATGCTGAGGCAATGGGCATCAACTGGCACTCACCTAGACACAACCATAGTATACAGTCACCCTACTTTTAAGGAAGAGATTAGAACTAGTTGATCATGCTGCCCAAGGATGATTCTGCCAATGAGGAATGTGGATTAAGCACAAGAAGACTGGTAACTAATTACTTTCTAGCCAGAAATTTTTGATAAATTTCTATCCTGGATATTGTTTTTTTGGGGGGGAGCATATACACTTGAATGTCCCAAATGGTCCTCAAGTCCAATATATCTGGAATTGAATTCATCTTTGAAAATCTTCTGCCTTTGCATTCCTTTGCCACAGCCAGAAATAGAGTTATTAGAGACTCCTCTTGTCGTCCACTTCTGTAGTTAATCTGCCACCAAGTTTATTGATTTTACTCATCCTCACCATTCTCACTTCCACTGCCTTGGCTCTGCTGTATCAATTCTTATATTTATAAATGTGACCCCTCTTGAATGGTCTTCTTTTCTGCAGTCTATCCCTGTAACATTGTTGCCAGAGTTTTATTTCTAACATGACAGTTTATTCAAGTCATGACCCCGCCAAAAAGAAGATAATAGTTCTCTAGAGCTTTCAAGGAATCTCAGACTCTGCATCCAAGGATTTGTACTTTACTCATCACTCTATACTTCACCCATGCCCCATATCTGACCTTTCCTCTTCTTGTGTGTATGTTTGGTTTAATAATACTGAAGTGTTTATACTCCTTGTTTATCTTATGTTATTTCAATAGAAGACTGATGTTTCAACTTTCTAAAAATGCAATTTTGTCTGATTGTAATAGTCATGTGTGATTATTGTACAAAATGCACAAAAATGTGAGGAAAATATAACTTATTCATAAACATTACTCAGATATTACAACTGTTAAAATGTTGGTGCACTGGCTATCCAACATTGTGCATTTTAATAAGTTTAGTGGATGTGAATGTTTATGGTAGTATACATACTACATAAGTAGATAAATTGAAATTATATTTTATATAGAGCTTCAGATTTTCAGTTTAAGTCACTTTATCATGAGCATTGTCTCTAAATTACTTAATATTCTTAAACAATATGCTTTTAAAAAGGCTGGGTCACAGTTTGTTATCTGTACATACCTTAGGAAATTTAACCTTTGTTATATTTTTGTAGTTTTATGTTAAGAATATTTTAATATATCACAGATAGTTTTGTCTGTGTCTCTAATTATTTCATTAGATACTAATTAGGGATCAATTTTAAGTATTACTATATTAAAGTATATTGATTCTACAATAATATATATGATAGAATTTCACATGATACTTTTTGGTCACATTGCTCTAGTTAACAACCTCATGAGCATTAAAACATGTGCCCATCTGACTGTTCTATTTCTGGTTTAAGTATGTTCTCTCAACAGACAGACACTTTCAAATATTTTTCAACTGATACAGGATATAATAATTTCTTAGTATTTTTCTATGTCTTTTATAATTAAAGTTGTTGAGTATAATTCCAAAATTTCTTACTATCTTTTGTCTTTTCTATTTGTATCCTTTACTTATTTTAAAGTTTGAATTTTCTTTAAATTGATTAGTAAGAGAGTACCTTATCTTGTGTACTTGTTGCAAATATTTTCCTACTTGGTTACCAGTTTTCTTTCTGGTGGTTTTTAATCTACCAAATTATAAATGTGTTTTAAATCAAATGTATCAAGTATTTTGGTAATTTTTAATGTCTTATGCATAGAAATTTCTTATTCATCATGAGGATGATTAGTCAACTATGTTTCCTTACAGATTTTTATGTTTTTGAAAATCATTTATTTATTTGACCATTTAAGAATCAGTTTTGATGAATGCCATGGAATATGATTATTTTTCAAATTATTTAAAAATAATTTTAAATGGATTATTAAGTCATTAAATGCAGATTTTTTTGTATTAAACGGTTTCTCCAGTGCCATTTGTTAATATATATCATTTTGTTTTGATTTAAAAATTTTTATATTTAGGTTTTTTTTTTTTAATTGGGATACAGTTGATACAATGTTGTGTTAGTTTCAGGTGTACAGCAAAGTGATTCAGTTATACACAAACGTATATTCATTCTTTTTCAGATTTTTACCCATATAGGTTATTACAGAATGTTGAATAGAGTTCCCTGTGCTATACAGTAGGTCATTGTTGGTTATCTATTTTATATATAGTAGTGTTTGTATGTTAATCCTAAATTCCTAATTTATCGCTCTCCCCCAAGTTTCCCCTTTGGTAACTGTAAGTCTGTTTTCAAAACCTGTGAGTCTGTTTCTGTTTTATAAATAAGTATATTTGTATCACTATTTAAAATTAGATTTCATGTATGAATGATGTCATATGATATTTGTCTTTGACTTGCTTCACTTAGTATGATAATCTCTAGATCCATTTATGTTGCTGCAAATGACATTATTTCATTCTTTTTTATGACTAATATTCTGTTGTTTATATATATATATACATATACATATATATATGTGGTATATATATATATATATATATATATACCACATCTTCTTTATCCATTCCTTTATTGATGGATAGTTAGGTTGCTTCCATGTCTTGGCTATTGTAAATAGTGCTACAATGAACATTGGGGTGAAAGTATCTTTTTGAAATATGGTTTTCTCTGAATATACGCCCAGGAGTGGGATTGCTGGATCACATGGTAGCTCTAGTTTTAGTTTTTTAAGGAACCTCCATACTGTTCTCCATAGTGGATATACATTCCCACCAACAGTAAGATGGTTCCCTTTTCTCCACACCCTCTCCAGCATTTATTGTTTGTAGACTTTTAATAATAATTAGTGATGTTGAGCATCTTTTTGGCCATCTGTATGTCTTCTTTGGAGAAATGTCTAGATCTTCTGCCCATTTTTTTTTTGATTAGGTTCTTTTTTTGACATAGAGCTGCAAGAGCTATTTGTATATTTTGGAGATTAATCCCTTGTCGATCACTTTGTTTGCCAGTATCTTCTCCCATTCTGTGGGTTATCTTTTCATTTTGTTTATGGTTTCCTTTGCTGTGCAAAAGCTTTTAAATTTAATTAGGTCCCATTTGTTTGTTTTTGTTTTTATTTGCATTACTCTAGGAAGTAGATCAAAAAAGATATTGCTGCAATTTATGTCAAAGAGTGTTCTGCCTATGTTTTCCTCTAAGAGTTTTATAACATCTGACCTTACAATTAGGTCTTTGATACATTTTGATCATTGGAATATATTTTTATTAGCTTTTTGAATCTTATGATACCATTATTCTATTTTAAATATGTATAGCTTGTTAATATTTCTTAATATTTTATTGGAAAAGTGCTCTATCTTTACTCTTCTTTTTTAAAAATGTTTGTTATCTAAGTGAGACTATTTATTCTTCTCTATTTAGAATTTGTTAAATTTACCTCCAAAGGAAATTTTTGGATTTTGCAAACTTAAATGGCAATATATAAATTGTGCAAACTTTTCTATCTTTCTATCTTTGAGAAAATTAATATCTCAGTGACATTCATTTGTCCCACTCAAATTGTTTCTTTATTTTATTTTTAAAAATATTTTTACAAGAAATGCTGTACTTTATTTGATATACCGTACACGTATTGCTTATCAGTTTTAAATTTTACTGTGTTTGCGTTTCCTGTTTTTTAAAACTAATTGCTTTTCCTGGTCATTTAATTGTATTTCATTTTTATCCCATTCTTTAGATCTTCACATCTTTAAGTTATTTATGATCATCAAAATTTTTTCACAGATGATTTTTCTCTTGGACAGATCTATGTCCTGCTTCATCCTGGACTTACTGCTCTCTAGGCCTGCTGCAAGCTACTATCCTGGAACCTCTCTTAATTACTAATCTAGTTGGAACAATAATGGATCGGTTTGTTTCTTGGACCATAGGTTTTACTTTTTTTTGGTTTATGGTTTACTCACTTTATTGCAGCAATCTTCAAATACTTCTTGAGAAAGTTTTTAGAAAGGAAGCCTTGGTGAGTTCTTCCATGTCTGAGAATAATCTTACTTAATTTGTAGGTTTGCCTGAAGGCCAGCTGTCCCATTTCTTGCTAGCACCAGTGTTGCTGATTAGAGTCCAATACCCATGTAGCATGTCTTCTTTTTTACTCTCTAGAATTTCTGGTTTTAAGAACTGTTCATTCATCCATTCAATAAATAGTGCTGACTACATTTCATCTTGTGTGCTCAAGACAGGGCAGTGAGCAAGGTAGGCACAATTACTTCTCTCACAGTTGATCATGGTGTGGGAGAGAGAGACTAACAATTTCCTAATGATCAGGTCCAAGAATATATATTTTTACATGCATTGTGTTGAGCATTTAGCAGGTTCTTTCAATCAGAAATGTTGGAATCTTTAGGAACAGGAATTCTCTTTTATTAAGATTTAATTATTTAATTCACTATTTTTTTTTCCTTTCTGAAACTTTGTCTTGTTAGAGTTTAAAATTTTACATAAATCTTTTGTGACTCTTAACATCTGTTATATTGTCTGTTTCTTTGTTTTGTTCTAAAGTTTAGGTCAGTTATTGACATTATCACATAATTCTGTTGATTTTCTTATATTTGAACATATTATATATGCTCATTGTTGTATCTGACTATTCATTTATCATGGTATCATATTAATTTTTATCCATGTAATATCTATTTTAATCCCTTTGAGGCTCCTAATATTGAAGTTTTGTGATGTGTGGCTGTTTTTCATTGTAGTTACCTTTTGTTCCCTTTTCTGGTGTTTATTTTAACTTGGTCTCTGATTTCTCCTTAGATGACCTGGGAAACTTAGTTGTATGTTCAAATTTTAAAATGAAGTATAAATCCACTTGAGAACACTGTGCCTGATCCAAGCTTATTGACTAGTGCCCTTGGCTGGAGGGTGAGTGGAGACAGCTGGCTGCTGCATTGAGTCAAGGGGCCACTAAATGTCAGAATATGAAGATCTCTTCTGTGGAGTACAAATAACCAAAAAACTATTCTAATTCTTCCAAGAGAGTTTATTTATTATTTTCTTAGGAAATCCCTTTCAGTACTGTGCCTGGGGAGTTGTAGGGTGGATTGCTGCCAGGCATTATGTGCTAAGCAGTGTGTGTGTGTGTGTGTGTGTGTGTGTAGGGTAGGGTAGGAGGAGCACATTACTGAAACAAATAAAAACTTACAATAAATGCCCCTGTTTCTACTTCATATTTTACTTCTCTTCTCCATCGTTCTTAATATTTCCAGGTACAACTTATTTTTCTGGAGTTCTGAAGGACTTCTTGCTTTCACCTTCAGGTATTATAATCCTTCTCTTCTGCAGCTTCTGCTACTCTGGGTCATAGACATTAAATCTCCTTCATCCACTTTTTTTCTGCTGTTTGTTAAAATATGTTTTCTGCTGATGGCTTCAGACCTATTTTCCTCATCACTGTGGAGAGATTTCTTTCTAAATGAATTTACTATCAGTTTTACGGTAGGGCAGGTGAGGAGGTAAATGCTTATGGGTTGTGTTTGTCTACTGGAATTGCAAGTTAGGAAAGGGTGGCTCTTGCTGCTGTTTCTACCGTAGTTGTCTTATAGTTTTTAAGTGATGGGTTGTGTTTGTGGCCTAAACATTCTTTTTCATAAACTGTATGATTGTATAGAAATGAGAATCTCAGGCTGTGAATTAGTCGATGGAAAGGAAAGGAAAGAAATAAAATAGGTACTCATTTTCAATTATTTATTAGATACTGGACAAAGTATTTCATTTAATACTAACAGCAACCCTGTGATATCAATTATTATTGTAACCAGCTATAATTTCTAAAGAGCATTTCAAAAATCTGACACCTTAAGGTGTGCCATATGGCTCATTTAAAATTTGAAGTCATGTCTCATCCTATAATTATTTGTCTACATCCTTCCATCTCTCCCCCACTCAGCTGCCACTAAATTGGAGGGTCCTAAAGGGCAGGATTTATGTGTGATTAATGTTGTTTCCCAAAATACTGATCACAGCTAGGAACAAAACATCCTCAGCAAGTGCCCTTAAATAAAAAGTAATAAATAATTTAGTATCTTAGCCTCATAATGCAAGACTCTCTCAAGTAAAAATAGCCTAAGGTTAGTAGAACTGAGGATGTGCAACCATATGTCGATTATCTAGTTTCATATTTTCTTTTTAAAGAAATAGTATATTCTGATCATGACTTCTCAATATAAATATTTCTTAATAATTGAATGGATAAATTCAGTAGTTAAACAAAAATGTATTAGCAACTTCTATATGCCCAGCACATCATTAGACACTAGAGATACAGGCAAGACAAATAACATCACTAGCCTCATTTGTATGGGTTTAATTGCACTGTATATAAACATGAAATGCAAACTAAAGCAATAATTTATTAAAAATGGAGTAACATTTAAAAATTTCTAAATACAGGAATACATAGTAGAAAAAATGTATACAATAAAATCAGAATAGAAATTTTGATGCTAGATTCCCCCTAATTCATTAAAGAGTCCCCTAAGGAAAGGATGGCGGTGTCAACTTGGAGAAAATTGTAGAAAAATCAGTGGTACTGCCAAAGTGCTATAAAAGGAGAGGCAGATTTCTGCTTTTAAAGATGTTACTTCTAAACAGCAAGATCATGAAAAAAAAAGAGGTAAAGTTCAAGCACTGAACATTATGAATTATGAATCAAATAGGACTGGATATTTATATGTAGTATTTAAACTTTGCAATAAACTACAGCAAAGTTAATGTGACACTTTTGTATTGATATATAATGGCATTATCGTACCATATCTAACCATATCAATTAGATATGAGTGTTAAATAACTTACATGTGGTAAGATTGGCGATGGAGTAGGAAAAATACTGACTTTGGCACCTAATACAATTTAAATTTGGTCTCTACCACTTAGCTATAAATGCTGTGTGAATTGGAACAGCATTCTTCCCTTGAAAAATTGCCATGAGGATTAAGTACATGTATGTTTATAAAGCACTTAATATAGGCTCCTGATTAATGATAAGGATGCAATTATTAACAATAAAAATCCCACAAAGACATTTTTGTCTTTTTTCTTAGTCTTTCATTCTGAAATTAATATTCATTAATAATATTGAACTTTCAGTCATTGCACCCACCTACAAGGAAACAAGCTACACATCTTAAAAACAAGAGCCCTTGTACTTACAAAGTGTTCTTTTCCCTTCCTGTTGACAGTCACTCCAGAGTTAAGATTTTCTGTGCTCCATCAGTGCTCTTGCATTTTCTAGTTTTCTCCCACACCCGTTTTCTTCTCTACATGATGGGTCCTTGAGGAACTTTAAAGCTCACAGCCTGTGTTCATCATCCTAGATGTTGGGGTACTTGAAGCACCAGACAGAGTGTGTTAGAGATGGTAAATAGGTTTTTTCTCACGGTGCCAACTTTGAATGATTAGTAGTGACGGCATATATTGCTCTGAGAATGAGAGAATGCTCTAAACCCTGCAGAAGGAAGGAAGCACTTGCCACAGAGTGAGCGGAAGGAGGAGTGTCAGACTTGCCAGGTCCTTGACATCCCCCAGGGGTACTGCCTGCCATGAAACCATGGTGAAAACAAGGAACTGGGAGGGACCTCACTGAGAGTGAAGAAGCAGAGGGAGAATGGGCTCTAAATCCCTAGACTGTGGAAATCATGAGAGTCTTGTGGTGGAGAAATGAGGTGAAATGGTGTTAAGATGGGAATCTTTGGGGACTGATTTTATGCATCATTCCACCCCTTTGGAGTTATCCTGCCACCGTGTTAAATTGCTAGTAGTCAGCCTTAAGCATAGTATAATTTAATAGGCTAAAATGACATCTTCTTAGCCTTGAGTTTTCAGGTCCTTAAGTTCTAGTTGCAAAATGAGATTATTTGCTTTCAGTTAAGAAAAAATCAGGCTAATGTCTTAGTGAAGATTATATTCAGAGGGAGTGATGTGGGTTTTTTTTCTCCCTTGCCTGTAACCGTAGGCTCCAAAATATATCATTTATTTATTATTTAAGTTGTTTAATCCAATATATGAAGTGGGAAGATGGTGTCTGAGAGGGGTCGAGAAATATTTGGCACTGAGATGGGGACAGAAAACAAAAGGAAAGGGAATTGGACGTCATTACAGACAAATGTTAACAACACTTAATTTTTGGAGGGCATAATCCTTTCCTATTTATGTTCTTCTGGGTGTAGAAAATATATTTTATAGGAGTATCTCATGTCCTATTTAATAATACATTGTATGGTATGATATGAAGTATTGGTATGAAGATAACATGAAGCTTTTAAGATATACCTTCCCAAATAACAGAACCAAACAAAGAAACAAACAAAAGACAGTACTAAAAAGAAATTAGTGGTTTCCAAATAGCATACCATTATTTGTATGTAAAAATCAGGTTATTAAACTAATAAATTATAGCATGCATGAATTATCACCAGGACAGATCATATCTTTCAGTATTTTTCATTTATTTTTGATAGCTAATGGAGATACAGTTTTTTTTGTTTTTTTGGTTTTTTTTTACATCTTTATTGGAGTATAATCGCTTTACAATGGTGTGTTAGTTTCTGCTTTATAACAAAGTTAATCAGTTATACATATACATATGTTCCCATATCTCTTCACTCTTGCATCTCCCTCCCTCCCACCCTCCCTATCCCACCCCTCCAGGCGGTCACAAAGCACCGAGCTGATATCCCTGTGCTTATGCGGCTGCTTCCCACTAGCTATCTACCTTACGTTTGGTAGTGTATATATGTCCATGCCTCTCTCTCGCTTTGTCACAGCTTACCCTTTTCCCTCCCCATATCCTCAAGTCCATTCTCTAGTAGGTCTGTGTCTTTATTCCTGTCTTACCCCTAGGGGAGATACAGTTTTTAAGTTTTATTTATATTATTTTTCAAAACTACATATATAAAGTAATCGAAAAAGAAAATTCAACTCATTGAATAGAAGATTTGTATGCATACATTTTTAATTATGTCATTGCTTTACAATACCATTTTTATAGTGATAAGCTTAGAAGAGTGCCTGGAACACAGCAAGTTGTCAAAACATTTGTTGAATGAATGAGTGCCTTTTTCTCTTCATTTATTTTCTAACATTTAATTGCCTTATAGTGTTCTGAACAGAAATTGACATTAGCTCTAAAACTAATAAAAACTCAGGATAGAGATGTGCGTTTCTTGTTTTTGAATGTCAGTTCATTAGTTCTAGAAATCATCATTATATTAGCTATTACTTGGGTTAAAAATATCTTTAGACTGTTAGTGGTGGCAATGGTTTTACAGCGGACAGAGGGAGGATGGGAGATCAATGTGATTCAAGAAGGAGATGGGGGATAACATTACTAAGATTAGCTACAGAAGAAAAGCAATAAATAGCATCTGTATTTTCAATTTAAATAAAAATTAGATTACAGCACAATTCTGTGCCTGCTTTGTCCCTGAAGCATTACTTTGGATGTCAGCAAACATCAGAGCCTTTTATATAGGAAGAAATGTTGGCCAGATTGGTAATTCTGGAAGTGAAAAACATATCAGGAATATTAGATTAAAATTTTATTCTTATGTATCATAAACAAAGAATAAAATATCGAAGGGAAACCCCATCAGTTACACAGTTTGGATCATTGAAACTTCTCACAAGACTCCTCTGGAACTACTCACATAACACTTTATTCAAATATAGGGTACAATGGACCCAGGACGAAAGTGCAGGCACATAATTGGGACTGACTAGTTTCCTGGTGCAGGTCTTCAGGGTGCTTGTTTTGTTGCACAGCATGATTTTTTCTTCAAAAATGAAGAATCACCAAGATGTGGATAAAGAATCTTGGTTTCAGGGAGCCCAGATGAAAGTTTTCAATGTGACCTTTGATAGACTACTGGCCTTGCAGCCAGGCCAGACTGTGTAGCTGGTTCAGCCAGGCATAAACCATTGATCCATTGGTATATACCCCTAAACAATATAGACAAGCTAATCTTGGGTGCCAACTTGAGAGTATCACACTTTAAACTGCACAGAAAAAAGCACTAAACCAGATCATCTTGGCCATACTTTGACCAAAGGTCAAGACTAGACTTCCAGAAGTCCCAGATATAAGCAAAGTGATACCTCACGCAAGCCATAAGATAAGCTTAAACAGCAACCTTGCTGGAAATTCCCTGGAGGTCCAATGGTTAAGCCTCCATGCTTTCACTGCTGAGGGCCCGGATTCAATCCCTGGTCAGGGAACTAAGATCCCACAAGCTGCGTGGTGCGACGCCACCCCCCCAAAAAAAACCCCAGCAACCTTGTACAATTAGATATTTGTGTACCTAAATCAGCCTAGGTAACTTGAACACCTCTGAATTTGACTGCCTTCATTGTGTTCAGCATTTGGGGAAGACAGACATATGAGCCATCTGTCTAGCCAGAGTTTACTGCTTTGTTAGGAAAAAATGACAAATACATGAAAATGTACAAGGTAATCAATTCCTGTTTCATTGTACTATTACCACTAGGGTAAGCAGAGAGGTATTCTTAGAAGTGATGGCACTTAAGGTGGACCTTGAGCAACTAAAAGCTTTGCAATGATTATATATGAAAATGACCAGTATTCTAGGTACCTTTACGTAATAAACTAGGGCCAATGCCTCATCATTTGTACTGTAAATGAAGCCAGGTACTTAAGAATGTGAAAAATATCTGATGATAATAAATTCAACAGCATTTACTTAGTCTATAGCATGTACTAGGTACTGGAACTAGAGTAAATGAGAACTAAACTCTGCTTCAAGAAGATCTCAAGAATAATGCAAAAGCCAGGAGGTACAGGCCAGCATGTCAACATGGGATTATGTGAGGTCTTTTGGTGTATTTTTAGGTTAATGCAAGAGCAGAGGAGCAGCAAATGATGAAAAGAATGTAAAGGCAGGTTAATAACGAATTGAACCCCTTGCTACACAGCTTTGAATGAAGGTAGAAATAAACAAGAAAAAAAATTTTTTCTTGGCCCATGTATGTGGGTATGGGAATATAAGGAGGCAAAATCTCAAAATTCAGTGGCCAGGAAGCTTGAGTGGGATAGATGTTTAAAACCAAGGTTGCAGATTATAGTTGGCCTCCTGCAGTAAATAACTTTGCATTAATGCAACTCTATAAGGTAGGTAGTATTAATTTTCCTAATCAAGGTGGGAAAAATAAATGACTCAGGAGTAGCATCCCATCATCACATTTTTCCAAGCAACAGAGCTGGGATGTGAACTAAAACAGTTTGATTTTAGAGTTTATGCTTCTAACTGTTAAACTATCTTATGGCCTAGAATATGTCTCCATTATTTTTATTATAATATATAAATGACATAAGTATATTCATTAAAATATTAACAGTGGTTACCACTGGATGGTAGCTTATGGTTTATATTTACATTTCCCTTAATATTTTTTATATTCCTATATTTTTATAACAGCATTTATTTTTTAAATCAAGGAAACCCAAGTGAAATATTTAAATATTACTCAAAAAATGATGACTAGATTTATAGGAAGTAGATGATAGATGGATGGATGGATAGATAGAGAGATAGAGATATTTATATACAGTTTCATTCATTGTATATATGACTATATATAAATAATACTATACAGTCTTTATTTGGGTCTTTCCCAAGTAAGAGATAATGAATTAATAAATATGAGAGGGATGAAAAGAAGAATATCAGAGAATTACTAATAATCTCTTTATTCATGATCTAGAGGAAACCAGGGGTACTAGTAAATAAAACTATGACCACCAAGTCTAGATAGCAGAATTAGTAAACTGAGATATAAACTAATATAAATTTCAACTGTCACACAGCCCTAGTATATTTCTCTTTAATAATAAAATTATATTTACAACGAAATAATAAAATAATGATAAAATTTAATAATAAAATTATAATAATAAAATTATATTTAATTTTATTAAATATAATAAAATTATAATTTAATAATAATAATAAATAAAATTTAATAATAAAATTATATTTACAACGAAATTATTTTGCTTTTATAAGGTTTCAATTCACTAAGATGATTGAGCTTTGTGACATCATTGCATACCAAGCATACAAATGAAAAGACATTCTATTACAGTTTACTTCAATGGCTTCTGTTACTCTAAAGATTTCAGAAAACCAAACCTAAGATATTGATCTTCATCAGATTTTGCCTTCAGATCTACAAGTGTGGGCATTACTTTCTCCTTGAGGTTCCCCAATATTTGTTAGGTTTCCTGGCCTACTGGGAAGACTTTCATAACTACCTGCAACCCTGGATACTTGTAAGCCATAGAACACATTCCAGTTTCTTGGGAAGAACTTTGTAGGCATTATTTCCATATTTGAAATAAAACCCTTGTTATTAATTGTGGGCTTATCATCCTTGGTAAAATCAAAATTATTCTCAAATATGACACACCAGAAATGACCTTGCTTGAACAGTTGATTTGTTCAATTATATGTTTATAAATTAGAACAGGTTTTTTATTGAACTTATGCATTATCTACATTGTCATTAAAAATAAAGACACATTAAAACTATTTTCCTAAATTTTGAGGTATCAGTGAGAACTAAATACTATTTTTGAAAGATTTATTTCAGTTTGCAAAAGCATAATTTACTTTATTGGTGGTTAAAGTTGGATCATGAAGAAAGTAAGAACATTTCATATTATGCTCTTCAGGAAATAAAAACAATTGTTTCTAATTTCTTGTCTTTGAATTTATAGTCACTTGTCTTTGAAGGCGTAGTAGTCTGTATCATCTACTCTTAATCAAAGTCATTGTGACTTTACTCATCAAGTTTATTTACCATATTTTATAATTGTTATTTACACATAATTATTGCAGTTATCACACTTGAAGAAAGGCCCTTCTCTAAATTCTGTACTGTTATATATTATTTTAACAGAGATTATAATTTATCTTTTTTTTTGGCTTGAACAAAGTGGTTTTGATACTATGAATAGTCAATAAAATTTGTAAATAAAATTGATGTCATGAAACAATTCTTTAAACAACTTACTTCTGAGCACTGTTCTACTTAGTAGAGATCAATATACTTTCAAAAGAGAATGTGTAGGTTGAAGGAGTGATGGAAACTTTCATTATGGCGGTTGTATTGACCTAGTTCTAGAAAGGAGTGATTATTTGAAGAAACAGAAGAACCATCTTCCAGATTAGAAAGAGTACAAACACAGTTACTTGTGAACTGAAGAAACCAAGTGGAGGATGCTGAGTAGAGTATGTGTGTTGAAAGTGATAAGAAATGAAATAGGAAAGTTGTTTCTCATTCTTAGAAACAATTTTATTCCTAGTGCTGGTCACATATGCAGATATAATTTGAAGCTGATTTTGGATATTAAACTCTACTGGTCATCTATTCCACTCCAATCTGTTTTCAGTTTGTAACAGAAAGCAGTTATCTTAAGAATTCCATCCATTTGATTGTGGACATGATTCAGAAAGCCGATGTTTAGAGCATGTTTTCTAATCCTTTCTTATTATGACCTCCTTAGTCTGGTCCAGAAAGGGCTACTTGTCATATATAAGACATTTTTACTGACAATTAATAAGCACTAATTGAGCAATAGCAATAGATTTGAATTAAATGTCACGAAGGATCAACAGAGTAGAAAACATAGTCTGTGCCCATTATATAGCTTATAATGCAGTTGGGGAGATAAGAAATTGCACATAGGGAACCCGAGACAGAGATAGTTATAGAGCCTACTTAAGTGATAGATTCTCTTGTGCAAACTAAAGGCACTATGAAAGTCAGCAGTAGGAAAATAAATCAGTGGGGATCCAGATAGACCAGGAAAGACAATCCTACCATAAGCCAGGTACTCAGTTTGCTTGTATCACAAAATGGAATCCCTCAAAATCTCAGGAGCCTAATTATTCCTGTTTCTCAGATGATGAAATTGCCAGTCAAAATCGTTAGCTCTATCACTGTTGCTCAAGTAGCATGTGACAGAAAAACCAAAATCTAGACTTTCTGACTTACATTCCAAGTTGCCCTACTTTGCCCATGTTTCGGGTCTCTTCATAACTTAAAAACTATGAGAAGCTGATAGTTTTTAATCTGGAATATACAGTAGGAGTGGGATTTTAGCAGATAAAGAAGGTAGCAAAGAGGGCATTGGGAAGACCTGAAGGTGATATTTGGATCATAGATTTTCCTTTCTGCCCTACTAAGGAGAGAAAACAGTGCTATGATCTCCCAGGCATAGGAAGTTATTACCTAGCCTGTAATTTATTCTGCCAAATAATCTGGGAGGAAGGGCAAAGTTTCCCCTTCCATCCCCAGGTTATTAGAAGCCAGAGACCTTCAGTCCTAAACATCACCATACATTAAACTTTGATATTGGATCAAGCAATTCTTTTGATGAAGGTGTAATAGGGTGGTACAGAGTTGGAAGACCTGAATTAAATCTCCTCAGTCTTTACTGTGCTTTCTCCAGGGCTCCCACTTGAGGGTTTTGCCCCATCTGGTATTCATTTCACTTCTTCTGAATGGGAAGGTCACAGGTAACTTGATACCAGAGTCCTTGTGTTGTTCCAAAGCCTGCTGCTTTAGGGGAACATGAGGGAAGTAAGTAAAGCACTATTCAAAGACCTTTATTTATTCTTTTGGTCTTCACAACAACCCCAGGAGGGGAGGTTTTCTTTTTTTTTTTTTTTCAATCATCTCATTTTACAAATGAGAAAATGACACAGAATGCTTAATTATTGTACAATATTTCTTGCCTCTTACTACTGTATCCTAATTCTTCATTCTTAGCCACCTAATATGGCTTCTCCTCAGTTCCAACATTTGGAAAGGTGAGCTCTGATCCTCTGGGTTGGGCAGGAATATGTTGGGTGCTTTGACTCCAGTACACCCTATCTACAAAGACTGGTAGTATAGCCATATGTTGGAGTTATCGCAGGTCTAGTTCCAGACCACTGTAATAAAGCAAATATCTCAATAAAGTGAGTCACCTAATTTTTTTGATTTTCCCAGTGCATATAAAGTTATGTTTATACTATACTGTAGTCTATTAAAAGTGCAATAGCATTATGTCTAAAAAATTGTGCATACCTTAATTTAAAAATACTTTATTCCTAAAAAATGCTAACCGTCATCCGAGCCTTCAAGGAGTCATAATAATTTTGTGATAGTAACATCAGAAATCACTGATCACAGATCACCATAACAAATATAAAAATACTGAAAAAGTTTGAATAATTGTAAGAATTACCAAAATGTGACACAAAGACACATAGTGAGCAAATGCTGTTGGAAAAATTGCAAGGTTAGACCTTCTCGATGCAGGGTTGACACAAACCTTCAAACCTTCAATTAGCAGAAAACGAGATAAATGCAAAGTACAATGAAATGAAGGGCAATAAAGTGAGGTATACCGGCACCCAGTTTTCTCTTTAATTTCATGCCATGGAAAGTTAATTTCTTTCTTAAAATCACATAGTCTAGTTGCACTTAAAGGAATAAACACCAATTCATCCTATTAATGAACCATTGTTCCTATTCCTTTGGTACTAGCCATAGCCTTTTTATTATAAAATTTGTCTTCCTCCTGGGTCTATCTTAACAACTTAGTAGCTGGGGATGCCTGAGTCTGAGTTCACAAGTGTTGCCCCTGGTAACAGTGGCTAACAGGGTGCAGTGATTCAGAGCTTGGCAAGAGACAGGATGTTTATGCTTAGATTTAGTAAGAACCCAATTTGAAAATATTAAAGTGTTTTGCAAGTGATATTTACAAGTTATTGTGGAGGCAGATTATGGAGAATCTGAAAAACTAAAGACTTGACCCTTAATATTTGAGTTATTGGTCAAACTAGGAAACTGAGATATATTTTTCATTTTCCCTTTTTATCACTTTTTTTACATATTCTCTTTTTTATTTTTAATCTATCACTAAGTATTATGAATTACGCCTCCAAAGTATATCTAACTGTGAAAAATTAATTTCCCTTTATTCTTCCATTACCTAATTCAAACATCTGCTGTCTGTCACATAGATAACTGCAATGACCTTCTAATTAGTCTTTCTGGTATTAGTAATGTTTTATGGGAATCCCATGTGTTAGTACTCACAAAACCTTGCTCATGTATACAGTAAGCACCCTATAAATGTTATCATGACTGTTTTATCTTTCTCCATTTAATTATTCCTATAAAGTTCAGAATAATCATTTTAATGTTTGTTTTTTTAAAGTAATATATTGATATATAGGTAGTTCAAAATGCAGATTGTAGCAGAATATGTCAGTTCCCTGGCCCATCACTACCCAAGCCACAGTCCTGTTGTATCAGAGATATTTTACTTATTCTTTGTCTCTGTATTTATGCATGATGATATTCTTATATTACAACTCATTATTTTTCAAATTTACATATCATCTATTAATTTCTCATCATGGTTTACTGTGGCCTGGCTCTTCTACAACTTTCCTCACTTCCCCTCCCTCTAGTTCCCCAGATTTTTTTTTTTTTTTTCGGTACGCGGGCCTCTCACTGCTGTGGCCTCTCCCGTTGCGGAGCACAGGCACCGGACGCGCAGGCTCAGCGGCCATGGCTCATGGGCCCAGCCGCTCCGCGGCATGTGGGATCTTCCTGGACCAGGGCACAAACCCGTGTCCCCTGCATCAGCAGGCGGACTCTCAACCACTGCGCCACCAGAGAAGCCCCAGATTTTTAAAAAATATTAAAATTGTTATTATATCTGTAATAAGCATTAATATTCTTACAAACAAGTATTGTTCCCTGAGACCACTCTTCCTTGTCTCTATAATCTTTTATTTTTCCTAAATGTAATAATACATTTATCTTCTTTCTTTACCTGGTGTTCTTTGAAATCATCTTTATTTAGATTTAACACTTCTACCACATGCATAGGTCTATCCGTGTTTTCCCTATGCTCTGATGATTACTTCTCTTATTTTATTTATTTCTGTATTTATGTATGTATGCATGTATGTATGTATATATTTATGAGAGACAGAGAGAAAGTTGGTTTAAAAATTTAGTAGTTTTGATTCACAATGAGTTAAACAGATCAAGTCTGACTTTGCCATGGTAATTTTCTGTTATCTCCTAAGTAGTTTCAGAAATATGAATTAGCTTTACCTAATTCACAAATCTGAAATTAAAACACATAAAATCAGAACAAAATTATCCCTGCTTGAAGCATAGAAATTAATTAAGATTAATATTTAGTTTATTAGTGTTGAATTACACATAGTCTGTTTCTCCTTAGTTTATGAAGTTTAGGGTCATTTTAGAGTTTCTTTTTTCTGTTAACATGCTAGCATTTTGCATGACAGATAAAATAAAAGCAGAGCTTTTAAGACCTAAGCTCATGATGGCATTTACATTTCTCAGCTGCATAAAAAGAGATTTGTGTATTTATTTCTAATGTTCATGAAGAAGTAAATTGTAGGAAATATTGGAATATGAATATAAGTGCATAAGAAAGATAGAAATATCTCTTCAAAAGTTATGGCTTTTACTACTTGGAAACGTGTATATTTGGAGGGCATATATTTGCATGAACTGTAGAAAATACCAAGCCAGATACATTGCCAAATAATAGGAGCAAAATGTATTGAAGAAAAATAAAAAAGGAATGAAAAACTGAATGACATTCATTAACCATCCCTCAATAACCTAGATACCATCTGACTTTAAAATTTTCTCCAGATAAATTCCTAAAATTATAACAAAACCATAGGCCAACTTTTTGTTTTGCAAATTAAAACTTCACAAGTTATATTTAAGTAAGATCATAATATCTTTCCAACAAAGTTTAGAACCTTTTAACAATGATTTATTTGTGTATAATAATTTTCTGAATTATCAGCAAATTGTATTGCTTATGTATTTCTAAGTTTAGGATCTAGTTCTAGTTTATATCTTTCCCTTCCCTTACTTTACTTTTGCAGTAAAAGAAAAAATAATAGACATGCTCTTCCTTGCCAATTTCCTTGATTATATGCTTTTTTTCTCAAAAGTTTCAATATTTACACTTGCTTCAAATTTGCACTTGCTTCAAGGTTCTGCTTAGTGTTTGTTCACTGTTTAGTTCATGTTGCAAGAGGACTATATCTGTTCACAGTAAAAAGAAGTGAGTCTTGTAATAAGTCAAAGGGAAATATTTAGGTCATCTTTCTCTAGTCATAGACTTCATATCAGCAGAACAGACTATACATTTTAGATTTCAGGTATGCAGAAAATGTTTCAGATTTAATATGGTTTCTTCCATTTATTTTTACCTAAATACAGAACTTTTGCTTTGCTTTTTCCTGTTATTGTAAAATGTTAATTAATCCAATAAGATGTGTTTGCTTAAAGAAATAATTGTCATAGTTCAGGTATTGAAATTCAAATGGATCATCTATTTTGTAGGCATCAGATTAACTTGAGAAGGCAGTAGCGCTAACACAATCTAGTTCATTTTCATTCTCCACAATTTGTAACCTAAAAATAAACTGATCAGATTATGGATGAAAAAATGTTACACTTAAGGCCCTAGATACATAAGTCATCTTTTGCCAACTAAACCAAGATATCCCTTTATTTCAATCCTCATATACTCTCTTTGCCTTTTCTTTAGATAATGGTACCTCAAGATATATCGTTGAGTTTTTCAATCATCATGGCACCTTCTTTTTGAGCTTGGTGTAAATGATGTTCATTAAAATTTATCTGAACAGTAACAGAGTGAGAAAAACTCATCTATTGGAACCTCTCTTCTCCAAATACATATATCTACCCTCTTACTCCATACCCACTAAGTATTTCTTTAACAGGGACACCCAAAATCAACATGTCCAGTAATGAACTCATAATCTTTCTTCTGAAACCTATTCTTTTTAAAATTTTTACTGGAGTATAGTTGATTTAAAATGTTGTGTTAGTTTCAGGTGTACAGCAAAGTGAATCAGTTATACATATACATATATCCACTCTTTTTTAAGATTCTTTTTCCATATAGGCCATTACAGAGTATTGAGTAGAGTTCCCTGATTGCTATACAGTAGATTCTTATTAGTTATCTATTTTATATATAGCAGTCTGTATATGTCAATCCCAATCTCCCAATTTATTCTTTTTCTCACTTTTCTCAAAATATCCATTCAATTGCTCGAGTCAGAAACCTAAAAGTCATCCATGACAATGTTCCATTCCCTTACCCATTCAAACATAATGTCAAGTTTATTGAGTCTCCTTTATAATTAGTTCCCAAATCTATCCACTGAATCTCAAGCTTCACTGTCAACATCATGATAGTCAGGGACACTACCGTTTCACACTTTGAGTACTGTAATATCATGCCTTTCTCTAATCCCAAATTAAACTACTGCATCATTTTTCTTAAAATGGAAAATGCTTACCATGGGCTTCATTTTATGGCCTCTCCATACCTCTTTATAACTCTCTAGCCTCATTTCATGCAATTTCCTTACAACAAGCACTAGATTAATAACCCCTTTTCAGTTGTTCTACAGCTCTAAGTACTTCCTGATACAGGGCTTTCACATGATCTCTTTTCTTGTAATACTCTTCCCTCTCTCCTCACTCATCTCTCTTCCACATTTTATAACTTGGCTATTACTGATTCACCATTTAGCTTAAATTTCACTTCCTCAGAAAGCTTCTTACTTTGATAATATAATCACTCCCAGCTTTATACTCCTAAAGCATTCTGCAAGTTTCTTTTATATTAATCATTTGCATAATTACATGTTTAATACTTGTCAGTTCAACTATGCTCTATACCTCATGAAGATAGAGATTAGTTCTGTGAACCTAGACTCATTTCATTACATTCCCTTTAAGATAATACAAAAACAAAATCCACAAATACATTTTTGAAGAGAACTGTATTAATTAATTTTAATATTAACAAAAAGGCCACTGAGATCATGAATATTCACATCCGTGAAGGGGTCATAACTTCCTACTGATTTATTCTTAAAATGTATTTCATGAAAATGTTATAGTTTTCTTCATGTAAAATTCATGATTACCAATTTCAGACGAATTGTCAATACCGCCTGCTGATTTATGTTTATCTGATTAACACTGTCTCTGGTTCTCTAGCACAATCATTTCAAACCTCTCTCATTCTCTGTAAACCTCAGAAGAGCAAAACCACTACCAAATTTGCCAATTCTGTAGATATTCTCTCCTTTACAGAAAAAAAAAATAGAAAGCATCAGAAGAGAATTCCCTCAACTTTTCACTTTTAGGAATAAAAATCTGCCTACATCTGCCTAGATTTTTCTCAATCCCCACTTTGAAATAGAGGAGACACACTTACCCCTTTCTGGGGCCAGTGCTTCTACCAAGAATTTGATTCTTCCTCTGCCTCTTGTTCATCAAGCTTCTTTTCAACAGAATTTCTTTAACACATGACATATAAGTTGTTAAATATCTTCCATTTATTTTAAAAAAAGTTTTATTCACAACAGTCACAAAAAAGCACCCAATAGTCACTTCTATTTCTATGAAGTATAAAAACAAGCAAAATTAATCTATGCTTTTAGAATTTAGGAGTAGTCAGTTAGGTGTCTAAGATGTCAGTAATGTTTTGTCTCTTTATCTAGATCCTGACTATGCCTCTAGTTTTACAAGAAGAATATTCATCAAGATATACACTTGTGAGCTGTGCACTTTCCTGGGTGAATATCACACTTAATAACAATTAAAAGAAAAAAAATGTCCTTCATTCTTCATCTCCCACAAGTTATCATGCCCTTTCATAGCCCAGATTCTTGAAAGAGTCCTATTAATTTCTTTAATCCTCACTAAACTAAAATTTGGCTTCTGTTCCTATCACATTACTAAAACTGCAATCCTGTGAGAAATTATATAATAAACTTACTTCCGTTCTCCTGTCCCTCAATGTCCCATCAACATTTGGCATTGCTGAGCACCCCATCATTCTTCAAGCTATTTCCTCCATCAGCTTGCATGGCTGTTCCTCTGCTGTGTCTCTGGTTGCTCCTTTTTCATTTTCTTTTCAGATTATAAGGCTTTAAATATTAAACTCCTCTGAGTAAAAGTCTTAGCTTTCTAACCTCATTCTATACATTTATTTTAGGCAGTCTGCTCTACCTCTAAGATTTTGATTGTTATCCAGTTATCATTATTTCAAGAATAATTTTTTTCTGACTCAGAATGCTCCACTGAGTTTCAGACCCATTTTGCTAGATGTTTGCTTTATATTTCCACTTGACTATTTCAAAGGCATTTCCAACTCATATCCAATATTGAATTCATTCACCATCCTCTCCTCTTTGCCAAACGTTGTCTTTACTTCTTTTATACCATCAAACCACACCAAATGAGGTCCTCTTCCATTGTGTTCTATTTCAGTGAATTATCTCTTAATATCATCCCAGAATCCATCACATTGCTCCCCATCCATTTTTATAAAACAGAAATTGGGAGGTCAACCTTGACACCTTTCTTCCTCACCCTCACATCTAGTACACAATAAAATTCTGTAATTTTTACCTAAAAACTGTTTCTCCAATACAGGTGTTTTTCCATCTCATGTTGTCATGATCTCTCAAATAGACAATTGTAATACTTGTCTAAGTGACCTTATTTCATTCTCAGCAAACTCCTCCAATCCATTTTCTGTATTGTAGAGTGATCGTTTTCAAAGGCAGTTGTGATTATAATATTCTCTGCTCAGACTCCTTCACTTAATTGCCATTTCATTTAGGTTAAACTCCAAATCCTTCAACAATACCTGCCTAACTAGTGTTCTTTTAATTCCTCTTTCCTCACAAGGGAACTTTTCACGTATTGTTTCTTTAACTTCATTAACTATATTTAGAAATCACTTCCTCAGGGAATCTTTTCTTGACCTCTCGACTAAGTCCACTTGCCCTGTTATCGTCACTTGTAAGATGTGCTGGCACATATCACATTTATAATTTTACATTTATTTGTATGTTTTCTAAATTACTTTTTCCAGTGGTAAATAACAACCAATTTTTATAGAATATTTTATTTTCTGTTCTACAGAAAATTGAAATGGCATTGAAATTGTTAGCCTTTTAGAGGTTATACAAGTATGTAAAGTATTCAAAAATAAATGCCAGCCATCTTAATAAGAGGTTGAGTGTTACCAACATTTTTCCAGTTCCATAATGACCATTTGCTTATTAATTTTCTTTTTACATTTTTCTGAATTAATCCGATAATTACTGTCTTCCTAAAGGAAAAAAAAATTAATTAGTAATTTCAAATACATCCTCATTTATTTTTAAAATTCCCTTTAAGTGATTTTATTCCCTTGCTCGTTTAAAATATTGTATATTTGTGTGTATGTTTAGTTTTACCTCAATTAGATTAGGGCTCAAAAGGTATTATTTTCTTATTTTTTTCCTAAATAATTATTTCTTGAATTTTCTGATTCTATACTTTTTTGTAATAATTTCTTAAAATTCTCCTCTAACATTTATAAAATCCTCTTTCATAAATTATTTTCTTTGGTTCTAAAAATGTATTTAGTTGAATGCTTACTTCATCTATATTTTATTTATTATTATTCATGAAACTGTTAGAGCTTTGGATTTATCACTAATGATATCTCTGAGTATATAAATTCGCCTTTGAGAAATGTCCCAATTATATTTATTTTATAAATATTTTGTAAGTAGAAATTTTATTGCTTTTTAGATGAAAGAGTTATATATTATTGTTATTATTATTAACTTCCAAATATTTAGTTTATGTTTTTCGTATTTGTATCTGTCTCCTTTGAATTGAATTGGAGTTGTGTGGCCCACACATTTTTGTTTTGCTTTTGTGTTGATTTGGGAAAATTTTTCTTTTGGACCTATATTGTGATCAATATATATAGATATACATACACACATACAATTGTGTGTATGTATATAGATAGATATATAACGATATCCATAAACTTTAATTTCTAATTTAGTTTAAATAAATATGATCCTTAAAAATCAAAGCTAAAGAATTTTCAGATTAAAAATTTTTTTTCTCATGTTTCTTATCAGCTTTATCTTTTATTTTAATACCAGTACTTGATATATAGAATATTATGAAAGGTTTATCTTTATTGTACTTTATATATGTAACCTTCTATATCAGTATTTGATAAGGGAAGCAGAACTACTATGAGTACTTTAGGATAAGGAATGTATTATAGGAGGTAAAATACTGAAAAGGCACTTGGAGAGTCAGAGAACAGTCACCGACTAGCACTTCTGCAGTCCTGGCACAGCTGGATAGATCTGAGTGGCAGGGAAGCTGGGAAGCTGGGCACTTCTATCAGCCAGAGGGGAACCATAAGAGAAGGTGGTGGAGACGTCTGTGGAAGCCTGTTGATGCTTTTTCTGGTGTGGGCTTGCTGGCAGCAGTGTCAGTTTTTGGCAAGAGGAGTTGGACCTGGAGTGGCAGCAGCAGAGACAAGCTGGACCCACCCTAACCTCTGCCATGTCTCTCCCTCCTCTCACCACAGTGACCTTCAGGCAGTAATAGCTGTCACTTCATTTCTTCTTTCCATGACTCACACAAATTTCCCTTCAGACAACCTCTACCGTTTATCCATGCCAGGAATTCTGGAAAAAGTAGCTTCAGTTTATAGATTTGAACATTTGAAAATCACCATTGAAAACTTGGCATTTGTATTGCACTTTCTTCATCATGTATTCTTTCTGAGTAAAGTGATAGAAAAACCATACAACTATCCCACATAAACTGTGAACATACTAACCTTCTCCCTCAAAAAGGATACAAGTCGCTTTATCTGTCTTTGAATAATGTACATTCCTTTTCTAGCTGAGTCACAATCACCCTTTCATAGCTTATAACTTAAAAATTGAGAAATACGTTAATTATTCTTAACACATTTTATGAATAGGGGAAGGAGTAAAGGAAACAATTGTGTGTATGTACTTATCTACATGCATATATACACATACTATACATATATATACACAAAATATAAATGCATGATGTATGAAATATGCATGTGTGTGCATATACACAAATATGTGTGTATAAAAGTGTATACATGTGTTTATGTATTTATTTATTTATTTATTTATCAACTCGGACCATACAACTAGTTACAGAAAAATGACTATATCCTTATGAGTATTTCTTCCTTCAATTGAATATACACACATAAAAATATTATATATATATATATTCATATTTTTTTCCATTTTATGTAATATAACTACCACAGTCCTTTTCTTCTGTAACTAGTCCATATGGTCCAAGGTGGCATTTGCACTACCCTACATACTACATTTTCCCCTTGCCCTTGTCTTAGTCAGCCCAGGCTGCCATAATAAAATACCATAGTCTGGGTGGCTTACATAACAGACATTTATTTCACACAGTTATGGAAGCTGTGTAGTTTAAGATCTAAGTGCTGGGCAATTGGCTCCTGGTGAGAGCCCTCTTCCTGGCTTACAGATTACCACCTCCTCGTTGTGTCCTCACAATATGGAGAGAGAGAGAAAGTGCAATTTCTGTCTCTTCCTCCTTTTATAAAGCCACCAATCCCATCATGAGGGCCCCACTCTCATGACCTCATTCTACTCTAATTTCTTCCCACAGGCCCCGTCTCCAAATACCAGCACATTGGAGGTTAGGACTTCAACATATGAATTCTAGGGGACACAGTTAAGTCTGTAGCAGCCCTCATCAAGCACCTCAGCCAGTAAGGAATTCCAGTCTGGTTAGGTGACCCAGACTTTTATACTTGAGCCAAGTTTATTCCTGAATGATCTGTGATATTGCTAGTCTTGTCCATATTGGATTGTTCCAGTTTTCTATTGACTCATCACAGCACATGAAAGCATTAAGAGGTTCCCAGTAGCATTTCCTCCATTCCAGACATACTCTTTTTCACTTCCACTCTAGAGTACCCATCCCACTTCCCTTAATGATTAGTATCATCAGTCCATTCTGTGCATGATGATTCACTGCCATGAGAAGCCCAAAGTGACCATGTGGCATTTTCATTTTCCAGTTTAATGGAACCACTGTTGTGACCCTGGGGAGAAATAGTCCTCCCTTCAGAACTAAGACTCAAATTATCAGAACTCAGAGTTGTAGTGATGAGCAAAGTTCTCACTAGAGATTCACTAGTGGCAATAGCAAAAAAGAGCTATTCACATTTGTACAACATGGCTACTGGACTTGTTAATCCTGGATATGGGAGAAATGGTACCATATATAGGTCACTTTTTCATAGCGTATCTCATATCCTGGAAGACATTGCCCAGTCCCAATATGTTACCACACAGGGAGCACCATTACTGTGAGTCTTTAAATCGTCATCTCATTTTTTTTTACCTTGTCAGCTGTTTGAAGGTGATGGCATATACTGTAATATCAGTAAATTGCAAGAGTGTGAGCCCATAGCCAAACCTTTTTTCCTGTAAAGTGAACTATTGGTTTTAAAAGAAACATGGTAGACAGGGAAGGCAAGTCTCTATCCAGAGTAAATATCTGTTCCTGTGAGAACAACATGCTGCCTCTTTTGTTTTAGAAGGGATCCAGTATAATCAAGTTGTCACCAGGTAGCTGGCTGT
Organism: Aethalodelphis obliquidens; assembly: GCF_003676395.1. NCBI lineage: Eukaryota > Metazoa > Chordata > Mammalia > Artiodactyla > Delphinidae > Aethalodelphis > Aethalodelphis obliquidens. The sequence goes on from NW_020837954.1 coordinate 17,437,396, forward strand.
CCCCTCTCAGGGAATCAAGCCAAAAGCAGAGGTTTATCATTGATATTTGATAGTGTGCTAATAGTTTGATCATTCAGTAGTGTCTCTAGCCAGACAGTCCTTGGTAAGTGGAAGTTCACTTTGATAAACTTATACATTACAGCATTATAGACGCTCTGACAACTTTTTTTCATAGGGATGGAAGGACCTGGAGAAAGAGGCTGACTAATGTTCACAGGAAAAAAGTCATCATAGCCACCTACCTGACTATTAAGATCCTCTGCTGAGGCGTTGTCTACTGGGTATCCACAAATGACAAACATTTATTCATTCCCTGGACCCATCCAGAGAAGTCTATCTACAAACCAGTGCTACAGAATCTCTTGTTACCAATTTTTCCATGATATTTTTTCCAAATCCTTAACTGTCCAGCCAAAATGTTAGATACTACCCATGAGCTAGAGAAAATTCATACCTCTATTCTTCTCTCCTTCCAGGCAATTTATAGCCAGGTGCACTGCTCAGAGTTTTGCCCACTGGAAGGATTTTCCTTCACCACTGTCCTTCAAGGTCACCCTTGAGTGGTATTTTAATGCTACACCTGCTGCCCTCCATGTTTGTGATTTTCAATGAAGAACAAAGAAAATCTGATGCACTTCACTGAACAAGCCATGTATACTCCATTCTTGGCTTTGGGGCAGTATCCAATTTATCATTCGCTTTTTCTACTTTCTTTGTCGAGTTATTTTTTCATATGATAACTCTCTCCTAGTTTCTCCCTTTCCTTGGCATAAATCTCTTTATCAAGAGAGAGTTGCTTAGATTTCTTTGAACTCCTGACTCTCTGAGCAGCCTTAACAAGGTGAAATTGTGTCAGTATTTACTTATAATTGGGAATCTGACAGCTGAGGCAGATGCTTGTTTAAAAAACTATACTCCATATATTTTACAAGGGGATAATGTTTTGTGTGTGTTTATATATGTGTGTTACTTTAGGACAGTAGTGTCCTGCTCTCCAGGCAAAGCAGAGGGGAACTTGAGAAGAACATTTATGTTCACACCTCAGCATGGCCTGTGCTTGCTTCCAGATCCACACTGTGAGCTAAGGATGTCGATGGGTTTCAATGGAGTGATGCTCCACTTTATGCCTTAAAAGTATTTGCTTTCAGGGAGCTTCAGTATAGTTAGGTAGTTAGGCCTCAGTTTGGTAACCAAAAATTCTTCAGTATCTCTTGCAAAGTTTTTTGTTATTTTCTAAGTTCTTTTTCTGTTTTATCTATATTTGTTGGTTTGATTAATTATTAAACTATTTATGTATTTATTTGCATTTTATCATTTCATTGGGTATTTCAGTGCTAAAGGAGTTAAACCCAACCACTCAAATCACCATACTGAATGAGATCTATATTTGCTTTTTGAACCCAACTAAAGTTAGGACACTTAATCCTATTAACCTTGACCTATCCTCAGAGTCTGCCAAGATCTGCTGTATGCAAATTATACAGCGCACTAGTTTACATTTTTATTTCACCTTAACATTTAATAAGTACACCCTTTATATCTTTACCCAGTTACAGGATAATCATGTTAAATAGTGTAAAGGGACTGATATTTGAGTATGGGTCTTTAATATAATTTAGAAGAAGAAATTTGAAAAAAATATTCAATAGAAGGAAATTTTAGAAACCTGAAGCATGGAAGCCAATTTTTTCGTCATTACTTATTATTATTTCTTAACAAAAAAAAACTTTAAAAAAGACTAAAATAAAATGAAGTATAGATGTAAGAATGAACACATATGGCAGTTTTAGACTTCAAATGCCCTATTGAGACGGAAAAGAAATTTGAGGCCAGAAGTGTTAGACATGTTAAGCTCCATTTTAGCAAGTGAAGAGGGGTGTGTGGGTAAATAATTATCCATCGCTGTATTTCACTAGTTCACTCTGCTGTAACTGTAAGCTAAAAATTGAATATATCCTCTTTTGTATAAGGACACAGAATTGTGCAGTAAGCAAGTTCAAATAAACCTCTGGTCTGAACAATTTAAGCAGATGCTTATGTTTGGAAATAGAACACCTGTCAAGTACTTTGAAGTCAAATAGACCTCATGACTTTAAATAGGGGTGAAAGTAGTCAAGGGAGTATTAAAAACTAATGGGTGAATAAATGAGTTGGAGAGGAAAAGATTTTGGAAATGTAGATGGAAATCTTTGGAGTTCATATCAAAGTAATGATTCTAGATGAAAGTAATGGGTCATCCATAAACAGCATGTAATCAAAAAATAATTTTAATACGGTTAAAAAGCTTTTTTAATTTTTGAAAATGTGGCTTTCAGTCATCCTCAGAATTCGCTGTATTGCAAATATAATAATGTGACCTCTTTGTAAAGATATAAATCTCAAAATGAGCTCAGAAATTATATAACCTTCCATCATGAAAAAATCACAAAATATATAAAAGAACCTTATGAATAAAAGCTGTTTACTTTGGGGTAGGGGAGAGGGTACTGGTATACATTTCTGTGTACTCATGCTTTCATTACTCCTGTAAAATAAATATTTCTGGACAAATGGGGTAGAACTGACTGACAGTTTTCTAATACATGCGTTTGGCAAAAAGGCATTTCTTTTCTTTGGCGATCTCAGCAAATGTAATTGGTTACATACAATCAACAAGAAAGCAAACACATTTGGAATGCATGAAGTAAAGGGAAATACATACCTGATATACACATACATATGTATGCATGTCGATGTTTATATATACACATATATGTAAAATATTTGCATTGTGCATTTATATGTCTATAAATATGCATGTGTATATTTGTTGTAGGATAGTAAAATGAACCTTTTGGTTGCCTCTGATTGGGAGAGTGGGGCCCAAAGCTGAAGAAAAAGGGACTCTAACTATCCTCATATTCTGAAGCAATCCAGCAACACCTGGCATCAGCTCTTACTCAGATTGCTAATAGAATCTCTGGCCTTGTGGGATTTGTGTTGCTTATTCTAGGAGGTAGTTCCTTTGTCTCTGTATGAGTATACTACTGCACCTAAACAGACTCACTCTTATTAGAGATTCAAATGTCTTCAAGCTGTTGAAGGCTATTTTTCTCTTCTTTTATAGTGAATATATGTGTATATATATATAAATAATATATATATATATAATATATGTATATTTCATTGAGATATAATTGACATGTAACATTGTATACATTAAAAGTGTCCAGCATGTTGATTTGAGGCATTTATATATTTCAATATAACTGCCTCTTTTCCCTTTTTTTTTTAACAACCCTTTCCCTCCTTATTAGATATATGTATAATAGTGATTTTTCTTTCCAGCTTGTACCTTTCTAAGGAGGGTGGAGAAAAGAGGCAGCCAGGCACAGAGTGGTAATGACAGAGGAGCAATATGTAACCCTCCATTTGACTGGACTAGAATGGGTGAATTTTCTTTGAGCCTAGTGGTTACTTGGGAAGTTGACCAGCCTTGAGTGATTTTGCCAGTTTCCCACTAAGGAGGATTGCTCTGAAGAAGTGAAATCCAAGCAGAAAGCTCTGGGAAGTTGAAAGGTGGTAGTGGTTGATTCCATTTGGTTTTCCAAATCAGGGAACTGGGAAGTGGGGAGGTCCTGATGGGTCTTTGAAGAAATTTCACACATATTCCACAAAAGGGCCAGTATTTGAAAAATATCTTGATTACACCAATGGCCTCAACAGACAAGTTAGTGTTAGTTAAAGAGGCATCTGCAGCCTGCAGTTAAGACAAATCTGAACTTTTTTGCAGCCCAACACCCTGCCCAATGGTGAAGTGTTAGGGCTTAAAAGAGGGCGACATGGAAAGACACGTAAAGACAGAATTGACATCCACCTGCATCTTGGACCTCTTGACCTGTCCTGAGATAGTGGATGGGAGAGCTCTCACTCAGAAATGAGATTGGAACAACTGAAGTTATTAACTGAAAGTTATAAAATCTGGACAAATTAACAACCTACTTTAGAGATAAATATATTGATAAAGTTACATGTAATAGGCAACAGTGAGTAATATTTGTTGTATAAAGATGGAGCAGGGTAGGTCAGAAAAAAGGAATAAGGGCCTTTTTTAAAGTTATTTTGTCAGTCGCACATTTTAAAATTTATTTCCTGCATGTGCAACCTCTCTGTCATACAGATGAATTACTGTGTTTAAAGAGTTGCTGCCCTAAAATAGCTAAAATAATTTATCTGGGAGTTTATAAAATGATATTCAGCATTGAAGCTTGTAATGCAGACCAATAAAAATTAACTGCTGGTATAATTCTAATTTAATTCCCGTGGGCCAGTATTTCACAAATATACTCAATATTGAAAATGTAGGAATTGTATGTGTGTAGGCATGGGCATACACACAGTGCTGGCATACTTACAGGTAAGTATATTTGGTATTTGAAGAAGAAAATCATGCAAATCTGAGAAGATTATAAGTCCCAGTAGTTGAGATTTTTACATTGTAAAGCACATCAAAATGTTAAAAAAGGGAAACGAGTAGGTGTAAGCTTATCATTAGTGCACTTATAATGTAATAGAGATTTTTAAAAATCCTTTGACACCAATATGAACTGTGTTAATCTGTCTGTTATTATGTATTGTTAAGACCAAATCAAAGGAAAACTTGACTCTGGCATACCTCTCCTTTGATGATTTTTTCAAATAATATATCAACTATTATGATATTTTAATATTATGCATTTGATTTTGGAAAATATAGATTATGGCATATGAGATACCTGGGTGAGATGCTTCAATGGAATAGGACTGGGATGGAATAGCACCATATTGTATGAGAGCTACAAATCTAGGGAGAAAGGTCCTTATTCTATTCTTTCCTCTAGCATCCTATTACATTACCTGCCAACACCATATAACCTAATTGTGAATTTGTTCCTACTTTCTGCATTTAGAGCCATGAACAAAGTTAAAATAAGGAATTTAACTAAAATTAAAAGAATTAAAATAAAATAATTTAAGCTAAAATAAAAAGAGTGGGAGCAATAATGTTTATCAGTTTCCAGGAAGATAGTTCCTGTGTCTATCCCTGTTCCCTTCCTTAGGGTTTTGAAAGAAAAAAAGATGGTGGAATGGAAGAAGTGAAGAAATAAAGGTAAGAAAGTAAGATTAAACTAAATTATTTAATAGTTGAATAATTATTTAATAGGCATAACATGGCACTATTTCAAAAAAGTCATTAAGTAATGAGTGCTTTACAAATGAATGAACGCGTATAAGGAAAGGAAAGGAAAGGAAAATTGACTGTTAGACTGATGTGAGAAAGGTTGACATGTAAAAGATGACATTAAAAATATTGGTGACCGTGAATGTGTGAGCTTGTTCTTGGTCAATTACCACTAAACATATAACTGGAAACACTTGTTTTCAGGAGAGTAAAAGGAAAGCAGTTTTCGAATACTGTCCTTTTTTTCTTTTCTTAGAGGAGCCAGGCTATTGGAGAATACGATTTGTTGTTTATTTAATCTTTTTTCTGTAGCTTCAGGTTTCAATATTGAATTATGTCAGACTCCTCTGAATGGCCTTGGTGGTTCCAAGTAGTCTATTCTATATACTACAGAACAGAGTTTCAATTTCATAAATTTGTCAGAATGTCATGTTTCCAAAATTTCCATTTTCTCAGACTGTTCTATTAACAGCTTTCCCCCTCTTTCATATATGAGGAAAATAATTTTTAGAGCGAAAAGCAAAATGAATGATTTTACTGAGTGTCTGAATAGATGTGATATCCTAGCCAAGATTTTTTAACTTAACAGATTTTTTTTTTAAAGAAAGGGCTTCATGAACAGCGAAATGTTTCCAGACTTTTTTTTGTATAAGCAATGTGTAATTCTTAAGATAATGCAATAACAATAACTTCAATAGCAATGGCTGTATTATCTGTATGGTATCTCTCTTTCTACATTCACCTATTGTACTTATTCCTAGTCCTTGCAACCCAGATGACAACTATCTGCCTTTTTCTCTGGTGATGCTATCCCATGCTTTCCATCAAGCAAGGTCACATCTTTCTCTCAAGGTGTATGCATTCTGAGAGGAAGGACTACACGTTCAGGCTAAAGTGTTTTACTTTATGGTAACAGTAGCTGGAAAATGTGTGGACAAAAATAGTTCAACTCACCGTAGCTGTTTCTGTGGAGGGACCTTAACAATGATCAGCTTTGTTCCTCCTGATCTAAATGCTTTATGAACCTATTGCCATACCCTTGCTGAGGTCTTTCCATTTAACTCCCCTGGCTTCAGCTAATTCAATTCCTACCCAGCCGGTATTGCTAAAGCATGCTGTGTGTGCATACTCCCAGCTTTGATAATACCTTTGATAATAGCTTTGAGAGAAGCAGGCAGAGAATCACCTAATCAAGATAGGCTCTCTGTTCTTGCGGTAGTCGCATTATCCTGGCATTCTGTTGCTTCTTAATTCTTCCTCTCTTTCATTCATCCATATAACCCCAATCTGTAATTTTAATTTCATGATTATTCAGAGGGGTAATTTGGGCATGTGCATTAACTTTGGAAGGCAACTCTGAATGTGCATTAACCATGCTTGCTAGAGAGAAATGTCCAGTCACTTATTAAACGATCCACCATGTCATGAAAGGTATAGACAAAAATGGATCAATCTAGTAGGCCAAGTACATAGCCTTAAAGAAGTTACAAAATTTTAATGTGCCTTTTTTCTTACCAGTGTAAAAAGTATGCCGCTAAGGAATTCAAGCAACGTATATGTAGGTTAATGACTATCTCTAAATGTCTTTTTTCTCCTATAAAAGAAATTAAGATTAGTACTATTAGTGGAATTTCTTTTGTGGTTATTTTCAAATAAGCTATTCCAGAAAGACATTCAGGCAATGGTGCCATGGAATAACTTCTGTTATTATTTAATCATAATTATTAAATATTTCACTATAATAATATGCACAAAACATCAAAATTACAGATGTAGAATGTAAAATCTTTTATTGGTTCTGAAGTGCAATTTAAAATAGCCTTTAAAGAACTCTGGTATAGCACTCTCAGGCATAAGTATTTTCTGTATGCATCAATTATGAATATCCTTTTTTTCCCTTCATCCCTTAAGTAGGGAAAGTTGTAACCTTGCCATTTATTATAGGCCAGCTGAGAGAGCCAAAAAAGTCTTATCCTTCAGGGGGCTGGAAGGCAACTAAAATAATTCTAAGTGAAAAACATTGTTATTTAATTTTACACAATTAGCTCTTGCTGATATTAAATGTTTTAATAATGCATGATCCATTTAGTATACAAAGCTGAGATGGAATTATTTTGATTCATTTAAAATAGGAATCTACTCAGTGTTGATAAATGTTTTGTTTTTATTTTTTGTAATAGAAATACAGAGGATAGATGTGCGGGTAACTTATTTTAGTAGTCAGAATTTATGTTTTATTCCAGAATGTTAGTATCCAAGAAATATGTAGGTATTCCAGAAACTCCAATAGATAATGGTATATATATATGTAGCAATATGAAAATGAAAAAAATTTCTTCCACAATGGCAAATATGTAACTATATATAAATTATAAATATATAACTAGCTAAATTAGTAGAAGAACTAAAAATAAATCAAGAACTCCTTTGTGATATATCAATATTTTATAGGCCAGGTTAGAAAATATAAAAAGATGTTATCTTTTATTGTCATACTTGGAAAACCTGAATATGAAAAGGAAATTTCTGGAAGTATATTTTGTAACGAAGAAAAATAGCTTTACTGGATGGAGACAGCTAACTCTAAAGTTAGGGCTCTGGAGACCCATACCTTGTTTTTCTCTCCAAGAAGTTCATGTATCTCACTGGCTTAAGTATGTTTGTCTGTCTGTCTGTGTGTTGAGGTGGGGCGAGGGGAAGGTTTCACATGTGCATATTCACATATGGCTTTAGCTGGTTTGCATTATTTTGTGTCTGATCTCTTCTTTTCAATGACATATTTTATAGATTCATTTATGCTTTGCCTATATTAATAGTTGGTTTTTGCATAGCTTTATAGTATTCCATTGTATGGGCTTAGAGAAATAACTAGACAGAAAGACAAATACTATATGATCTCACTTATACATGGAATCTGAAAACAACAACCACAGCAAACTCAGATACAGAGAACAGATATGTGGTTGCCAGAGGCAGTGTTTGGAGTGTGGGCTTGAAATAGGTGAAAGTGGGCTAGAGGTACAAACTTTTAGTTATAAGATAAATAAGTCTTAAAGATGAAATATACAGCATAGTAACTATAGTGAACAACACTGTGTTGTATGCAGTCATCCCTCAATATCTTCGGGTACCCTACAATTCAACTCAATTTTGAAGTCCATCTGCATGGGGATAGCATCAGATTCCACAAGTTAAGGGTTCAGTCCTACAACACCGTTACCTCCCTTTCAACTTTAGACGCCAGTCCCAAGCCCAGTGTTGTCACCCAAACTTCTGACTGACCTGCTACAAATTGGAGTTTCCAACGACCCCTTCCACCTCGGATGCCAAGCCAAAACCAGGTTATTACCTGTACTTCTGACCAACCTGCTGAAGATCAGAGGTTCCCAGGACCCTCTCTCTGGGTTCAGTTAATTTGCTAGAGCAAATTTTAAATGTTGAGCTTTCTTTTAATTAATTTATTTTTATTTTTGGCTGTGTTGGGTCTTTGTTTCTGTGCGAGGGTTTTCTCTAGTTGTGGCAAGCAGGGGCCACTCTTCATCGCGGTGCGTGGGTCTCTCACTGTTGTGGCCTCTCTTGTTGCGGAGCACAGGCTCCAGACGTGCAGGCTCAGTAGTTGTGGCTCACGGGCCTAGTTGCTCCGCAGCATGTGGGATCTTCCCAGACCAGGGCTCGAACCAGGGCTCGTGTCCCCTGCATTAGCAGGCAGATTCTCAACCACTGCGCCACCAGGGAAGCCCTATTATGTTTATTTAACACATAAATGGAGGTTCTGTTGGAACTTTTTGTATCTTATTTCTACTTCTGTTTGTTAGCTGTTACCCTAATCTCATCAGAGAAGACTTTCCCACATCTTCATAGTTTGACTCCAAATTTGCCATTCCTCTGTTCTTTCTATATAAAGCTGTGGTTGCAATATATTTATATAGCAAACATATATGACTTGTCTTGAATATTCAAAGCAGTGTACTGAGCATTGTAAGAGATCCAAAATTGACTAGGACATAGTAGCTGATCTCAGGAATTTCAAGACTAGAGACGAAGATACATATTTCTATAAGTAACACAAGGGTACTGAATTTGGTGAAAGTGGTTTGAGTTGATGTGATGAAGTACTGAGTGTACTTTCAAAATAGGATCATAAAATCTTGTGTTTCTGTAACTGGAATTATGATTTGGGGACATTATTAAATATCTTCTTTCATCTTAAGTAGCACCATTGTAATGAGCTCTGTTTCTTTCTCTTGTTCTGGGTTGGTTTGTACTCTGCTTCCACACAGTTATCCTAAATCCCTAACAATATAAATTCCTGTATAGACATATGTGTGCTATTGGTCTTAATGTTTCTGTCCCCACCACCACCCCAAATTAATATGTTGAAATCCTAATGCCCAGGATAATAGTATTGGGATGTGGTGATTCTTTGGGTGATGCTTAGACCATGAGGGTGGGTCCCTCATGAATGGGATTAGTGACTTAGAAAAGTGCCTCCAGAGAGAGCCCTAACTCTGTCCACCACTTGAGGACACAGTGACAAGGCATCAGCTATGAACCAGGAAGAGAACCCTCACCAAAATGCAACCATGTTGGTGCCTTGATCTTGACTTCCTAGCCTCCAGAACTGTGAGCAATAAATTTCTGCTATTTATAAGCCTCCCAGTCTGTGGTATTTTGTTAGATCAGCTTGAGTGGACTAATACAAGTTGTCTACACATTTACCTACCACCTAAATATGAACATTTGGGAAGCCATTGAGTCAGCTATTTCTGTATCCCCAGTGTATAGTAACAGAACCAGGACAAATTAAATGTTGAAAAGTGGTTGCAAAATTGAACAAGTTTGATAAAGGGGTCAGACATTTTGAAATCTTCCATTTGAAATAAAATACAGGGCTTTTAAGGGTTAGAGATTCCCTGAGACCATTTTCTAAGCCACTCCACTCAGAAATTCATTCAAATAAAAAAAGTTTCTAATCACATTCAATTAAATTTTTATATTTCAATTGTTAAATATGATAATTTATGATTCATTGCACCAAATTTATTTTATTAACTCAAACTGGAAAAATAATTTGCACCCATTTTATTGTTTTCTTATTCTAGACCTTTGCACATATCATACTCCCTAGAAGTCATGAAATGTTACTTTATGCCCTATCTTTATAGGTACCCCTGATGCTTCTTTTCTTTAAAAGGAACAACAACAAAAAGACAGCTTAAAACAACTATTTAAAACAGAAATCATGAACCACAATTAACCTGCATTTGTGCTATAATTATATATTTACAGTATTTATTGTTGAATTTTATAAGAATTCATATATGTTGTGTTATTAAATGTTGTGAGTGATTTATACATGTAGATAAGTTATGCATTACTTTGGAAAGTACTCTTGCTTCATTTCTTTTGTGGTTTCTTTTAATTTTTATGCTGGTACTCAGATCATAAGGGCAGACAGAGTTGTTTTTGACTTGCTTTACTAACCTACAGAGAGAAAAAATTCTTTGCTGTTGATTTGATTAGGTGGCATCTGGGAATGCTGGTTTGTGGGAGCAGGCTCTGAGAGTTTGGTAGTATGTTAATAACAGAGAGACAGGCATATGGGTTAGTTGATAAGACTCAGGTGGGTGATGGATATTACCCTTAAAACTAGATTCCAATTGGGACGACAGAAATGAAAGATTAGAATTAGTAAATACCATAAGAAGAGAAGCCAGTGATAGTTTAGGTTGGAAGCAAGTTAAATTAATGTGACAAGTTTACATCTATCAAATGACCTAGTGAACTCAAAATAAGTTCATTCAGTTAACAATGATGACAATCAGATTATAATGTTGAAAACATTCTAAGACCAGTTACATCATCAAAACAGTGTATAACATTTGGAACTTATATATACCAGCAAACAATGTCCCAAAGTAAATGAAGCAAACACTGACCATATTGGAGAGAGAAATAGTTCTATAATAATATTTGGAGACTTCAATAAGTCACTTTGAATAATTGATAGAACTTACCTTATAGAAACAGAATGAATTATAGGAGAATACTAGAAATTATTGAACATCAACAAATTAGATAGCCTAGGTGAAATTAACAAATTCTTAGAAACACACAAATTACTTAAACTGACCCGAGAAGAAAGAAAATCTCAACAGACCTATAACAATAAAAAATTGAATCAATAATCCAAAATCTCCCAACAAAGAAACTCCAGGATCAGATGTCTTCACTACTGAATTATACCAAACACTTCAAAAAGAATTTACACCAGTTTGTCTCAAGCTTTTCCAAAAGATAGAAGAGGAGGAAACACTTCCTAACTCGTTCTAGGAGGCCAGCATTACCGGATACCAAAACCAGATACAAGCTTTAAAGGGAAATAAAACTATACATCAATATCCATTTTGTATAGAGATGCAAAAAAACTTAACAAAGTATTAGCAAAACAAATGCAATAGCATATTAAAAGGATTATACATCATGACCATGTAGGATTTACCCCAGGAATGCTTACGTGATTAAACGTAAGAAAAATCAATCCATGTAATACACTGCAGCAACAACATAAAGGAAAACAACAAAAACAACAACAAAACCATAAAAACCACATGAAGTCTCAATTAAAAGAAACACAAAAATCATTTGGAAAAAAAATGCAACATCCTTCCATGATAAAAATACCAGGAAACTAGGAAGAAAAGAGAACTTCTTTAATGCTATAAGTCCAGTTTTGAAAAATTCACAGTCTACATCATATTCATCATCTAGAGGAAAGATTGAAAGTTTTCCTCTAAAATAAAAAACAAAACAGTGATGCCCATTTTCACCACGGCCATTCAATCTTGTACTGGAATTTCTAGCCTGAGCAATTAGAAAAGAAAAGGAAATAAAAAGTATTCAAATAGGAAAGGAAGAAGTAAACATTTGTCCCTTAGTATTTATCCTCAGGGAATTGGTTCCAGGAACACCTGCAGATACCAATATCTGTGAATGCTCAAGTCCCTTATAAAAAATGGTATAATATTTGCATATAACCTATGCACATCTTCCTGTATACTTTAAATCATCTCTAGATTACTTATAATACCCTAATACATTGTAAATGCTATGTAAATAGTTGCCAGTATGTGGCAAATTCAAGTTTTCCTTTTTGGAACTTTCTGGAATTATTTTTTGAAGTATTTTTGATTTTTGGTTAGTTGAATCCATGGTTGGTTGAATCGCTGCAAATACAGAGGCAGACTATATTTCAAAGTTGCTAAGAGAGTAGATCTTAAAAGTCTTATCATAAAAATTTTTTCCTGACTATATGTATTGATGAATGTTAACTAAACTTATTATGGTAATCAGTTTCCAATATATACATATATCAAATCATTATGTTGCACACCTAAAATTAATACAATGTTTTATGTCAATTATATCTCAATAAAAAATGAATTAATGACTTGAAAAATCAGATATGGAAAGATATTTGCAACAAGTAGCAAGTGAAGATGAAAACTTCATAGTCTTTGTTGTACAAATAGCTTATGCAAAGTAATAAAAAACACTAAGGGACTAATAGCTAAAAGAACAATGAAGATGAACAGTTTACTCATAACAGAGGGAAAATAGATAAACTCATGAAAGAGTTTTGGCCATGCTAATAATTAGAGTAATGTGGACTCTCACAGTGTCAAAATTCAACTCTCAAGTTAATGAATATATTCAAAACATATAATTCACAATGACTTTTTTCTGTTTCTCCCTCTGCTCATGGTACAATAGAATTCATGCAGATTTATTAATTCAAAGAATGTTTCCATTTTGCTCACTTGCCATGTAGAGGAGAAATTTTAGTTGTCATCATCCATCATGATGATGACTGCAGTTTATTATGGGAAAGGACTAAGTACCTGCATACATTTTTTTTCAGCTTCGTCAATTGACAAATAAATTGTAAAATATTTAAAACGTACAAAGTGATAATTTGATATATGTATATATTCTGAAAGGATTCTTCCCGTCAAGCTAATTAACACAGTCATCAGCTCATGAATTTAACTATTTTTTTAATGATAGCATTTAAATTCTACTCTTTTAACAAATTTCAATTATACAATACAGTGTTGTCAACTCTAGTCACATTTTGTACATTAGACCCAGCTTATTCATAGTGATTTTGGTGTGGAAAAATGGGCATATTTTAAGTTCCTGATTAAATTAAAAATCATTTCTAATTTTTTAAACACAGTTTAGCGATACCAAAATCATATCCTTTACTGCTTAACTACCCTGCCAGTGCTTACGCATAATCATGGTATGCTGGTAATTTGGCTCTCAGACAAAAGTAGAGCTTAATTTGTAACATTTGCCAATATTTTTGAGGTAGGTACCCCTACCACGCTTTCAAGCTACTAAGAGCTTAATAATCCTTTCAAAATTTCCTAGTTGTTTCTCGCAAACTAATACAAGCCAGCACAAGGATTCCACTACATGTAACTCTTTTTTTTTTTATTCTTTCTTTTCAAAATGGCAGTGAATTGTTATATAAAGGGTAAAATTAGCAATCTTCTTTAAAATAAAATTAATTATGTTTAAGGAGAAATGGATCTGAATATGGTTTATTTTTCACATTTAAAATGTGAAATTAAAAGACTTTGGCTTTATGAAGGGCAAGCTAGAAATAAGCATCAAGTCTAAACACATGCTTAACTTTTAACACAGAAATTCTACTTGTAGGAATTTATCCTAAGAAATTTAAAATGGATGATCATAAATTTTATCTTTTAACACAGAAATTCTACTTGTAGGAATTTATCCTAAGAAATTTGAAATGGATGATCATAAATTTTATGAAAATAAATTTTATTTAAAATTTATGATCATTTTATTTTATTTTTTCATAGGTTCACTGAAATATTGCACTTTTTAGTAACTCTTTGGAAAAACCATTTATAGATAATAATAAGTATTGTTATCCAATTATGGTTAAGCTAGAAGATGGATTAATAGGCAGTCATTATACATAATACTTAAAATATTACTTAAGGACATGACAAAATTAAAGGAGATTATAAAACACCTTTAACAGTCTTTTAATAGAAATCATTTTATGTGTTTAACTGATTATCTGCACTTATCACATATATTTACACTATATAAATACACACACACACTATATACACATACAATATGTACAATATATATCATCTCCCCACTATATGCATATATATATATTTACATATTTTACATGTTATAGTTAAACTAGAGCATTCTTCACATATAAGGTTTATATTTTCTTTTTTTTTCTTCTTTTTCTCTATATTCCCAATACTCTACATCTGTTTGTAACCTGCAGATTGGTCTGTGATTCTAAACCTGACACAGAATTCTGATATACAGAAATGTAAAGAAAGAACCTAGTTCTAGTCAAGGATATCATATAATGTAGTTTTTAACTGAGGTATAGTTGATTAACAATATTATGTTTCAGGTGTACAACTTAGTGATTCGCAATTTTTAAATGTTATACTCCATTTATAGTTATTATAAAACATTGGCTATATTCCCTTTGTTGTATGTTTGTAGCTTATTTATTTTATACATAGTAGTTTAGACCTCTTAATCCCTTGTCCCAACTTTGCCCCTCCCCCCACTCCCTACTGGTAACCACTAGTTCTCTATATCTGTGACTCTGTTTCTTTTTTCTTATATTCACTAGTTTGTTGTATTTTTTAGATTCCACATATAAATGATATCATACAGCATTTGTCTTTCTCTGTTTTACTTTTTTCACTTAGCGTAATATCCTCCAAGCCCATCCATGTTGTTGCAAATGGAAAAAATTCATTCTTTTTTGTGTCTTGAGTAGTATTCCATTGTGTATATACACCATATCTTCTCTATCCATTCATCAACAGATGGACACTTAGGTTGCTTCCACATCCTGGCAATTGTAAATAATGTTGCTATGAACTTTGGGGTGCATGTATCTTTTTGAATTATAGACTATGTTTTTTTCAGATAAATACCAAGGAGTGAAATTGCTGGGTCATATGGTAGTTCTATTTTTAGTTTTTTGAGAAACCTCCATACTGTTTTCCACAGTGGCTGCACCAATTTACATTCCCACCAACAGTGTATGAGGGTTTCCTTTTCTCCACATCCTCACCAACATTTGTTATTTGTGGTCTTTTTGATGATAGCCATCCTGACAGGTGTGAGGTAATATCTCCTTGTGTGTTTTTTTTTTTTTTTTCGGTACGCAGGCCTCTCACTGTTGTGGCCTCTCCCGTTGCGGAGCACAGGCTCCGGACGTGCAGGCTCAGCGGCCATGGCTCACGGGCCCAGCCGCTCCGCGGCATGTGGGATCTTGCTGGACCGGGGCGCAAACCCGTGTCCCCTGCATCGGCAGGCAGACTCTCAACCACTGCGCCACCAGGGAAGCCCCTCATTGTGGTTTTAATTTGCATTTCTCTGATGATTAACAATGTTGAGCATCTTTTGTGTGCCTGTTGGCCATCTGTATGTCTTCTTTGGAAAAATGTCTATTCAGGTCTTTGGCCCATTTTTTATTTTTTTAATGTTCAGTTGTATGTGCTGTTTATATATCTTCAGTATTAACACCTTATGGGTCATATCATTTGCAAATATTTTTTCCCATTCAGTAGGTTGTCTTTTCTATTTTGTCAATGCTCCCTTTGCTGTGCTAAAGCTTTTTTGTTTACTTAGGTCCCATTTGTTTACTTTTACTTTTGTTTCCTTTCCGTTAGGAGACAGATCCAGGAAAATGTTGCTATAATTTATGTCAAAGAATGTTCTGCCTGTGTTTTCTTTTAGGATTTTTGTGGTTTTCAGTCTTACATTTAGGTCTTTAATCAATTTTGATTTTATTTTTTATATGGTGTTAGAAAATATTCTAATTTCATTCTTTTACATGTAGCTGTCCAGTTTTCTCAGCACCACTTATTGAAGAGACTGTCTTTTCTCCATTGTATATTCTGCCCCCTTTATTACAGATTAATTGACCATAAGTGTGTGCATTTATTTCTGGGCTCTTTATTCTTTTCTGTTTGTCTATGTGTCTGTTTTTGTGCCAGTACCATACTGTGTTGATTACTGTAGTTTTGTAGTATAGTATGAAGTCAGGGGGCATAATACCTCTAGCTTTGTTCTTTCTCAAGATATGTTTTGCCTATTCGGTTTCATATAATGTAGTTTTAAATTCTGATGTTATTGCATACAACTAGCAACAAATATTTTATCAGTTATCAACTAATAGAAAAATTGAAAAGTGCAAAACTATAAAAAGTATAAAAAATTGCTCACAAACTTATACGTAGCCAACTACTGCTAATATATTTCCCTAAACTATTTATTTTTCCCACACTCTTTTTAAAAAAAATGTTTCTTCAAAAAAAGAAAACAGATATATAAATTCATGCATTCTTATATGAAATTAAGGTATTCAGTGACTTTTATTACCAGCTACTTGTTCAAATTACTGTTGACTAATGAACCAGAGGGACATTGTCTCTGCATCAGGAGCTGAAACTAATAAGAAAGCTTGAATCTCAAGAGCATAATGTTTGTTAAAGGATTTGTTTCAGAAAGATAACCAACAGCATTTGAAAGCTAATTCAGAGCTCCTTCTATAACTGTGATAAGATTAGTAAGATGTAAAGATGACTATGGCATTCAGTGTGTACTGGCTAAGCAATTATGCAGTCATGAAATCTAGCAAGACCAAAACTGTATTCAAACACTACTAGTGGTGTATAAATTGGTACAACAATGGTGGAAAACTATTTGTAAGTACTTACTGAAGATGTGGGTGCATAAACATACACGTATACTTTATGATCCAGCAATTTCACTCCTCAGTATGAACTCAACAGTGTTTACATATATTAAAAAAAGAGAAGTATAAGAATATCCATCATAGCAATATTTGAAATTACCAAAATCTAGAAAAAGTTCCCAGCAGCAATAGAATACATAAATAAAGTATATGACATCCAGATAATGTAATGCTGTATAGTAATGAGAGTGGAATGAAAGGACATGGATGAATCTCATAAACACAATATTGAAGGAAAGAGGTCACAAAAGAATACATACTATATCTTTCCATATCCATAAAATTCAAAACCAGACAGGACTATTATGTTAGATGTCAGGATAGTGGTATAACTGGGGAAAGTGGTCTGTTTCTTAATCTGGATTCTAGTTACATAAATGTGTTTAATATGTGGAAGTGTGTCAAGTGGCACACTTCTGTTTTCTGTACTTTTCTGTGTGTGTTTCTAAAGGTAGAAGGCTGAGTGGAGTAAAATCAAGTTGTCTGCAAAGCTGTGCTCCTTTCTCGAGGATCTAGGGAAGACTCCTTTTCCTCTTTGATTTATATTGTTGGCAAAATTCAGTTTCTTGAGGTTGTAGGAACACGCTCCCCATTTCCTTGCTGGCTGTCAAGTCAAAGCCATCCCTAGCTTCTAGAGTCCACCCACATTTTGAGGTTTGTGGCCTGTTTCCTCCATCTTTCAAAGTCAGCACAGCAGCGCGAGTCCCTTTCAGCTTCACATCTCTCCTGCCTTTTCTCATGTCATTGTATCTCTCGCTGATCTCCCTCTGCCTTTCTCTTCTGCTTTTAAGGACTCAAGTGATAATCTTGGTCTCAGAAAATCAAGGAAAATCTATCAATACCTATTTTAAGGTCCATAACTTTTCTTCAATCTGCAGGATTCCTTCTGCCATGTGAGGGAACACACTCATGGGTTCCAGGGACTAGGGCTTAGACATCACTGTGGCTGTCATTCTTCTGCCTACCACAATATTAAACTTCAAAGTCAACCTTCACAAAAATGTTTTAAAAAGTATATCCAGACAAGAGTGATTCAAGAATAATTATTCGGGCTTCCCTGGTGGCGCAGTGGTTGAGAGTCCGCCTGCCGATGCAGGGGACACGGGTTCGTGCCCCGGTCCGGGAAGATACCACATGCCGCGGAGCGGCTGGGCCCGTGAGCCACGGCCGCTGAGCCTGACCATCAGGAGCCTGTGCTCCGCAACGGGAGAGGCCACAACAGTGAGAGGCTCGCGTACCACACACACACACACACACACACACACACACACAAAGAATGAGAGCGGAAACAATGATTTACCTATGTTTTGATCTTCAGCTCTTGATCTTTCAAGTACTATATATGACATACACATACTATGTGCTTATTAAAGGTGTGATTAATGAGTGATTAATAAAAGTGATGGTTAGAATGAGGACGGGGTTAAGGTGCTGAATAGATAAATCCAGGCATATAAATCTACTTCAGAACTGAATGAAGAGTGTTCTTGCTTAAAGATGTTTGCATTGAAGAAAAATATTGTCACTTTCAAAGCACCTGCACTTAAGGCTCCATATTGAAATCTCTCACTTATTATTACTACCAGGTCATATTACTGTCTCTTAGTGCTACACATGTTATAGGATTAAGTACCACACAGAAACCTTAATTCTAATTAAAGTAGAAACAAAAAGAGAAGTAGAGTTAAGCAGCATATTAAAAGGAATAACACTTAATTTCTCCATGATACAGCTATTTCATTTCTTTCTTCACTGGATTAATTTCAGTGAGTAATTTAGTTATCTTTTTCATATCACCTCAGTCTGTTATAGGATCATCAGTTAGCCATTATTTTTGCAGTCCATTCTTATGGAGCCTCCTCTGATCTGTACACTGCCCCCTGTCTCTATCTAAGCCCACTTCCTGAAAGTTGTACCTAGGAAAAACAATTTATGGCCATTACTCTTTAAGTGTTATTTTAGTATTTCAGGAAAAATAAGTGTTACTGAAGTAACACTGGATGAAAACATCTTACGTGTCTTTACGATAAACAGTTGGGTGGAGGACGGGGGTATACTTGGAAGGAAGGAGAAAAGTGTCCCTCATTTTTGCCGACAGACTTAGTAATAATAAATACATTGGTGAAAGCTGTGGACCATAAGAGCTTGCCTTTCTTGCTCAAATATGCTTCCTGTAAATTCAAAAAGATGAGCTATTTTGTAGTAATGATATTGTGGTACACCATATTTCCTACTCCAAGGAAAAGTTATAATAATGTAGGTATACCTACTGCTTGTAATTAAACTGTGAAAACAGCACCTGAATACACAGAGTATAAATTGTGTAAAATAAAATTAGAGAACAGTTCTTATCAGAGACTTTTCAAAACAGGTTTAGAATCCTAACATATAAATTACATTCTGTAAAACATACTACTCAGTTTATATGGAAAATATTTTAAATGTGATTGCAGATATATGATAAATATACTGAACCTAAAGCCAAATATCTTTTTAAATGTAAGAGCCAAAGAGTAAAAAGTTGGGCTTTTGATTATGTTACATATGGTGTTTAGATTTTTGCATAAAACACTTATGCAAAGGTTCCCCAATATGGAAACATAATTTCGTGAAAAATTAAAAACTTGTATAAAGGTAATTTTTACATAAATGAATTTAAATTAAACAGGTACATCTGTTTAACATGGAAACTTATGGCAGTTGTTTCATTTTCCGAAGCTGTTCACAACAAGGGTTATTTAATAAAAATACTGTAAATGTAATTTTTAGTTTAATTTTCATAAACAGATTGGGTGGCTTGAAGTACCAAATGCCATAGCGAAGTTGATTAGAAAACATCAATTTACATTACATGGGTAGTTTATTAGAATTACAAATTTAAGTCCAAGTATTTGACAGTCTCAGGCCTTTCCACATACTTAATAAACCAAAATTGATGGGTCTGTTGCACCTGAGGAAAGTTTGAAATTGGGATGTTTTATTAATGATCCAATTCTCACTTAAAAACTAATGCCTAACTTGATCCCCATTCTCTGGCAGTGGCAATTCTTGTCAGCATTGCTGTAATTTAATGCAGGGAAGAGAACCACTGTAGCAATCATAACATCTTCTCTTTCCAGCTTTGCCCACATTACATTTCTTTGCTAGTGCAAATTGTGGCTCCATCTATACTCCCCTAAATTGCCATTTACTATAAATCATAATGATCAATACACAGCTGTCAACATTCCCCTTACTAATTATTGTTAATGTAATCCTACTCAAAAGTACCCCTATCTATGAGCAAGATGAAATCATTAATCCACTCCCAGGAGTTGATAAATGATATTGTAATCAAAAGTATCTATTTTTTTTAATGTTTTTACATTCTGAATCAAAGATGCATATCTAAAGGAAGACAACTTTCTAATCCATCACTGTCATCAACATTAACGTAAAATTATTAATAATCTATGACAAATGAATTTTCATTCGTCATATAAATTTTCCTTTACATGTAAGTCATATAAATTTTCCTTTCCTTTCCTTGGCTTCTTTTCATTAGTTATGAGGTAATTCACAATTAAATTTGTTTCCTAACTTTAATTCAAACAACTTAAAAATATGTACAGCTGATTTTGAAAGACATCTAGACCTTCAGATACCATATACTGATGTAAAAAATTGTTTCTCCCATATCTCCTACCCTTCCTTTTGACATACTTTTACCTGAGATGAATAGTTACTTTGTCCTTTTTGAAAATAAGTTTTTGCCTTCACACTAACTTTCCTGATTAAATTCTAAGCCCCTTGTCAAAACTCTATTCTTATCTCACAGGTTTCAAAAAACTTCTATGCTAACATTCTTTTAGAGATTATTGCTTCTTTGTCAGTCCTTGACCACACCATGAAACTCTTTGCAGGTTTTTACTGTCACCAATGAATTATCATATTGGGATAAGTACCATGACTCCTCTGTCTGATCTTATACTCTAGTCACTTTCCAGTAAAATGCTTCAAAAGAAAATGACTTGCTTTTATTTTTTGCTACTGAAATCACTATTGCATTTTCTTTTCATCAGACTATTTCTTGTGGGGTAATTAAGGAATGTTAATATGTCTCTTTATTTACAGGAACTACCTTAATGCAAGCTTAGTATTAGTCTTAGAAAAAAGGTCTGAAATTAATATGGATAAAGAAGCTGATTTATTTATAAAGCCAATGTCATAGCATTCTTGAATTTGCTATCTCCCAATTTGAGAATGGAGATGATTTGAAGTAAATATTTTTAAAAATTCAACAGAATGAATTTAAAGTTTTTAAATCAACTGCCTTCATTAATTTATAAAACAAGTACTACTTTGAAGGCAATTGTGCTCGGCTCTATTCTCACTCACAGTGAGTGGAATACCAATGTAGATAGCAAGAAAGACTATTTGGTAGGAAATAACAGTATTTCAGGCACAATATAATGGCATCTTGGTTTAGGAAAGTAACAATAGACATAAAGACAAGTGTATAAATTCAGGATGTATTTATTTGTGTGTAGATTGTTAGGATTTGCCGTTGAATTGAATCATGGGGCATGGGAAAGGTAATAATACAATAATGACTCAAGATAACTTTTTAGCACCGGAGGTGGGGAAGATGGGGTTGTGGGGAACAGATTTGTTGGGTTAAATCAGGCTTCTATTTTGGATATGGTATATTTGAGATACTTAGTAAACATCTAAATGTAGATGTAAAGAAGCAAGTAGACATAAGGGTCTGGAACTCAGACTGGAAGTCAGACTGGAAGTCAGAACTACACACATATAATTTACACACAGAAATTATTTCAAACCCTGGGTAATGGTGAGATTACTTGGGTAAGAATGTAGATAAATAAGAATAGAGAAGCTCAAAGAAGGCTCTGGATCCTGAAGGAACAGCAGTGTTTAGGTGTCAGGTAGAATAGGAGACAGAATAGCTATGGTAGTGATGATAACAAAAGTAACAGCAACACCTATGATTTATTGTATCCTTATTCTCAATCAATCAATATTCTAAGCATTTTACACTCTTTTAGAACACCTATTTGATCCTCATGACAACCCTGTAGTGTGTACACTATTATCATCTTCATTTTGCCTGAGGGGAAGCTAAGGCACAAAGGAGTAAAGTGACTACTCCAGGATAAAGTGAGTTTTTGTTTGTTTTATAATAAGGACACACTAGAACACATTTGTGTGCTATGACCTAATGGAGATAGACAAAAATTGTGAATGTAAGAAAAAGAATTAACTCTTAAAATTATGTCTTTGAAGAAAATCCAGAATTCAGAAGTCAAGAGAAGAGTTTGGTCTTTGTGGAAATCAGTGTATTTGAAGGGAAGTAATAATGAATAAATGTACAATATGAGTATATTGTTGATGTGTAGTTTTTATATGGGAAGATGAGGCAGTTTCCTTTTCATTGCTTCTGGGTTGTTGGTGTTTTAATGGAGATAATCAAAGGGGATTGATTTGTGCAGGAGAGCCTAATTATCATGTAGATTTTACATTAAGTGCCCTTGGAATCTTCACATTTCCATTCAATAAAACAATGTTTCACAAATAGCATGCACTCATCAAGTATCTGTCTTATGAATTGTCTGTCTGCAAGGATCCTTCACTCTAGACATGAATTAATTAAATGCTCCAGTTGAAAGTCAGATAAAATTCTATCAAAGTTCAAAAAAGTGTGCATTTAAACCCAGTGCTTGAAAGGTTCATAGAAGAAAACACATTTCAGCTGACACTCTTAAAATGAATGGGATTTTGATGGGCAAAATTTTGCAGAAAGTGTATTCCAGAAGGAGATGGCAGGGTAAGCAAAGGCATGACCGAAAGTAATAGAGCTGGTTTGGCTTAAATGTAGGGTGAGTAAAGTTATATAGTAGGATATAATTCACACACAGTATTAGGGACAGATTGTGAAGGCCTTGAATATCATGCTGATTATAGATTTATTCTGTAATAAACCAGGAGACATGGGAGGTTTTTGAGCAGTAGAGTGATGAGACAGTATATTTTTTTTTTTTTTTTTTTTTTTTTTTTTTTTGCGGTACGCGGGCCTCTCACTGTTGTGGCCTCTCCCGTTGCAGAGCACAGGCTCCGGACGCGCAGGCTCAGCGGCCGTGGCTCACGGGCCCAGCCGCTCCGCAGCACGTGGGATCCTCCCGGACCGGGGCACGAACCCGCGTCCCCTGCATCGGCGGGCGGACTCTCAACCACTGCGCCACCAGGGAAGCCCGAGACAGTATATTTTGAAGTAGATAATGAGCCTTACTGTTTGGCAATTTGGAGTGTGTGATATTTTAATACCACTGGATTTATCTAGCTACCCTTTAGGTTGACATAACTTTTCCTTATATTATACTTTCTATTCCAAGCCTAAAGCAACACGAGGACAATGTTCATTTGTACAGTTGTGCAAGGGTGTCCTAGATACAAGCGTGTTTTTTGTCTGTTAAGATACAGCTAAATATTTTAACCACTTAGCATCCCATGCACATTTCCACTTTGAAAAATTTAACTCCAAAGGGATTTTTCTCCACTAAGAGAGCTCTTGATGAGTACTGTTAGCAAGCTGAGTAAACATTTCTATAAATGTTTAACTAGACCTACTGCCTAAAATAAATTTTTGATTTACCTGTAACAACACAAAGAGTTCAGTAAAACAGATGTTTTTACCAAAAAACTATTCTACCTCTTAGGATATAACCCCAAATAAAAATGTATTTTATGAAATTATTTATCACAGTAGACTTTCTTTTTTAGTGTACAGAAATCTTGTAGATACAACTTAGAAAATTCTCAATAATTATTTTCTTTTAGCAGTATTTTAGAAATCAACCTGTAACCCTTTCTGTCTCCCCCTTTATTACCCTGATAGCTAGGCATCTCCCGACAGTTAATTTTGTGCTCTAAGGGCATTTGCCCTCCATGAATGTATTGACTGAGATTGTTGTGTTAGCACAGAAATTGAAAATTTTATTTATCATAATTAAAAAGTCAAATCTCAGTAGTTTTTTAAGGAGAGGAACATGGCATGTGTGCATTAAGGCACTCTCTGTCTTACCTGGTTCTTCTTTTTCTTTTTTTCAATTGCGGTATAGTAGTTTTACAATGTTGTGTTAGTTTCTACTGTACAGCGAAATGGAGTTCCCTGTACTATACAGCAGGTTCTCATTAGTTATCTATTTTATACATATTACTGTATATATGTTAATCCCAACCTCCCAATTCATCCCACCCACCCCCACTTTCCCCCCTTGGCATCCATATGTTTGTTTTCTACATCTGTGTCTCTTTCTGCCTTGCAAACTGGTTCATCTGTACCATTTTTCTAGATTCCACAAATATGCATTAATATACAATATTTGTTTTTCTCTTTCTGACTTACTTCACTCTGTATGACAGTCTCTAGGTCCATCCATGTCTCTACAAATGACTCAATTTTGTTCCTTTTCATGGCTGAGTAATATGCCATTGTATATATGTACCACATCTTCTTTATCCATTCGTCTGTCGATGGACATTTAGGTTGCTTCCATGACCTGGCTATTGTAAACAGTGCTGCAGTGAACATTGGGGTACATGTGTCTTTTTGAATTATGGTTTTCTCTGGGTATATGCCCAGGAGTGGGATTGCTGGGTCCTCTGGTAATTCTATTTTTAGATTTTTAAGGAACCTCCATACTGTTCTCCATAGTGGCTGTATCAGTTTACATTCCCACCAACAGTGCAAGAGGGTTCCCTTTTCTCCACACCCACTCCAGCATTTATTGTTTGTAGATTTTCTTCTTGTAGCTAATATAGCAAATAGCCTCTCTTTGTGAAACTACTACTGACCACAGTTAGGGATCCACTCATTAAACAAAGAGAATCATTTTCTATAAATACATGGTCAAAATTTAGATACTGAATGTGTGATTTTAACCTATCAATTCATGCAGTTAATAGATATTCCTTGATTATGTATTATCCATTATGCATTGTACTAGGCACACTGTGCTGGAGATAGAAATTTAAATAATACATAGCACTTTCCCTCAGTGAAATAATAGGATGAAGAACCATGGGAAGTGTGCTTCCCTGGTATGCCAATATTTCAAACTTTTGTTTTCTGAACCATTTATTGAACACATTTTGAACACCATGGCACTGAATTTGTCCAACTCTGTTAATGAGTCTTCTAGCTATTCTTGAGCCCTTTCCTAGTTATTAATGGCTAATTATGATAGCTTACATTTAATGAACACATGTGCAAAGTACCTTATCTAAGTACTTTATATGTGTATTTTATTTTCACAGTTAATTGAAGTGCATATCATTTTTACTAGTTGCACTTTATAGATAAAATCCAAGATACAGAGAGCCTTAGTGACATGCTCAAGGTACTACAGGAATTCAGTGACAGAGACATGTTTTGATAGAGCCTGAGAAATTTAGCCCATAATTTTAATCATACCGTTTCCCTGGAAACAAAAAAGAGACAGATGCCATTAATCCTGTTGTCTGTGTGGTACAATAATTAGGAAATAGATAAATGGAATTATACAACTTGAAGAAAATATATTTCTAAAGATTCTGCTTGTGCAGTACATATGCTAATCATTTTTCCACCTTCAGTTAACTAATGTTATTTATAGTTGGTGATGCTGCTATTTATAATTCTGATTCTTCTGCTAGGGCTCTACTACTGTGTGCAACTCTTCATTTATTTATTCATTCTTAAATGTATTACACATATGTTTCTTTTGTATATTCCACATGGTAAACACTGTGGTACAGCCTACAGTAGGTATTGTGATAAAAAGGTGCATAAGACACATACCCAAAATTGAGAAGGAAACACAAATATGGAAACAAATTACTATGCAGTCTTGCAAGTTCTCTAGAAGAGGTCTTATACAGAGTGTTATTAGAAGATAAATGAGATAGCAGTTTATGCTCAGGAATGTCAGTGAAGACTTTGTGGAGATCAGAACATTTAAGGTAAAACTTGAAAGTTGAGAATGTTAGGCAGGAGGAGAATGGAAAAGGGATATTTCAACTGGAAATGAAATGAAAGAGCCAGAATGATTGGTCAAAGAACAAGACAGCCAGGGTGATTAGAGTTTAGAGTCTCAGCAAGGAGTGGGGGGAAATGAAAGCAGTAAAATAGGTTAGAGGTACACTTGAAGAAAGTTTAACTTTATCTTATAATATTTTTATCCTAAGAGGTGACATTGTGAGTCTTCTATTTCAAACATCACCTTGTTAAGCGAGCTGAAGAATAAATTGGAGGAGAAGCAACCAAGGGCAATACAAGAGCAGGAACACGATCTTCTCATTACTTCAGCTGTTCCTTAGGCAGTGTCGTCACTCAGCAACCTCAGGGGCTGTTCCAAATGTTTTCCGCTCTCTCCAAGCATCACCCAGTCCATGCCACATTTGGATGAGGTCAGAAGAATGTGTCACCTCCTCTTCAAGAAAAAAACCATTACACACACACTCTCTCGACCTTTGCTTCCAAACAAACTATCTGATTCTGCATGTTACTCATTCTTTATTTCCTGTCTGCTGATCAGATGATGCTCTCTACTTCATCCCCTGTTGGCCTCACAGAGGCTTTGCTCTAACAAGTACTTTTTCCATCATAGATTCATTCATTCTCTTTTGGCTCTTTTCCTCAGCCTAGTAGGGCTGGGCTATGTTAAAAACGAAAAGAAACAAAACAACAAAGTGAAATCCATTCCTTTGATCACAAACACTCTCGGATAAACCCCACTCAATCATGGTGTATGGTCCTTTTAATGTACTGTTGGATTCTGTTTGCTAGTATTTTCTTGAGCATTTTTGCATCTATGTTCATCAGTGATATTGGCCTGTGGTTTCCTTTTCTTGTGACATCTTTGTTTGGTTTTGGTATCAGGGTGATGGTGGCCTCAGAATGAGTTTGGGAGTGTTCCTCCCTCTGCTATATTTTGGAAGAGTTTGAGAAGGATAGGTGTTAGCTCTTCTGTAAATGTTTGATAGCATTCACCTGTGAAGCCACCTTTTCCTGGGCTTTTGTTTGTTGGAAGATTTTTAATCACAGTTTCAATTTCAGTGCTTGTCATTGGTCTGTTTATATTTTCTATTTCTTCCTGGCTCAGTCTCGGAAGGTTGTGCTTTTCTAAGAATTTGTCCATTTCTTCCAGGTTGTCCATGTTATTGGCATAATTGCTTGTATTAATCTCTCATGATCCTTTGTATTTCTGCAGTGTCAGTTGTTACTTCTCCTTTTTCATTTCTAATTTTGTTGATTTGAGTCTTCTCCCTTTCTAACTTGATGAGTCTGGCTAATGGTTTATCAATTTTGTTTATCTTCTCAAAGAACCAGCTTATAGTTTTATTGATCTTTGCTATTGTTTCCCTTCATTTCTTTTTCATTTATTTCTGATCTGATCTTTATGATTTCTTTCCTTCTGCTACCTTTGGGGGTGTTTTTGTTCTTCTTTCTCTAATTGCTTTAGGTGTAAGGTTAGGCTGTTTATATGAGATTTTTTTCTTGTTTCTTGAGGTAGGACTGTATTGCTATAAACTTCCCTCTTAGAACTGCTTTGCTGTATCCCATAGGTTTTGGGTTGTCGTGTATTCATTGTCATTTGTTCCTAGGTATTTTTTGATTTCCTCAGTGACCTCTTGGTTTAGTAGTGCATTGTTTAGCCTCCATGTGTTTGTATTCTTTACAGATTGTTTTACTGTAATTGATATCTAGTCTCAAAGCGTTGTAGTTGGAAAAGATATTTGATACGATTTTGATTTTCGTAGATTTATGAAGGCTTGATTTGTGACCAAAGATATCATCTATCCTGGAGAATGTTCCATGAGCACTTGAGAAGAAAGTGTATTCTGTTGTTTTTGGATGGAATGTCCTATAAATATCAATTAAGTCCATCCTGTTTAATGTATCATTTAAAGCTTGTGTTTCCCTATTTATTTTCATTTTGGATGATCTGTCCATTGGTGAAGGTGGAGTATTAAAGTCCCCTACTATGATTGTGTTACTGTCGATTTCCCCTTTTATGGCTGTTAGCATTTGCCTTATGTATTGAGGTGCTCCTATGTTGGGTGCATAAATATTTACAGTTGTTATATCTTCTTCTTGGATTGATCCCTTGATCATTATGTAGTGTCCTTCTTTGTCTCTTGTAATAGTCTTTATTTTAAAGTCTGTTGTCTGATATGAAAATTGCTACTCCAGCTTTCTTTTGATTTCCATTTGCATGGAATATCTTTTTCCATCCCCTCACTTTCAGTCTGTATGTGTCCCTAGGCCTGAAGTGGGTTTCTTGTAGACAGCATATATATATGGGTCTTGTTTTTGTATCCATTCAGCCAGTCTATGTCTTTTGGTGGAGCATTTAATCCATTTAAACTTAGTGTAATTATCGATACGTATGTTCCTATTACTATTTTCTTAATTATTTTTGGTTTGTCATTGTAGGTCTTTTCCTTCTCCTGTGTTTCCTTGTCTAGAGAGTTCCTTTAACATTTGTTTTAAGCTGGTTTGTGGTGCTGAATTCTCTTAGCTTTTGCTTGTCTCTAAAGGTTTTAATTTCTCCAGCGAATCTGAATGAGATCCTTGCTGGATAGAGTAATCTTGGTTGTAGGTTTTTCCCTTTCATCACTTTAAATATGTCCTGCCACTCCCTTCTGGCATGCAGAGTTTCTGCTGAAAGATTTGCTGTTAACTTTATGGGGATTCCCTTGTATGTTATTTGTTGCTTTTCCCTTGCTGTTTTTAATATATTTTCTTTGTATTTAATTTTTGATAGTTTGATGTATATGTGACTTGGCATGTTTCACCTTGGATTTATCCTGTATGGGACTCTCTGTGCTTCCTGGACTTGGTTGACTATTTTCTTTCCCATGTTAGGGATGTTTTCAACTGTAAGCTCTTCACATATTTTCTCAAGCTCTTCTTCGTCTGGGACCCCTATAATTCGAATGTTGGTGTGTTTAATGTTGCCCCCAAGGTCTCTGATACTGTCCTCAATTCTTTTCATTCTTTTTTCTTTATTCTGCTCTGTAGTACTTATTTCCACTATTTTATCTTCCAGGTCACTTATCGGTTCTTCTGCCTCAGTTATTCTGCTATTGATTCCTTCTAGAGAATTTTAAATTTCATTTATTGTGCTGTTCATCGTTTGTTTACTCTTTAGTTCTTCTAGGTCCTTGTTAAACGTTTCTTGTATTTTCTCCATTCAATTTCCAAGATTTTAGATCATCTTTACTCTCATTACTCTGAATTCTTTTTCAGGTAGACTGCCTATTTCCTCTTCATTTGTTTGGTCTGATTGGTTTTTACCTTATTCCTTCATCTGCTGCATATTTATCTGTCTTTTCATTTGGCTTAACTTTCTGTGTTCAGTGTCTTCTTTTCGCAGGCTGCAGGTTCGTAATTCCCATTGTTTTTGGTGTCTATCCCCAGTGGGTAATGTTGTTTTAGTGGCTTGTGTAGGCTTCCTGGTGGAGTGGACTGGTGCCTGTGTTCCAGTGGGTGGGGCTGGATCTTGTTTGTCTGGTGGGCAGCGCTGCATTGGGTGGTGTGTTTTGGGGTGTCTGTGAACTTATTATGATTTTAGGCAGCCTCTCTGCTAATGGGTGGGGTTTTGTTCCTGTCTTACTAGTTGTTTGGCATAGTGTGTCCAGCACTGGAGTTTGCTGGCTGTTGGGTGGAGCTGGGTCCTAGCGTTGAGATAGAGATCTCTGGGAGAGCTCTAGCTGATTGATATTATGTGGGGCTGGGAGGTCTCTGGTTGTCCCATGTCCTGATCTTGGCTCTTCCACCTCTGAGGCTCAGGCCTGACACCAGGCTGGAGCACCAAGTGCCTGTCAGGCACACAGCTCAGAAGAAAAGGGAGAGAAAAAGAAAGAAAAAAATATTTAAAAATATATATGTATAATAATAATAAAAAAAAGAAGAACACAACCAAACCAATAAACAAATCCATCAGTGATAACAAGTGCTAAACACTAAACTAAGATAAACACTAGCCCCGGTGCGTGAGCAGACAAGCCTCTCGGGCTGGTGAGTGCTGACTGGCACCAATCCTCTGTGCAGGAATCTCTCTGCTTTGCCGTGTGCACCCCTGTTGTTGTGCTCTCCTCTGTGGCTCCGAAGCTTCCCTCCCACCCAACCCCCGTCTCCGCCCGCTAAGGGGCTTCCTAATGTGTCGAAACTTTTCCTCCTTTACAGCTCCCTCCCTGAGGTGCAGGTCCCGTCCCTCTTCTTTTGTTTCTGTTTTTTCTTTTCTTTTCTTTTCTTTTTTTTTTTGCCCTACCCAGGTACGTGTGTGTTTTCTTACCTTTTGGGAAGCCTGAGGTCTTCTGTCAGCGTTCAGTAGGTGTTCTGTAGGAGTTGTTCCTCATGTTGATGTATTTTTGATGTATTTATGGGGAGGAAGGTGATCTCCACATCTTACACCTCCACCATCTTGAAGGTCCCCCTCCACTGCAAACTTTTTTCTTTCCACTATTGAACAAAAATTAATGAACTGTTAGTTGTAAACTTCAGTGGATTTATCTCAACCACAGTCTTATCTGGGCTTTTCAGGAATTTCACGTGGTTTATTCCTCTTAATACTTTCTGCTGACCCTCAACTCCCGAACATCGTTCTCCCTAGTTTGTTTTTTATTTTTTTTCCTGCTTCTATGTTTTCTGTACAAATTCTGTCTTAGAGTAATGATCCATGTGGTCTTAGTGATGATGTAAATCAAAACAAAGACCATTTAACTAGCAGGCTATTAAACAGTAGTGTTTTGAGAAGGTTTCATAGCTGTCTGGTGGATGGGGGAGGAGCCCTGATCTGTAGCATTTGTAAATTCCTATGGTGTACTTATTCACATCAGGGCCAATATCTAACTACAAATGTGAGGTGAATCAGCTCTCAAAATTCCTGAAAATTGAATAATTGTCATTTAGTAGTCAATGAGAGCCATCATCAGCATACCATTGGATTAGGAAACTTTATCAGTTGTATAACATCAGAAATTAGATTATATTTAGGAGTAACTTGTTACAGAGAGTTGTTCCAAATGATTCTATTAGCCCCAAAGTTATATTAACTTTCCAGGTATCCTCTCATGAAATTTAACTTTCTCCAAATACAATTCTTAGTGAAACTACATACATTTGCATCCAGTTGAGAGGGAGGACAAGTGTTTAACAGAAGTAACCTCATGAGGAAACCCCAACGTTTGGTGAGGTCATAGTTCCAACTTTAATATAACAGACAGACAGTGGCCACTCCTTCCTGCCTATGCCAAACATCACAAATACCTATTGTGTTTCCCAGAGGGGAAAACATTTTCAGCAATCACTGTGCTTACCTATAGCCATATTTAATGACTGCTATAAATGGGCTCAAATTCTGGAATAAAAGTCTACAAAAAATGTTTTCTACTTAAGAAAGAAGATATTCAAGCATTATCCAAATATACAGAAATTCAAGGCTATCCTGGCAGGAATTACTTAGGACAAAAGTAACAGTTTTAAAGTTTTATCTGAATTTACCTCCAATAATATATTAATAAAAATCACACCATTTTATTTTTAATTGCTCTTATACCTTAATACTACCTCACTGTTTTCATCATATTAAAAATATCTCTCCATGGGCTTCCCTGGTGGCGCAGTGGTTGAGAGTCCGCCTGCCGATGCAGGGGACACAGGTTCATGCCCCAGTCCGGGAGGATCCCACATGTCGTGGAGCGGCTGGGCCCGTGAGCCATGACCTCTGAGCCTGCGCGTCCGGAGCCTGTGCTCCGCAACGGGAGAGGCCACAACGATGAGAGACCCGCGTACCGCAAAAAAAAAAAAAAAAAAAAAAAAAACTCCTCTTATTTATGTCAGGTCTCTGTTATATTATAACCAGTTGTCACATCAGTCACCCTACCCTACTTTCTGCACTGGGTTTTGGAGCCACCTACTGTGGTTCACAGTTAGACAAAGACACCTGGATTGTACATGGGGATGATGTAGTCATCATGCATTCTTCGGCTTGAATCTTGTCCAAGTGTTCCGTAATTGACTCCAGGGACCGTGGGACCAGATAGTTCTTACTGCCAGCATCACCTTAGTACAATGCCAGCTGTCTAGAAAGACAAATAAAGCCCAGAAGCTCTACCACAGCCCAGAAAACAAAAAATCCAGGAAATTTAAAGGCATAAGACACCTAGCATTAAAAGAAAATTTGTACATTTCATAGAGACAGAAATGAACAACAACAAAAAACCTTACTTTTATTGCATTTGCCTTATTTACAAAATAGTTGTAAATATTTCAAACACTACAGGGTTTTAGAAAGTGAAAGTGTGATTTTTTTTTCTCTCTTTCCCAATCTTAGAAGTTTTGTTTTATACTTATATTCTTTTAGACCTGTTTCTATATAAACAAAAATATATGCACCCACATAGAAACATTTTTTAATATAAATGGATTCAGCAAAGTAGATTATCCTGAAGTTAATCCTTTTTTAATTAATGTTTTACTGTGGACATTTTTCTATAGCATACACCAAGATTTACAACATATTTTTTCCTGCTGGTTCTCAGCATATTTTTTCTGTTCTATTTAAGAAAGTTGCTGAAACTGCTATTTCAAAATTAAATGAGGAAAGGGAGAGTTTCCTTTCCATTTTCATTCAAGATTGGATAATTAAGGCAGATGACCCAAATTTATCTCCTTTGGCTCACATGCTCGCCCTTGTCCAGGGCAGAGTATTGTGACTAGTCATTTCCCCAGAACCACCTGGGGTGACAGCGGTGTTTCTCCAGTAGATGGAGGAGTTCTTTAGCAGATGAAAGAGGAAGGAATGCTTGGGGAAAAAGAAAAAAAAAAAAGCAACAGACATCCACTACAAAGTGAAATCCCTGTGAATTTATATTGAAATACATTTGAAGAAAAATGCTAATGGACTTTTTTAAAGAAGGTTTTAAAACTCACTATCCCAATATTGTCCTTTATAGAAAAAAAAAAATTCTGGTCCAGGGTCCAATCCACACTGCATTTAGTTTTCAGGTCTCCTTAGTCTCTTTTAACCTAGAACAGTTCAGCAGCATGATATTGATTTTTATATATTTTTGAGAAGTTGTTAACCAGTTTTCTTCACTATAAAGTTACTACATACCTCTTTTAAATTAGTCGCTTTGTGAGGAGATATTTTGAGACTGTGGAAATATTCTGTTTTTTATCAAACTTTCACCCACTGTTTTAACGTCTATTAATGATTTTGCCTGAGTCAGTTATTACCATGATGTTAGCTTAATGGTGATTTTTTCTAGCTTTACTATTATTTCTGCGTTTATCAGTTTACCTTCTACTACTATAAGGAACACCGTTTCCTTGTCCCCAACTTGTTTATACATTTGTTCATTTCTACTAGTATTATCAGCATTGACTCATGGATTCCTATTTTACTCAACTAGTTATAAACCATTACTATCTTGTATTTTGATGTTCAAATTTCATGAAACGCACTCTGTGCAGCAAAATTCTAACCAGCTTCATTTTAGCAAATTCTGTACTACATTTTTAATGAATGCTTTTGTTTTTCATGTTTACTAGAGCTCTCTGAGGGGAGGGACTTTGTTTTATTCATCTCTGTATTTCCAATGTCTAACAGAATACTTGGATTGCAGTAGTGATCAAACACTTGTTGGGTGGATAAAGGGCTGCAATAGCTCTGATGTGAATTAATTTTATTTTGTTTCATCATTTTCAGTAAATATAATCCTAGGTCTTTGACTTTTTTTCCTGCTATTGCAAATGGTATATTTTTATCTGTGGCTTTAGCTTTTCTTTGTACATTATCAATTTGCAAACAATAACAGTTTTATTTCTTCCTTTCCATTATTTACACCTTTTATTTATGTTCTTGTTTATTTTACTGTCTAGAACATCCAGTCCATTGCTAAATAAATGTGGTGATAATGGACACCCTCATCTTGTTCCTTAATTCAGACAGAAAACATTCAGTATTTCATCATGAATAATATTTTTAGGATACCATTTATTAGGTTAAGTAGTTCCTGTATATTCCTAGTCTAGAAAGGTTTTTTTGTTTTTTTAAATCAGAACGGGTGTTGAATTTTATCTAAATTTTTTACTGTGTCTATTGAAATGATACATGTTTCTCTCCTTTACTCTGTTAAAACATTACACTGACTGATTTTGAAATGTTAAAAAGAATTCCTGAAATCAGTCCAAACTCATCATTATGTTTATCATTACATATTTGGCTGAACTCAGTTTAATAATGTGTTAAGAATGTTTTTGCCCGTGGTTCCTTATCAGTATCGTTCATAATTCTCTTCTAATAACATTCTCATCAGTATTTAACATTAATGTTATGATGACTTCATAATATAAATTGAGTGTTTTTTTTCTTTTCTTATTTTCTGAAAGAGTGTGTAAGATGGCTATTATTTCTCCTTTACTTGTTTGGAAGTATTAATCAGTAAAACCATCTGTTCCTGAAGATTTCCTTGTAGGAGTATTTTAATTATGGATTCTACTTCATTAATAACGATAGATATGTTCAAATTTTTTATAATATATCTTGTGTCAGACTGGTGTGGTAATTATATTTTTCTAAAATTTGTTGATGTCATGTAAATTTTTAAATGTATGGTTCCAGTTATTCTAATAGCTTCATATTTTTAAAAATACCTTTATTATCTCTAATGGCATCCCTTTTTATTGCCCTAATCAGTCTTGATAGTGGGAACTTACTTTTAATAGTTATTTTAAATAAGAGTTTTGGTTTGTTGAACTTTCCTATTGTATATTTATTTTCTATTTCAAAAATTTCTGCCTTTATCTTTATTATTTTCTTTCTTTTACTTTCCTTGGGCTTAATTTGCTGTTCCTTTTAAAACATCTTAAGAATGAAGATTAGTCCGTGCTTTTCAGTCTTTTTTATTTTCTAAAATATGTCTTCACAACTATACATTTCCCTCTTTGCGATTTTAGCTGTATCCCTCAAGATTTCCTACTTAGAGTTTTCATTATCATTTAATTCAAAATATTTTCTGATTTGCATTATTAGTTATTTTTTGACCCACGGTTTATTTAGAGTATACTAGTAAATTTCCATACACATGCAGGCTTTATAGATATATTTTTCTTATTAATGTCTAACTTAAAGCACTGTGGTCTGAAAAAATTATTCTGGATAATTCCAGTCCTTTGAAATTTTTATAGACTTGTTTTAATTCAAAGAATATTTGATTTTTAAAAATATTTTCTGTGTTTAACAAATGTGTAATTTTCAGCTGATACACAGAGTGTAGTGTTTGTGTATGTGTATACACAGTGTATGTGTGTGTTGTGTTTTATATACACAAAGACTGTATGTGTGTATAAAATGTTTATTAGAGCAACTAGTGAATCATGTTTTCAACTATTCTATATTCTTATTGATTATTTTTATTTTCTCTGTTTATTCTTTTGTACACAAGAGGATATAGTATTAAATTATATCTGATGATTATGACTTTATTTATGTTGCTTTCTACATTTTGAGGCTACATTGTTAAGAAACTATACAGTTTTATAATTGCTGCCTCATCCTGCTGAAGGGTATCCTTTTTCTCTAGTAATGCTTTCTTGACTAAAGGGTCATGTTTTCTGATATTAATATAGCTTTTTTTAACATTTGCATATGAAAAGATTTTTTGGTCTTTTCTTTTCAGCATTTATCTATTTTTATATTGTGTATGTGTCTCCTGTCAGCAACATAAAGTTTAAATTGAGTCCAGAATGACAAACTTATTTGTTTAATTGGAGTTTGTATTAGTGTGCTAGGGCTTCTGAGACAAAATACCTGATAAGTACCAAAACTGGTGGCTTCAACAGCAGAAATTTGTTGTCTTCCAGTTTTGGAGGCTACAAGTCTGAGATCAAGGTGGTGGCAGGGTTGCTTCTTTCTGAGGGTTGTGAGATAATCTATTCTAAGCCTTTCAATTAGCTTCTGGTGGTTTCTGGCAATCTTTGATGTACCTTAGCTTGCAGAAGCATCCCTGGTCTCTCTCTTCATCTTCATTTGGTGTTATCTCTGTGAGTCTGCTTCCAAATTTCCCCTTTTTATACAGACACAAGTTGTATTGGATTGAGCCCATCGTACGCCAGTATGACCTCATTTTAACTGATTATATCTACAATGACCCTATTTCCAAGTAAGGTCACATTCTGAGGTGTGGGGGTTAGGACTTCAACATATGAATTCTGGGGGAACCCAGTTCAACCCCTAACAGAGCATTTATTCTATTTAAATTTGATGTAAATACTGATAGATTTTGCTTTAAATATATCATATTAGTATTTTTTTCTCTTTCTTTGGTATATTTATTATTTCTTTTTTTTCCTTTCCGCTCTAGTCTTCTTTTTGGTTGATTATTTTCCCCTTGAGATAATCAAAAGCTTTTTATATGATTCCTTTTTTTTCCTCTATTAGCTTCTCTGTTGTATCTTATTTTATTTTCTTGTACAGCATGTAGTCTTAATTTATTATAGGAAAACTAAATAAGTTATTTTGCCACTTTTCAAGCAGTAAACCATACAACATTTGGAATTTTTTCTGTTTCGACTTTTCCATTAATGATTTAAAAAATTTTTTGTGTGTACCATTATTTTAGAACAGCATTATTGATTCACATGCCCTACAATTTAGCCACTTAAAGTGCTCCCTAACAACATACATAAGACACTTGGTTCATATAGTAACACAATCTAATATTATTTATCTAATAATAAGATCTAGGTAATATTCTAGAATCATTAATTGGGATTGTTCATAGATCTTTTTTTGTTTGTTTGTTTTGCGGTACACGGGCCTCTCACTGTTGTGGCCTTTCCCGTTGCGGAGCACAGGCTCCGGATGTGCAGGCTCAGCGGCCATGGCTCACGGGCCCAGCCACTCCGCGGCATGTGGGATCTTCCCGGACCGGGGCACGAACCCGTGTCCCCTGCATCGGCAGGCGGACCCTCAACCACTGCGCCACCAGGGAAGCCCTTCATAGATCTTTTGAGAGACAGCTTGGATAGTTGTCTATGTTAGTGTTCTTAGAGATTAAGATAACAATATGTTAAAATAAGGTACATTCACAGTTTATCACTTAAATGCAACCTTTTAATGATTTGATAATTTTAAATTATGTGATATGCTCCATAAGGGAGCTTTTCTGTTTCATACTGATCTTTCCATTTATTGTAATTAATAATATCAAGATAGAAATAGCAATAAAATGCAAAACTTTTCCCCCTTTTATAATAATAAGAAACCCTGCATGAGGTTATCAGGGCAGGTTGAAGAAAAGAGGCAGCTAAGCAATAATAGTTGGTACCATGGGAGTCTAATAAACCTGCTTATGCAGTTTATTTATATCTCCTGGAAATCCTTGGGCTAAATAAGTTCAGGTATACCATAAACTGGGGTGAAAAGTATTTCCCACCAGAGAGCCAAGAGTAGAGCATTACCATAACCTGGACTTTGTCCTCAGCCATATTTTCCCTGAGCCTGCAAAAGATGAGGAACTCCTTCAAAGGTGCTATCTTTCTGGTCTGCTAGAGCATAAGAAAGCCTATTAATGCAATCTGTAATTGTCAGGCTTTCCAGGAAGAGATAAAGAGAAAAAATGGAGGATGAATCTACTTCCATACACTATACACAAAAATCACAGACCTAAATGTAAGACCTAAAACCATCAAATGTTTAGATGAAAACATCGAGTTAAATCTATGTGACCTTCCATTAGGAAGGTGATTGTAACTGTAGCTATACTTTTTAATAGCCCTGTGACTCTTGATGATTTACCTGAAATTTTGTCTCTTAGTTTTACAGTGATTATAATAATACCAACATTATGAAATCTCCATATTTTAACCTACTCACATCTTAGTTTTTACTCCCTTCCACTTTTTTCTCCAGAGTGCCAACTAAGTTTTTATCAGGATAAGGAGTCAAGTCTTTTAATATTAACCCACGCAGGCATGGGTGTTTACTATATACATCATCCCAGAAAAGTCTCAGATAATAACAAACCTGATATTAGCACTTATTGGATGTTTTATCCCTGTTTGTTCAATGATGTATTGACTGAATTCTCTCATATAGACCCTTTATACTTGTTAGCTCTCACCTTCCCTTCCCCACTTCCTCCCTTTCTCTCTCCATCCACCCCCACCCCCAGAGGCCTCTTGGAAGTGCTCTATTACAGTACTCAGGTGTATTACTTTGGTGCCTTCTTTGTCTCTGATACATAACCTTTTTATACCTCTCATGCCATAATTGCTAAGAGAACTTTTTTGGGAACTAAGTCTTCCAGAGATCTAGGCAGAAAGTGTAGGACAGCCCTCCTCAACTTGTGAAAACTAGAAGTGTTTTACTACAATTTTCTTTTATATTCACCTTGGAGGTACTGTTTCTATGTACACATTTGTCTTTGTGCTCTTTCTGTAAGCCAGAATATTTTCATCATTCTCCAGTATGACAAAAAAAGAAAGACAGAAAGCAAAAACTAAAAAGCAACGACAAACTAGGTGAGATAGGGTGAGTTAACAAAATTTTTATCAAGACATAGAGCTTTGAAAACTCAAGGTAAAAATTAACTTTTCCTTATTTCTCTTTACATTTTCTCTATATTCTGTCTACCCGTTAATCAGTAGATGACAAGGTTCCAAAAGGGGAATGAATGGGCAAGGGAATATATAAAGGGATTAAAGTATTTCAGGACAAAAAAAAATGTTCGTTGCCTCGTTTTTTTTGTTTGTTTGTTTGTTTGTTTGTTTTGCGGTACGCGGGCCTCTCACTGTTGTGGCCTCTCCCGTTGTGGAGCACAGGCTCTGGACGCGCAGGCTCAGCGGCCATGGCTCACGGGCCCAACCGCTCCGCGGCATGTGGGATCTTCCCGGACTGGGGCACGAACCCGTGTCCCCTGCATCGGCAGGCGGACTCTCAACCACCGCGCCACCAGGGAAGCCCCGTTGGCTCATATTTTATATCATCATGCTCCCTCAAGCTTAGCACAGTTCTTGACATAAAGAAAGCAATCAGCAAATGGTAGCAAGAGCAATAATAGTTCTAATTTTAGTAGTAATAATAGTAGTTGTAGTCATTCACTTATATAACAAAACCAGAATAAGTTCTTAGCTCTTCTGGCTTCTCCCTGGTTTCTCCAAAGGGCACATAAAATACGTTCCTGCTCTTCAGGTGCTCACCATCTGGGGAAGCATGGCATGAATGGAGTACAACATGCTAGAATGTATCTTTAGAGTACATCCTTCACTCCTATGCCATTCCTATTGCCAAGTGGTACCTACTTGGCCTAAAAGAGAAAATGTACTTAAATAAAGACTATTTTTAATCACAAGACATTTTGACTACTTTTTAATATTTAACCATTTTAAAACATTTTTGGTGGAATAGATTATACTAAAAAGTGCAAAAAGCATACATGTGCAGTACAATGAGTAATTATAATATGAATGCCCATGTGGTCTGTTCCTCTGTCAGTCTGCTCCTATTTTAGACCAGATCCCCTCCATCTCCTCACAAATAAACATAATCCAGACTTTTATGTTAATCGCTTACTTGCTTTTCTTTATGGTTCTATCCCCTTTTGAGTATGTCCCTCGTTTTTCAAATTTATATAGAGTCTATTGTGTTTATTCATGTGTATCTTTCTTCTTTTGTCAACATTATGCCCATGAGCAATATGTAGTTCCCTGCAGCAGTACTCAATTGTTTTCATTGTTTTATAGTATCCCCTTGTTTAAATACTTCAATGTATATTTCCATTTCACTATGGATGGACAACTGGGTTTTTTCCAGTTTGGGGTTGTTACACATAACACTAATGAACACATTTTTCTGCATGCCTTCTGAGCACATGTGCAGCCCTCTGACCTATTAGGAAGTCTCTATATTCATGATCAGAAAAATCTCTCAGGACAGAACTGTTTTTTACGTGGGCCTCTCACTGTTGTGGCCTCTCCCGCTGCAGAGCACAGGCTCCGGACACGCAGGTTCAGTGGCCATGGCTCACGGGCCCAGCTGCTCCGCGGCATGTGAGATCTTCCCAGACCAGGGCACGAACCCGTGTCTCCTGCATCGGCAGGCGGACTCTCAACCACTGCGCCACCAGCGAAGCCCCGGAACTGTTTTTGAGAAGTAAACTTATCTCTGTGAGATCTTACATTTCCTAAAATTCAATCTGGTATACTTCACTGCCTTGTTAATTTTATGGAGATTTTTTAAAGCTTTTCATGAGTATTTCATTCAGCTTTTTAAATTATACTCAGTAAAAGGGACCATATAATTTAG
This sequence comes from Aethalodelphis obliquidens, assembly GCF_003676395.1. NCBI lineage: Eukaryota > Metazoa > Chordata > Mammalia > Artiodactyla > Delphinidae > Aethalodelphis > Aethalodelphis obliquidens. The sequence goes on from NW_020837954.1 coordinate 17,477,801, forward strand.
CCCAACATTATTAGAATCAGAATTCTATCGAGCATTATTTACACTTTTAGTTTAGTTTTTTTTTTAAATAATTGTGATCATACTGCATATCCAATTTATATCCCACTCTTTATTATTATTTTTTACATCTTTATTGGAATATAATTGCTTTACAGTGGTGTGTTAGTTTCTGCTTTCTAACAAAGTGAATCAGCTATACATATACATATATCCCCATATCTTCTCCGCCTTGTGGCTCCCACCCCTCTAGGTAGTCACAAAGCACCGAGCTGATCTCCCTGTGCTATGTGGCTGCTTCCCACTAGCTATCTGTTTTACATTTGGTAGTATATATAAGTCAATGCCACTCTCTCACTTCATCTCAGCTTACCCTTCCCCCTCCCTGTGTCCTCAAGTCCATTCCCTACGTCTGTGTCTTTATTCCTTTCCTGCCCTTAGGTTCTTCAGAACCATTTTTTTTTTTTTTTTTAGATTCCATATATATGTGTCAGCATATGATGTTTGTTTTTCTCTTTCTGACTTACTTCACTCTGCATGACAGTCTCTATGTCCATCCAACTCACTACAAATAACTCAATTTATTTTCTTTTTATGGCTGAGTAATATTCCATTGTATATATGTGCCACCTATTCTTTATCGATTCATCTGTCGATGAACACTTAGATTGTGTCCATGTCCTGGCTATTGTAAATAGAGCTGCAATGAACATTGTGGTCCATGAATCTTTTTGAATTATGGTTTTCTCAGGGTATATGCCCAATAGTGGGATTGCTGGGCTGTACGGTAGTTCTATTTTTAGTTTTTTAAAGAACCTCCATTCTGTTCTCCATAGTGGCTGTATCAATTGCCACCAACAGTGCAAGAAGGTTCCCTTTTCTCCACACCATCTCCAACATTTATTGTTTGTAGATTTTTTGATTATGGCCATGCTGAATGCTGTGAGGTGATACCTCATGGCAGTTTTGATTTGCATTTCTCAAACGATTAGTGACGTTGAGCATCCTTTCATGTGTTTGTTGCCAATATCTATATCTTTTTGGAGAAATGTCTATTTAGGTCTTCTACCTGTTTTTGGATGGGGTTGTTTTTTTTTTTGAAATTGAGCTGCGTGAGCTGCTTGTATATTTTGGAGATTAAATCTCTGTCAGTCGCTTCGTTTGCAAATATTTTCTCCCATTCTGAGGGTTGTCTTTTTGTCTTGTGTATGGTGTCCTTTGCTGTGCAAAAGCTTTTAAGATTCATTAGGTCCCATTTGTTTATTTTTGTTTTTATTTCCATTTCTCTAGGAGGTAAGTCCAAAAGGATCTTGCTGTGATTTATGTCATAGAGTGTTCTGCCTATGTTTTCCTCTAAGAGTTTGATAGTTTCTGGCCTTACGCTTAGGTCTTTAATCCATTTTGAGCTTACTTTTGTGTATGGTGTTAGGGAGTGTTCTAATCTCATACTTTTACATGTACCTGTCCAGTTTTCCCAGCATGACTTATTGAAGAGGCTGTCTTTTCTCCACTGTATATTCTTGCCTCCTTTATCAAAGATAAGGTGACCATATGTGCGTGGGTTTATCTCTGGGCTTTCTGTCCTGTTCCATTGATCTATATTTCTGTTTTTGTGCCAGTACTATACTGTCCTGATTACTGTAGCTTTGTAGTACAGTTTGAAGTCAAGGAGCCTGATTCCACCAGCTCCATTTTTCGTTCTCAAGATTGCTTTGGCTATTGGGGTGTTTTGTGATTCCATACTAATTGTGAATTTTTTTTTCTAATTCTGTGAAGAATGCCAGTAGTAGTTTGATAGGGATTGCATTGAATCTGTAGATTGCTTTGGGTAGTAGAGTCATTTTCACAATGTTGATTCTTCCAATCCAAGAACATGGTATATCTCTCCATCTATTTGTATCATCTTTAATTTCTTTCTTCAGTATCTTATAATTTTCTGCATACAGGTCTTTTGTCTCCTTAGGTAGGTTTATTCCTAGATATTTTATTCTTTTTCTTGCAATGGTAATGTGAGTGTTTTCTTAATTTCACTTTCAGATTTTTCATCATTGGTGTATAGGAATGCCAGAGATTTCTGTGCATTAATTTTGTATCCTGCTACTTTACCAAATTCATTGATTAGCTCTAGTAGTTTTCTGGTAGCATCTTTAGGACTCTCTATGTATAGTATCATGTCATCTGCAAATAGTGACAGCTTTACTTCTTCTTTTCCGATTTGGATTCCTTTTATTTCCTTTTCTTCTCTGATTGCTGTAGCTAAAACTTCCAAAACTATGTTGAATAATAGTGGTTAGAGTGGGCAACCTTGTCTTGTTCCTGATCTTAGTGGAAATGGTTTCAGTTTTTCACCGTTGAGGACGATGTTGGCTGTGAGTTTGTCACATATGGCCTTTATTATCTTGAGGAAAGTTCCCTCTATGCCTACTTTCTGGAGGGATTTTATCATAAATCGGTGTTGAATTTTGTTAGAAGCTTTCTTTGCATCTATTGAGATGATCATATGGTTTTTCTCCTTCAATTTGTTAATATGGTGTATCACGTTGATTGATTTGCATATATTGAAGAATCCTTGCATTCCTGGAATAAACCCCACTTGATCATGGTTTATGATCCTTTTAATGTGCTGTTGGATTCTGTTTGCTAGTATTTTGTTGAGGATTTTTGCATCTATGTTCATCAGTGATATTGGCCTGTCATTTTCTTTCTTTGTGACATCTTTCTTTTTGCGGTACGCGGGCCTCTCACTGTTGTGGCCTCTCCTGTTGCGGAGCACAGGCTCCGGACGTGCAGGCTCAGCGGCCGTGGCTCACAGGCCCAACCTCTCCGGGGCATGTGGGATCTTCCCGGACTGGGACATGAACCCATGTCCCCTGCATCGGCAGGCGGACTGTCAACCACTGCGCCACCAGGGAAGCCCTTTGTGACATTTTTGTCTGTTTTTGGTATCAGGGTGATGCTGGCCTCGTAGAATGAGTTTGGGAGTGTTCCTCGCTCTGCTATATTTTGGAAGAGTTTGAGAAGGATAGGTGTTAGCTGTTCTCTAAATGTTTGATAGAATTCGCCTGTGAAGCCATCTGGTCCTGGCCTTTTGTTTCTTGGAATATTTTTTTTTTGCAGTACGTAGGCCTCTCACTGCTGCACCCCCCCCCCCCCCCCCCCCCCCCCCCCCCCCCCCGCCACAGAGCACAGGCTCTGAACGTGCAGGCCCAGTGGCCACGGCCCATGGGCCCAGCCGCTCCATGGCACGCGGGACCCTCCCGGACCGGGGCACGAACCCATGTCCCCTGCATCGGCAGGCAGACTCTCAACCACTGTACCACCAGGGAAGCCCTCTTGGAATATTTTTAAGCACAGTTTCAATATCAGTGCTTGTGATTGGTGAGTTTATATTTTCTGTTTCTCCTGGTTCAATCTCAGAAGGTTGTGCTTATCTAAGAATTTGTCGATTTCTTCCAGGTTGTCCATTTTATTGGCATATAGTGCTTGCAGTAATCTCTCATGATCCTTTGTATTTCTGCATTGTCTATTGTTACTTCTTTTTCATTTCTAAATCTATCGATTTAAGACTTCACCCTTTTTTCCTTGATGCATCTGGCTAATGGTTTATCAATTTTGTTTATATTCTCAAAGAAACAGCTTTTAGCTTCATTGATCTTTGCTATTGTTTCCTTCATTTCTTTTTCATATTTCTGATCTGATCTTTATGATTTCTTTTGTTCTGCTGACTTTGGGTTTTTTTCGTTTTTTCTCTAATTGCTTTAGGTGTAAGGTTAGCTTGTTTATTTAAGATGTTTCTTGGTTTTTGAGGTAGGGTTGTATTGCTATAAATTTCCCTCTTAGAACTGCTTATGATGCATCCCATAGGTTTTGGGTCATCGTGTTTTCATTGTCATTTGTTTTTAGGTATTTTTTTATTTCTTCTTTGATTTCTTCAGTGATCTCTTGGTAATTTAGCAGTGTATTGTTTAGCCTCCATGTGTTTGTATTTTTTACAGATTTTTTCCTGTAATTGATATCTAGTCTCACAGCATTGTGGTTGGAAAAGATACTTGATATGATTTCAATTTTCTTAAATTTACCAAGCTTTGATTTGGGACCCAAGATATGATCTATCCTCGAGAATGTTCCATGAGCACTTGAGAAGAAAGTGTATTCTGTTGTTTTTGGATGGAATGTCCTGTAAATATCATTAAGTCCATCTTGTTTAATGTATCATTTAAAGCTTGTGTTTCCTTATTTATGTTCATTTTGGATGATCTGTCCATTGGTGAAAGTGTGGTGTTAAAGTCCCCTACTATGATTGTGTTTCTGTTGATTTCCCCTTTTATGGCTGTTAGCATTTGCCTTTTATATTGAGTTGCTCCTATGTTGGATGCATAAATATTTACAATTGTTGTATCTTCTTCTGGATTGATCCCGTGATCATTATGTAGTGTCGTTCTTTGTCTATTTTTATAGTCTTTATTTTAAAGTCTATTTTGTCTGATATGAGAATTGCTACTCCAGCTTTCTTTTGATTTCCCTTTGCATGGAATATCTTTTTCCATCCCCTCACTTTCAGTCTGTATGTGTCCCTAGGTCTGAAGTGGGTCTCTTGTGGACAGTATATATATGGTCTTGTTTTTTGTATCCATTCAGCCAGTCTATGTCTTTTGGTGGGAGCATTTAATCCATTTACATTTGAGGTAATTATCGATATGTATGTTCCTATTCCCATTTTCTCTATTGTTTTGGTTTGTTTTTGTAGGTCTTTTCCTTCTCTTGTGTTTCCTGCCTAGAGGAGTTCCTTTAGCATTTGTTTTAAAGCTGGTTTGGTGGTGCTGAATTCTCTTAGATTTTGCTTGTTCTGTACAGGTTTTAATTTCTCTATCAAATCTGAATGAGATCCTTGCTGGGTAGAGTAATCTTCGTTGTAGGTTTTTCCCTTTCATCACTTTAAATATGTCTTGCCACTCCCTCTGGCTTGCAGAGTTTCTCCTGAAATATCAGCTGTTCACCTTATGGGGATTCCCTGTTTGTTATTTGTTGCTTTTCCCTTGCTGCTTTTAGTATTTTTTCTTTGTATTTAATTTTTGATAGTTTGATTAATATGTGTCTTAGCATGTTTCTCCTTGGGTTTATCCTGTATGGGACTCTCTGTGCTTCCTGGACTTGATTAACTATTTCCTTTCCCATATTAGGGAAGTTTTTAACTATAAACTCTTCAAATACATTTTCAGACACTTTCTTTTTCTCTTCTTTTTCTGGGACCCCTATAATTCAAATGTTGGTGCATTTAATGTTGTCCCAGAGGTCTCTAAGACTGTCCTCAATTCTTTTCATTCTTTTTTCTTTATTCTTCTGTGCAGTAGTTATTTCCACTATTTTATCTTCCAGGTCACTTATCCATTCTTCTGCCTCAGTTATTCTGCTATTGACTCCCTCTAGAGAATTTTTAATTTCATTTATTGTGTTGTTCATCATTGGGTTTTTTTGCTCTTTAGTTCTTCTAGGTCCTTGTTAAATGTTTCTTGTATTTTCTGCATTCTATTTCCACGATTTTGGATCATCTTTACTATCATTACTCTGAATTCTTTTTCAGGTAGACTCCTTATTTTCTCTTCAATTGTTTGGTCTGCTGGGTTTTTACCTTGCTCCTTCATCTGCTGCGTGTTTCTCTGTCTTCTCATTTTGCTTAACTTACTGTGTTTGGAGTCTTCTTTCACAGGCTACAGGTTTGTACTTCCCATTGTTTTTGGTGTCTTCCCCCAGTGGCTAAGGTTGGTTCAGGGGGTTGTGTAGGCTTCGTGGTGGAGGAGACAGGTGCCTGTGTCTGGTGGATGAAGCTTCATCTTGTCTTTCTGATGGGCAGGACCATAGCCAGTGGTGTGTTTTGGGGTGTCTGTGACCTTATTATGATTTTAGGCAGCCTGTCTGCTAATGGGTGGTGTTGTGTTCATCTCTTGCTAGTTGTTTGGCATAGGTTGTCCAACACTGTAGCTTGCTGGTTGTTGAGTAGAGCTGGGTCTTAGCGTTGAGATGGAGATCTCTGGGAGAGCTTTTGCTGTTTGATATTACGTGGAGCGGGTAGGTCTCTGGTGGACCAATGTCCTGAACTTGGCTCTCCCACCTCAGAGGCACAGGCCTGACACCCAGCCATAGCACCAAGACCCTGTCAGCCGCACAGCTCAGAAGGAAAGGCAGGAAAGAAAGGAAGGAAAGGGAAGGAAAGGAAAGGAAAGGAAAGGAAAGGAAAGAAAGGAAGAAGGAAGGAAGGAAGGAAGGAAGGAAGGAAGGAAGGAAGAAGGGAGGGAGGGAGGAAGGAAAGAAAGAAAGAGCAAGAGAGAGAAAGAAAGAAAGGAAGGAAATAAAAAGAAATAAACTTATTAAAATAAAAAATAAAGGTAATTATTAAAAATAAAAAAATTAAAGAGTAATAAAAAAATAAAAAAGAAAGAAAGAGAGAACAGCCAAACCAAAAAACAAATCCACCAATGATAATAAGCTCTAAAAACTATATTAAAAAAAAAACCTGACAGAGCCCTAGGACAAATGGTGAAAGCAAAGCTATACAAAGTCACACAAAGAAGCATACACCTACACACTCACAAAAAGAGAAAAAAACTATATCTATCTATCTATCTATCTATCTATCTATCTATATGTATAAGGAAGAGAACAACCAAATCAATAAACAAATCTACCAATGATAATAAACTCAATACTAAACTAAGAAAAACATAAAACCAGAAACCAGTCAGTCACATACTTAGCAAACCCCAAGTCTACAGTTGCTCACAAAGTCCACCGCCTCAATTTTGGGATGATTCGTTGTCTATTCAGGTATTCCACAGATGCAGGGTACATCAAGTTGATTGTGGAGGTTTAATCCGCTGCTCCTGAGGCTGCTGGGAGAGATTCCCTTTCTCTTCTTTGTTCGCACAGTTTCTGGAGTTCGGCTTTGGATTGGCCTGGCCTCTACTTGTAGGTCGCCTGAGGGCGTCTGTTCCTGCCCAGACAGGACGGCATTAAAGGAGCAGCTGCATAGGGGTTCTTGCTCACTCAGGCCGGGGGGAGGGAGGGGTACGGATGCCGGGCGAGGCTTCGGTGGCAGAGGCTGCAGCGGCAGAGGCCGGCATGACGTTGTACCAGCCTGAGGCACACCGTGTGTTCTCCTGGGGAAGTTGTCCCTGGATCACGGGACCCTGGCAGTGGAGGGCTGCACAGGTTTCTGGGAGGGGAGGTGTAGACAGTGACCTGTGCTTGCACCAGGCGTCTTGGTGGCTGCAACAGCTGCCTTAGCATCTCATGCCCGTCTCTGGAGCTCCTTTAGGTGGTGCTCTGAATCCCCTCTCTTCGTGCACCCCGAAACAATGGTCTCTTGCCTCTTAGACTTTTCCCCGGACTCCCTCCCGGCTAGCTGTGGCGCGCTAGCCCCCTTCAGGCTGTGTTCACGCCACCAGTCCTCTCCCTGGGATCCGACTGAAGCCCGAGCCTCAGCCCCAGCCCCCACCCGCCCTGGCGGGTGAGCAGACAAGCCTCTCGAACTGGTGAGTGCCGGCCCGCACGGATCCTCAGTGCGGGAATCTTTCCGCTTTGCCCACCGCACCCCTGTTGCTGTGCTCTCCGTGGCTCCAAAGCTTCCCCCCTCTGCCACCCGCAGTCTCTGCCCGCGAAAGGGCTTCTAGTGTGTGGAAACCTTTCCTCCTTCACAGCTCCCTCGCACTGGTGCAGGTCCCATCCCTATTCTTTTGTCTCTGTTTTTTCTTTTGCCCTACCCAGGTACATGGGGAGTTTCTTGCCTTTTGGGAGGTATGAGGTCTTCTGCCAGCGTTCAGTAGGTGTTCTGTAGGAGTTGTTCCACGTGTAGATGTATTTCTGATGTATTTGTGGGGAGGAAGGTGATCTCCATGACTTCCTCCTCCGCCATCTTGAAGGTCTCCTCCCACTCTTTAATCTAAATACTTTGTATTAATTTTCTATTGCTGTGATGTTACCTTAAAGTTGGTGGTTTAAAACAGTACACATTTATTATCTCAGAGATTCCATAGGTTAATCTAGGCACATCTTGGCTGGATCCTCTGTTTAAGTTCTCATAAGGCTACAGGAAAATTGTTGGCTGTGTTGAGTTTTCATCTGGAGGCTTAACTAGGGAAGAACCACTTCCAGGTGCCCTCAGGTTGTTGGTAAAATGCATTTCCTCACTGCTGTAGAATCTTGACAGTTTACTTCTTCAAAGCCAGCAATGGATAGACAGTCTCTTCGACTTGAGGCATCTAACTTCAAGGAAAGCTTGGACCTTCTTTTAAAGGGCTCACATGATAGGTCATGTTCCCAGAATAATTCTTCTTTTTATTAACTTTAAGGCAAATAATTAATATATGGAAAGTCCCTTTACCTTTGCCTCATTCTGTTGGTTAGAAGCAAGTTGCAAGTTTTAACTGCACTCAGTGGTAGGATTAAACAGGAGTGCATGCGCCTACGAGAGCTAATAAAGAGAACATCTTAGAATTCTACCTAGCACATATTGTAACATATTTTCCTGTTATTTTTAACGACCTATTGTAAAGATGTTTCATGACTGTATTACATTCACACATGAAGTATATTATAATTCACTTGAACACTAGATTATTGGAATATATTTATGTTCTGCATTCATAGTTTTTAAGGGTTCAAAAACTCTAATCATATCTGAACAATATTTGGGCCTCAGTTTTCTCAGCTATAAACCAGTGGTCCTTAGAAACCGAAAAAATGAAGGGTAGGCACATTATTAAATAACTATTTGGCGTCTAGCTCAGTTTTCAAAATGCTAAAGGCAAATATTAGACACTAGAGTCATCTCATTTAAAAAAATGCTGTGTCAAAATCTTTGGCAGGTGACACATGAAAATAATCATGAAACAAAAAATAGTCATTATTTTGTAAAATAATAAAATAACAGTGGATAGATGCTCCCAAATGTAGACGATAGCATGCTGTCAAGAAATTTAAAATAATTCATTTCCATTGTCTGCAAACCAGCCATATCTATCATAACCTTCAGAGATTGCATGCTCACAGATTTAAATACCAATATCTTGTTCATTTCAAAATATATCCAGCCTGGATTTAAACAGAATAGATTATCTTAAACCAAACTCATAGATTGTAGATTATATAGATTATAGATTAGATTATAGATATAGATTATAGATATAGATTATTATAGATATAGATTATAGGTATAGATTATAGATTATATAGATTATAGATTAGATTATAGATATAGATTATAGATATAGATTATTATAGATATATAGATTATAGATATAGATTATAGATAGATTATCTTAAACCAAACTCATTATCTCGCATCACATCCCAACCATTTTTCTTTCCTGTGTTCTATATTTTAGTTAATGTCACCCTATCCACTCTTACTCAAGCCAAGATTGAGGAAGTAAGCCAATACTAGCACTTACTACAAACATTTAGTCAATGACCAAGACAGAAATCTATTTTTACATTACATTCTCATAGTTAGAGAATATCTGTAGTTGACCCAATGCCTAATTTTTATAAAATTTTCTTTGGTTAGCTTGAAATAATTAATGAACTTTCATAACTAACTTACTATCAAGCAGTGCCTCAGGGATTGAATAAACAGTATCTACCCACTGATATATGGCAGATGTGTACTAAATGTGTTTACTCACTTTGATCATCATAAAATATTTGTTTTTAGTAATTCTGTGGGGTTTGTTATAGCCCAGAGCAATACCTGTCAAAAATCTCTCAATTTAATAGACAATTTTTATCATTATATGACTCATTGCTAACACATATGAATTAATATTAAAATAATCCAAGTTATTTTAACTGTTTGTTATTTTACAGGAAATATGTACTTACTACATACAATGTTTTAAAATATTTGAAACATCTATAGATATATAGACGTGAATGTATGTTTCTTTCTAGGCATTTTTAGAATATTTATACCTGGTGCTTTAATGTTTTTAAAATTATACTGTAACCAGTTGAGATTAGTTTAGCTGTGAGTAGAAGAGACTTTTCAAAACAGTAGTTTAAACGTGCTAGAAGGTAACCCAGGGCTGGTAGAGCAATGCCATGATAATCAAGAAGTCTTCCGCCATCATCCTGACTCCTGACTCCCATCTTCAAGGTCACCTCAATGTCTAAGTTGGCTGCTAGAGTTCCAGGCATCCTATTAAAATTGTAGTTCAGAAGAAGGACAAGTAAGGGTACATCTCATTTCAGTCATTTCCTTTTAAGATACCTTCTCTGAAGTTCTTGTCAACATTTTAACTTATCCCTCATGGGAAATAACTGACTCACATGATTATATTTCCCTGCAAAAGAAGCTGGAAAATAAACTGTTCATTCTGGGAAACAATATACCAGGGAAAATTGGGATTCTGTTACTAAAGGGAAGAATGGATATCGAAAGGGGAACTAGTACTTACACACGTGCATATACATGTACAGATAGCCATACAGACTTGGATGTATATATATATGTGTGTGTGTGTGTATATATATATATGATTGCTTATCCTGTTTTTTCTCTACACACCTGTCTAAATTCTACTTCTTTGTGATTCTTAAAATAAACATTTAATGGCTTGATTAAAAAGTAACTGAACTGATGTATTATAATTTGCCATAAAGTTGATGATAGGCTTTTCAATATTATTATTGTTGTTATCGCTTGCTATGCTGCTGCCATGATGACTGCTGCTGCTGCTTCTACTCATGAAACAGCTATCATAAGCCAGTGGTTTTGTTAAATAGTTTACATATATGTTAGGTGAATAAATTTGATTCTTACACTTGTCTTCAGGCATGGGCTAGCAAGGGTAGCATAGGTAACACAAGCCCCAAATGCAGGAGCATTTACAAATCATGCAAATTTTACTTAAGATTTTCTTTGGGAGTATTAGAGGAGACTGCATGGCCCCCAATACAATAAAACATCCTATAATGCTCCTAATTCATCATTTCCCTCATAATTCAAGGCTGCTGAATTAATCAGTTCTCTCCCTTGTCAAAGCCTGCCAATACTGGACTTTTCCCTTATTCTTCCATTCTATATTTTATCTATTTCCCTAGCCTCCAGGACCTTTTTCATTTTAGACGGCATAAAATTCTAAATGTCTACCGCCTCTAGCAATGTGTGAGAATATCTCTTCATTGTATACTCACCAGCACTGATATTATAATTTAAAAAACCATAATTGTTTTACAAAACAGTATTTTTGTTCACATTTCAATTACTAAAAACTTTGAAAATTTTCTCAGACACTTGCTAAATAGTTGGATTTCCAAATTATTCCTTCACCCAATATTTATTGAGAGCCCATTTTATGCCAACCCTTCCCCTAGGTGTTGAGGATACAATGGTGAACCAAAGAGAAAAATCTCTGCCCTCATAGAACTTGCATTTTATTTGGTGAGTCACAAAATAGACAAAGATAAGCAAAATGTATAGATGGTGAGATGATGGTCATTGTTATGGAGGAAAATAAAGTAGGGATTTAAGAAAGAGGGCTTATAATTTAAATAGGATGGTCCCACTCTGAAGGTGACATTTAAGACTGGAAGGAATTGATGGTTGAAACTACACATACTCTTAAAGATAGATGGTGAGATCCAGAAAAAAGGGAAAGAGAATGCAAAGTCTTGAGCAAAAGTTTGGCCAGTGTGTTTAAGAAAGAGCAAAGTGGCCAATCTGGTAAGAGTTAAGTGAACAAGGGCCATAGTAGTTCTGAAATCAGAGAAGCAATAGTAACCACACCATGTAGGAATTGGTGTCCAGTATAAAAACCTGAGCATTTTCTCCAAGTGAGATGGGATGCCAATGCAAAGTACTATAGTAGGAGCAAAGCAGATTTGAGAGAGAAAATTAGGAGTTCAGTTGTAGACATGTCAATTTTGAGATTTCTTAAAGATTAAGGACACGTTGGCAGTTCAATATAGAAAGACAGCAGGAAAGGTCCAGGCTTCTATGAATCATCTCTTTGTATCCTTTACTCAGTTATCTGCTATATTTATAATTTTTTTAATGTAACTGGACATGGACTTTTTATGTAGTAATATTGTTATATTACTGTTTAAAATATGCATAACATCAAATTGAAATGATCATTATGTTGTAAAGGGCCAAACAATGTTAATACAAAAAATAGGAGAATCCAAAAAGACTGAGTAGGGTGGGTGTGTTTGAGAGAGATGGGAGGGAGGGAGGAATAGAGAAGAAAGAATGAGAAAGGGGGAGGAGAGAGAGAGAGAGTGAGAAAACACATAATGCTTTTAGTGACATGAAAGCTTCCATATGGTGTCAGTTTGTCAAAACATTTCTGTAGGAGTACTGCCGGAAGTTTCCACCCACACACATATTTAGTATATAAACCCTCAGTAAATGCATTACTTCCTCTGTATGTGTATGCCTTTCTTTCCTCTCCCATTTTTTTCAGCTTTTCAACTAGATTTTCCATTGGTGATAACTTGGCTGCCTCAATGCCCACAATAATATCAAGACAAAGTCTAAACCATATTTTTTTCCTGAAGAATTATCCAGATTTCTAGAGGCCTGAATTGAGTCAAACAGCATCTCCGTGCTGATCGTTCTGTCTGCATTGCTCCACAACTGTGCCTCTTTAATTGCTATGGCAACAGCACAATAGCACCAATATAACCACAGAGACTAGTTACATGAAATGTTAAACACCATCGGCAAACTGAAACATAATGGATAGCATGACATCTCAAAGACTCAGAGAGTCACCTTTCAGAATTCCAAAGAATGGATAAAGCACTAAATCATTTACTAGATTTGAAGCACAGATTAATGGCATTCGAATTTGTATTATAACCCTCTTGATGTTCTTTCAAGTTGTCATAAAAGCAAGGTGAATTCTGAGAAGGGAGCTGCCGTATTCTTGGAAATTGGAAGAAAACAGAGGTCATCTACAACTCTGCAATGACAGGATAGTTGATTTCATTGCATTTCACATTTGTGATAATATTCTGTATCCTAGACCTTTCTCCCCTGTGTCCATTGAAACCTGATTACCTGCAATAAGATGCAACAGAAAGAGAAACGAGCATATTAAATTCAGATTGGAGTCTTCAAAGAGTAATGTTTTCAGACCTTCACTGAGATTCAGTTTTCTCATCATTCAATACCAAGTCAGATGTGGAACATTTTTACCCTGATGTTTTCCACAAGGCATTGATATGGGGGGAAGCACACTTCTTCAGCTTTGAAGTTGATAGAGAGCAGCACTGTGATACCCCAGCTAACAAGATACTCTTTATCTGAGAACTTCCTTATCTGAAAGCCACATGCCTTTCACCGTTTTACATATTCTTCTCCTTTTGTGTGCTTCCATCAGTCATCTCTCCTCTCTTCTGTTCCACACAGAGAACTTTTATTTTGTCAAACATGGAATTTGGATATCCCTTGTTATTTTTTCTATTTTTTAAATTGAAGTATAGTTCATGTACAATATTACATAAGTTACAGGTGTACAACATAGTGATTCACAATTTTAAAGTTTATATTCCATTTTTAGTTACTCCAAAATACTGTCTATATTCTCTGTGCTGTATAACACATCCTTGTAGCTTATTTATTTTATACATAATATTGATAGTTTGTACCTCTTAATCCCATAGCCTTCTATTGCCCCTCCCCTCTCCCTACTGGTAACCACTAGTGTGTTCTCTATACCTGTCAGTCTACTTCTTTATTGTTACATTCACTAGTTTGTTTTATTCATGCAGTATTTGTCTTTCTCTGTCTGACTTATTGCACTTAGCATAATACCCACCCCAAGTCCATCTTTGTTGTTGCAAATTGCAAAATTTCATTCTTTTGTATGTCTGAGTAGTATTCTATTGTGTGTGTGTATGTGTGTGTGTGTGTGTGTGTGTGTGTATATATATATATATATATATATATATATATATATCACATCTTCTTTATCCATTCGTCTTTTGATGGACACTTAGATTGCTTCCATATCTTGGCAATTGTAAATAATGCTGCTATGAACATTGGGGGTGCATGTATCTTTTCGAATTAGTGTTTTCCTGATTAAACTTAAAAGCTTTTGCACAGCAAAGGAAACTATCTACAAAACAAAAAGGCAACCTACTGAATGGGAGAAAATAATTTGCAAGTGAAATGACTGATAAGAGTTTAATACCCAAAATATATAAACAGCTCATACAACTCAACATCAAAAAAACAACCAACCCTATTAAAAATGGGCAGAAGACCTGAATAGACATTTTTCCAAAAAGGACATTCAGATGGCCAACAGCATCATTAATGATCAGAGAAATGCAAATCAAAATGGCAGTGAGATATCACCTCACACTGGTCAGTATGACTATCACCAAAAAGAACACAAATAACAAATGTTGGTGAGGATGTGGAGAAAAGAGAACCCTCTTACACTGTTGGTGGGAATGTAAATTGGTGCAGCCACTGTGGATAATAGTATGGAGGTTTCTCAAAAAACTGAAAATAGAGCTACCATATGACCCAGCAATACCACTCCTGGGTATATATCCTTTGTTTCATTGCCCCTTTAAAATCCATGCCTTGGGGTACTCACCATTCACACACAAAGTAGGTTATCAAATTTTCTGTGAAACAAATAACTATCCACTCCCCAGATAAATTATACCTGTACCTGTCCCTTATAGGCACTACTGTCTTAATTAGTGCAAGTTTTAAATATAAATTATTTTGCATTTTTATACACACATCCCCCCTTCCCCTTCCCAAATACTTCCCAGTTATATCTGAACATCCATAAGGAATGATTACCATCAGTTCATTTTAGGAAACCACTTGTCACCTATGCCAACTTACTCAACTCTAAACTACTGCTGTTCTGGCATTTTTGTAGACCTTCACAGCCTCTTAGCACTGGCCTGTTCTAGGCTGCTTTCTCTCCCCAGGCTTGTCTGCAAGGGAGAATACATTCTCCTTCAGAGTTACTGGTAGTATTTACTCTCAGGATTCATGGACAGTCAGTGACATTATAGAGTCTCTGCAGGCAGACTCCTAAATGGGCAAGAAAAGGGACAACTCAACCCACTTCACTGGGAGAATACTGAGACCTCATTATACACAGAAGTCACTCTCCTTTCTGATGTAGAATTTATATTCTTAAAAGAATACTTAGCATTATGGACTTAAGTATTTGGGTAACTTCAGTCATATCTGAATGCACCAAAGAAAAATGAATGGTTAAATGTGTCATTTGGGTTGTCATCCAATATGCTCTTAAGTCTCCACCATAGTAATCTGCCAGCACCTTTTAAATGTAATTTGATTATGAAAGAGACCAGGAAAAAAAGTGAGTAAGTCACTTGAAGAACTTTAGGAATCACTGTTGGAATTAATAACCCTTTATGTCCAAGTGCTGCATAATCTGGAAAACACAATATAAGTAATATAAATAAACATCATTTTATCCTAGAAGGAGTATGGGTTTTGGAAGTAAATGTATGTCCATCTTAAAGCTACTTTTTTGTTTACTTTCTGTATGACCTTGAGGGGATTACTTAAGTTTCTTAAATTTTATTTCATCATATAAAATGGGAATAAAGATAACTGCTTTATATGGAGTTGTGCAAGGATTAAATGAGATTTGGTATGATAAATACATTGCATAACAAGTCCATTTTAGCTTTCTAATGTAAGCTAACAAAATTAATATTAAAAAAATTTATAAAAGAAATAAAACATTTCTCTATGTAGCATTCACCTTAATTTTAAAAGCAGAGAAGTGATGAAATATTTGCACATCTACTAGTTAAATAGAGCATGGCAAACATTCCATTTAGTAATCTGGTTTAATTATCATTTATTAGCATCTCAATCTTGTTTCCTCATCTATAAAATAAAAAGACCATTACTTCCTTCATGTTCACCTGTGCTCTGTGAATGGTAACTATTATTTTTTTTTAATTTGGTTTGTCTAAGTAACTGGCCTCTTGTCCATTACTGTAAATAATAAGTGTTTATATACACATATGCCATGATGAGTTAAAAATACATATATGTATACATATACATGTTGAGAACAAAAGTTATAGGATGCTTTTTTAACTCACAGACCCATTTGAATTGTGTAAATATAAATATCAAAATGTATGGTAAATAAAAATATTTTACAGTCTGCCTTTTATTATACTAATTGTGAATGTGTTTATCTAATCAGATCCCAGCCTTCTAAGCTTGTTAGATTCTAGCAAAGCACCTTGTAGATGGTACAGAAGCTAAATAAATCTTGCTGAACTTAATTTAAAAAATGAAAAAAAAATGAGTGAATGGATATGTGAGTGAATCTTAAAAATTTATTATGTTCAATGTGCTTAGGAATTTTTCTAGCAAATATTATAATCAAAGACCAAAGGATTATTGTTCTAGGTTATATTTGTCATATTTTTAGGCCTGAATTTAACAGGTTCAATTGCAACATCTTCAGTACATGTTTTAGCAGAGAATGGAATTATAATATTATCATTTATAGTCCTTCTAGAATAAAAATTAGGGGGAAAACCTAAAATATTTGAAATGAGTACCAAATGTATTTCATTATCTAAACTACATTGTGAAATATCATTTGCCATAATGTAACCATTTTGACACATCCTAAAACAACTCATCAGTGTCAGCAGGCATCAGCATCTGTTCCCAGGCATTAGCCTGGGCAGAGGGGCACTAATTGAATTGGTAGAGCTCTGCTGAAAGATGGCAAGGCAGCTCCTGAGGAGCCAGATAGCTTTCCTTTAACTCAACATATAAATTGGTACCATACTGGTTTCTGCAGAGAATAGATTATATTCTCAGTTGGATGTAAGACCTAAATTTGCTTTTATATCCTGTTATTGTTGCCAAATAAATACTGATTCTCTTGAGCGTATGTTATGTAATAGCCATGGGCTGAAAGAAGGATGCAGTACTGGAAAATGATTTTCTAGTTTGTGTGTGATAGACACTTTGTAAATGTGTCACTTTGTGTCTGAGAGGAACTAGATTGAGAGAACATATAATATAGATGTGTGTAAATATTATCTAAAGAGCTGTAACTGTATGACTATTTACTGACTTACAGCCCCCCTCAAATATTATTATTAAAAAGGAATCTTTGTTGTTTGCATTTAACTATTTAGATAAAGCAACAGACGAATAATGTTTTGAAAGAGTTTCACTTAACTAGGTAAGAATGAGGATAGTGTCTATACTCAATATCTTGTAATAACCTATAATGGAAAAGAATCTAAAAAGGAATATATATATATAT
>NW_020837954.1:18832638-18853816 GCF_003676395.1 Aethalodelphis obliquidens
GTTCCCTGCATCGGCAAGCCGACTCTCAACCACTGCGCCACCAGGGAAGCCCCAGACTTCACATTTACATTCAACTAACTGATTTAAACTATGCCATTTAAGTAAATAAATATTTTAAAATATATCTTAGTGCTGGCGAGTAAGCTAAGAAACGTATCCTCCTACCTGGTTTTGAGTAGCTTATTCTGTAGGTTGAAGGAAACACTGGTATGGAAGGAGAGCAGTGAAAGATGGCAGTAGACATCGTCAATAAAGAGGGTGAACTCAAGCCGGGTACGGTGCTGGGTGGCCGTACTGCAGACGTTCCAACAGGTCCGCCTGGCCAGTGACTGTCCCTGGGACTCCACTTGCCACAGGGCTCTCAGGAGGAATGGCAGCCGTGCGCAGCCTGCTTGGCCTTCTGTGGCGGTGTGGAGACAGGGCGCCCCTGCGGGCCACCTTCTGCACACATCCTTCTGGCGGGCGGAAGGTAGCAAAGCCTCGCTCGCGCGCGTTCACTTGCCGGCCTACACTCGCCCCTACTCGGTGCTTCCGGCCCAACATCAGCGCTACGCTACCCATATCCGCTACCGGGAGCCGCGACGTAAGCTCGCGAGAACCGGGAACTGGACGCTCCGTCCCCGGAAGAGAGGCAAGCACGGGTCAGAATCGGTGAGGCGCCCGTCAATTGGGAGCTGGAGGACACGTAGCTGCACTTATATGCTTCTTTAGGTAACTTTATGCATTTCCCTGAATGAAGGGTTTTATATTACCCAAGGTTTATGCCAGCAACTCAGTTTCAGAAAATATTTTAAAGGAATAATTTTTAAATGTACAATTATTTAAGTAAGAAGGCGTTAACACCTCTCTTTACATTGGAATGCCCCTATAGATATTGAATACTTAAATATTGTGTCATTATCACACCTGTGTACTGTAATTATCACAATGGAATTATATGCTATAAAAAATGATACTTACATGAAACTTTTAATGCCACCAGAACATTCTAAATATTTAGTGTTCATTGGGAAAATTAAGAATGTGTAATTACAGTGAGATATTAAAAATATGGCAGATATTTATAGACACCAATATATGTTCAAATATATTACATATTTTTCATTTAATGTTGGTTTATCAAAAACTTAATAATATCTTATTATTTTAAAATATGCCAGTGCAATGAGAACATTTTATTTCTCAGATGACTCCAAAATGTGCTTTGGAACTTGCATAAGGAATGTTAATGTTTTAATTGTTTTCTATACAAATAAAATCAATAAATTGTTAACAAATAATAAATGAGGTAAATATATATTTAAATAATATGGAGTGACAGGGAGCTGACAAATATTGTTTCAATACTTTATTCCAATTGACTTTGCAATGATTTTATTTTACAAATCCATTTTAAATATTAAATATCATCTAAACTGCAAAATTTATTGACTTACATTCATGTTGTAACTTCAGCACTTCAGTGCTGAGTAGTTACTCAAAGATATATACATACACACATATATATATAATTTTTGAGATAAACACTAAACTATTTCTTCAATTATTACATGACAGTTCCTTCTTAGAAACAAATAAAACACCATTTCCATTTCTTTCTGTTCTGAACAGGTGAAAATGACAGTAAAATCAATAAAGAGAATTGTAAGATCAGGAAGAAGAACATTCCCAGTTCAGCTCTTAATTTCAGGAACAATTTGCCATGACATCTGTGTAATCTCTTCATGGAAGTTTAGCAGATCTGACAGCTAATTAATTATAAAGCAAGATTAGAGAGTGGACAGAAATGCTAGCAGAGGAGAATTCATCTTTTGTGTCAACATGTCTCAGTACATTCATCTTCTTAGGCCTGAAACACATACTCCTAGTAAATCATTGTTTATCTTTAAGCTCAAAAAGGAAATCGAACATGATGTGAAAAATTATCAAGATATTCTCAGAGAAATGCATTCTCAAAAAAGAAACATGAAAATAAATTAGAACTATGGTGACATCTGAGATTTCCCTGGTTTTTGTCTGAATTGTATGCAGTGTGTAAAATCACTTTATTTTAAAATCTCAGCCAGAAATACAAAACTATCCCTAGAAACAAAGTGCATATAAAATGATCATGAATTAAATATAGATACAAAAAGTGTAGATTATGAGTTAAGAATACAAAGTTCAATGTAACATTATTATGAGTTAAATAGGAAAACTTTGCTGATAAAAATCTCCATTTTTAGAAATTCAGAAATATGTATTTGACCTAGTCAAAGTCCTATTTTTATATATCTCTGCATAAAGTAAAACAAACCAAATAAACAGAAACTTGCTACTTTCAGTCAAGTTTTCCAACATTATATTCTGTAAAAAATAAATGTGCATATCGTAACTTGACTTATCGCAGTGAACATTGTGAAGTGTATAGAAATATCAAATCAGTGTGTTGTGTAACAGGAACTAACATAGTGTTGTAGGCCAATAATACGCCGCAAAGAAACTCATAGAAAAAGAGATCAGATTTGTGGTACCAGAGACAGGGGCAGGGGGAATTAGATGAAGGTGGTCAAAAGGTACAAACTTCCAGTTATAAGATAAATAAGTACTAGGGATGTAATGTGCAACATGCTTAATATAATTAATACCACTGTACGTTATATATGAAATTTGTTAAGAGAGTAAATTCTAAGAGTTCTCATCACAGGGAAAAATATTTTTTTAATTTCTTTAATTTCGTATCTTTTGAAATGATGGGTGTTCACTAAACTTATTGTAATAATCATTTCGTGATATATATATGTCACATAATCATATTGTACACCTTAAGCTTATACAATAGTGCTGTATGTCAATTATATCTCCATAAAACTAGGAAGAAAAAGTTTTTAAATAAATGGAGAAACTTAGAACACTTCATCTCTCCCAACAACTTACCACTACGTTATTCAAGGCATATTTATAGTAGTTCCTTTTTCCTGGTATTTCATGTCCATTTATCAAGAAAAAATTATAAGGCAAAAATGGTACGCACAAAAAAAAATCACAGTTTTAAGAGACAGAGCAAGTATTAAAACCGCAGTCAGTCTGACAGAAACGTTGCTATTATCAGACTAGGAATTTGAAACAGCTATTATTAGTATACTAATTTGAAATTAAAAACACAAAATCATTTACATGAGCAAACTAAAAATGAAATAATTGGGTGAAAATCTAATAAAATATATACAAGATCTATATGAAGAAAACTACAAAACTCTGATAAAACAAATCAAGCAACTAAATAAATGGAGGGATATTTCATGTTCCAGGGGTAAGATTCAATATTGTAATGTGTCAATTCTCTGCACTTTGATCTATAGATTCAATGCCATACCAATCAAAAAAATCTACAGATCAGATTCAAATTTTAAAATTAATGTTCAGAAGGAAAAGACCCAAAATAGCCAACACAGATTAGGAAAACAACAAAGTCAGAGGATTGACATTATCCAACTTCATGACTTATAATAAAGCTACAGTAATCAAGACAGTGTGTTTTGTCAAAAGGATAGATAGATGCATGGAACAATGGAACATAATAGAAAGCTCTGCATTACACTCACATAGATACAATCAACTGATATTTGACAAAGGTACAAAGGGAATACACTGAAGAAAACATAACCTTTTAAACAAATCATTCTGGAACAACTGGACATCTATGTAGGAAAATAAATCTAGACACAGACTTTACGTCCTTCAAAAAATTAACTAACCTAGAGACTATCATACAGAGTGAAGTAAGTCAGAAAGAGAAAAACAAATACTGTATGCTAACACATACATATGGAATCTAAAAAAAAAAAAATGATTCTGAAGAACCTAGGGATAGGACAGGAATAAAGACACAGATGTAGAGAATGGACTTGAGGACATGGGGAGGGGGAAGGGTAAACTGTGACGAAGTGAGAGAGTGGCATGGACATATATACACTACCAAATATAAAATAGATAGTTAGTGGGAAGCAGCCACATAGCACAGGGAGATCAGCTCGGTGCTTTGTGTCCACCTAGAGGAGTGGGATAGGGAGGGTGGGAGGGAGGAGATATAGGGACATATGTATACGTATAGCTGATTCACTTTGTTATATAGCAGAAATTAACACAGCATTGTAAAGCAATTACTCCAATAAAGTTAAAAAAAGTATTGGTGAAAGAAAATTTGTAAAAATTAAAGAGCTAGAGCTTGGAAAAATGAATTAACTAAAATGGATCAAGGACCTAAATGTAAACTGCAAAAATGTAAAAATTCTAGAGGGTAACATAGAAGAAAATCTAAGTAATTTTGGGGTTGGTAACAACTTTTAGATACAATATCAAAGGCATGATCTATGAAAAATGAATCGAAAAGCTGGGCTTTATTAAAATTAAAAACTTCTGCTCAGAGAAACTCACTGTAAAGAGAAGGAAAAGACAAGCGACAGGCTGGGAGTAAATATTTGCAAAAGACATATCTGAGAAAAGACAGTTACCCAAAATGTACAAAGAATTCTTAAAACTCAACAGCAACAACAAAACCTGATTTTTAAAATATAGGCAAAAGACTTTAACATATACCTTCCCAAAGAAGATTTATATTTGGCTAATAAGTATGTGAAAAGATGCTTTACATCGTGTGTGATTAGGGTAATGTAAATTAAAACAACAATGAAATGCCACTACGAGTGTATTAAAATGGCCAAAATCTGATACACTGACAACACCCAATACTTGTGAGGTGGGTAGCAACAGGAACTCTGATTCATTACTAAGGGAATGTAAAATGGTACAGACACTTTAGAAGACAGTTTGGCAGCTTCTTAGAAAACTATATATACTCTTATCATATGATCCGGCAATGTATTCTTTGGTACTTTCCAAAGGAGTTGAAAGCTTAGGTCCACAAAATAAGCTGCTCATGATGTTAATAACAACTTTACTCATGATTACATAAGCTTGGAGGCAACTAAGATGTCCTTCAGTAGGTAAATAGATAAGTAAACTGTGGTACATCCTTGCAATGGGATATTATTCAGTGCTAAAAAGAAATGTGTTATCAAGCCCAGAAAGTATATGGAGAAAACTTAAATGCATATTACTAAGAGAAAAAAAAGCCAACCTGAAAATGCTGCATATATTATTCCAATGTATGACATTCTGGAAAGGGCAAAACTATGGAGACAGTAAATAAGATTAGTGGTTTCCAGGGGTTAGAGAGAGTGAGGGATGAATAGTCAGAGCAGAGAAAATTTTAAGGGCAGTGAAGCTATACTGTATGATACATGTCATTATAATTTTTTTCAAACCCATAGAATGCACAATAACAAAGTGGAACCACAATGTTATCTGTGGACTTTACATTATAATGATGTATCAGTGTAGGTTTATCAATTATAACAAATCTACCACTCTAGTGGGGGACACTGATAGTGGGAAATTCTGTACATGCGTGGGTCATGAAGTATATCAGAAATCTCTTACCTTCTACTCAATTTTGTTGTGAACCTAAAAAATACTGTTAAAAAATAAAGTATGTAGATAGATAGATAAACGTCTTGATTCGTATCCAGTATAGCTCATTATAAAGCAGATAGTTAAAATAACACTAGCCCAAACTTAATCAGTTATATGTCATAAAAATGACTTTTTCTGGGAGATAGCAGAATTCATGTTTAGAATAACACGTTCCCTAAGATCAGAAAGACTTGGGATGTAAATTTTGACCTTGGGACCTATGGCATGTCTCCTTCCCTAGCATCTGCTTCCTCATACGTAAGGCAAATAATATATATCTCAGAGATCATAAGACTATAAGTGTATAGTTTCTGCCATTAAGCAACCTCTGAAAAGCATTACTTTGCGTCTATTCTGAATCAGCAGATAATTTGTCTTGTCTACTGGAAATATTAGCCAACAGAATGCAAATATGTGAGTCTCTTCTGACTTACTCTAGTTATTATAATTAGGATCATTATGTATCTACAGCTATTCTGTAGCATTTAGAAAAGGAAGTATTTTTCATGGTTTCCAAATCTAAAATTTTTAAAGTGAAATTTAAAATTTTATGAAGTATGGAATTTTGTGGCTAAGGAGTTATTGTTTTCTCAGAATATAAAAAGAAATAGATAGCCATGATGACATATCAAGTCTTAGTTCTCTTTATGGAATTGTATCTGGGTGTTTGTTGCTTTGAATTAATGTCTATGGATTCTCCCCTCTCTTCCTTTTTCTGAAGTTCACTGTCAAATTGGGTTGCTAATTGTAATGAAACAGACCCCTTAAAGTTGAACTAGGTGTATAATTTAGACCAGTCCCATGGCCTCTCTGGGCCTCATCAATATTAAATATTGAAATAAAATGAAAGGCTAGATTCTGAGTTGCATCATGTATTTAGAATTAATTATTCTATGTGTATTAACTTGTTTTGTTTGTCAGCTGTTTCCTAACTTACAGCTTTAAAAAACATCAGATCTCAGTGTAATCAATTGTGAACATATTTTCACAGAATGGGAGGAAATGTAAAACTTATCTAAATCCAGGTTGTGGGAGCAGCTAGCTTTCTTGGAAGGTAACCCCTGGGAACAGATTTGAGGGAGTGAAAGTGAAACAGAGAAAGGATAAAATTTTTTTAAAAAGTTTGTTAATGTGGTAATAACTACGGAAAGGGTAGGCTTATTCTTTCTGTGGACCATTTGGTTAACTGTGGAATGCATCTTAGAACTGTTACACGAGAGAGCAAGAAACCTGGAGAATTTATCTACCACCCTATATGCTCTATATGTTAATGGTTCCTTCTGGAGTTATCAAATCTCCCACACTTTTGGAGTGTACCAGTGTTGAGCAGAGGAGATTTTCACAGCTTTGAAGAAAGTGGCAGGTGGGAGACCAGAGTGCATAGTTGGTGTGGAACTCTGGGGCAAATGTAGGGAACTGTTGCAGCAGTGCTATGTGGCAAACATTGAATATTTTAGAGGCAATAAACATTTTACCTAACTCACACAAAGAGAAACATACAAATATCATCTCTTTTATATCATCTCTTTTTTTAGATGAAAAAACTAAGCCACACATAAACAAACAAAAACCTAAATCACATAGCTAGTAAAGGACTTAATCAAAGTTTAACTTCTAGCAGTCTTACTCTTGCATTTTCAGTAGTTAGACAATACCAGCCTTAAAGACTTTTTAAAAATATGTTTAATATCATTGCTTATAAGCAGTTTTCCTTGAAGTAAACACCACTGAAAAATTGTTGAATCTTAGATAATCTGGTATGTATACCCATGGTTTCTTACAACAGTGTCAACTTCTTTTCCATATGTGATCCACAAAATTCTGTAGGTCAAAGAACAAGAGTATAATTTATCATAGTGATTTGCCAATAGGAAAGAACATTGCCCATTAAAATTCAGTAGCATAAAACCATGTATTCTTTGGAGAAATGTCTATTCAAGTACGTTGCCCATTTTTAAATTGGGTTACTTGTTTTCCTTGATACTGACTTGTAGGAGATTCCTATATATTTGGGGTATTAACTACTTATCAGATAGATGGTTTGCAAATATTTTCTCCAATTCCAAGTGTTTCATATAAAAAATCTTACCAGTTAATATCCAAAATATATAAATGACTCTTACAACATTAACACAAAAACAAAAAAATCCAATTAAAAATGTGCAGAGGAGGCGAATAGATGTTTTTCCAAAGAATACTTGCAAATGATCAATAAGTACATGAAAAGATACTCAACATCATTAATTATCAGGGAAGTGCAGATCAAAACCATAGTGAGATAGCACCTCACACCTCTTAAAATGGTTATTATAAAAAATACAAGAGATAACTAGTGTTGGCAAGGATGTGGAGAAAAGGGAACCCTTGTGCATTGTTGGAGGTAATGTAAATTGGTACAGCCAGTATGGAGGTTCCTCAAAAAATTAAGAATGTCTGCACTACCATGTATATTGCACCATTATTCACAATAGCCAAGATGTGGAAACAACCTAAGTGTCTGTCAATGAATGAATGAACATAAAAAATGTTAACACACACACACGCACACACACAGAGATATTCAGTCATGAGAAAGATGGAAATCCTGCCATTTGTGGCAGCATGGGTGGATACTGAGGGCATTATGCTAAGTGAAATAAGTCAGAGAAAGACAAATACTGTATGATACCACTTAAATGTGAAATTTTAAAAAGCTGAACCTGTAGAAACAGAGAGTAGAATAGTAGTTACCAGAGGCTGGGGAATGGTGAGACGTTGGTCAAAGAGTATAAACTTCCAGTTAAGAATATGCATAAGCTCTGGGGATCTAATGTACAGCGTTGTGATTATAGTTAATAATACTGTATTATATACTTGAAAGTTGCTAAGATTGATTAAATAATGTTTTCACCACAAAAAAGAAATGGTAATTATGTGACAAGACAGAGGTGTTAGCCAAGGCTATGGTGGTAGTCATTTTGCAGTATATAAATGTATCAAATCAACATGTGGTACACCTTAAACTTACCCAGTGTTATATGTCATTATATCTCAATAAATCTGGAAAAAATATTTTTTGGAAAGATAACCAAGAATAATCAACAAGTTTGCTTCTGGGTATTATCATGGAAATCTAGTGTAAAAAGTGGTATCTATATACATACATTAACTTTTAAAATAATAGTAACAACAAAACATACTCAACATAAAACCTTGAAATAATTCTTATAAAGTAAAATACCATTTTAATGGGCTAAAAGGGCTAAAATTTTTAAAATAAGATTTAAAAAAATCTTACTGGTGATTAATTAAAATATTCACTTTGAAAAAACAGGTTTATCTTCAATTTTGTGATATTTAATTCTATTATTTATTTTCATTTACTAATTTTGGTTTCTTTCTCTGTTTTTTTTTTCCCCCTTCATTCTGCAGTGGTACATTTTTTCATATTATAGGTGACAAAGACTCTTTGACCCAATTGGAGTGAAGCTCCCTTGAGCCTTCTTCTGAGCTAGGTCTACACTTTAGCCCACTTCCTTGCTAGGCTTACATTCCCAGTTGTAGCAAGAATCCTGCTAAGTCATGTTAGTGAGAATCTCCCCATCCTTGATATCTGATCAGCCTGGCCTGCCTTCAGCAAGAAACCTGTTAAGTTGGTTTGGCAAGAATCTCCCTACCCTTGATGTCTCTTCTTAGTAAGTTCCCATCCCCTGACTCCCTCATTCTATTTTAACAGTAAATACCCACTTTTCCTTGCTGCGTTTAGAGTTGCATTTGATCTCTCTCCTCTAATGTGATAGTCTTGACACCTGCCTCGATAGTCCTGATTAAAGTCTCCCTTACCCTTTTAACAAGTGGAAGAATATTTTATTTATTTAACATAGGGCACCTTTGTCTTCCAAGTCTCTTACACTGTCACTCATATTTACCATCAATTTTCTTGTAAAATATTCCACTTGGTCTTCTAGACTTAAGTGTTGATCATACTCTTTCTTGTTGATCTGCTGTCATTTTCATTTATGAAGATTGTTTTTATGATACTGTATAGTTCAGAAAGTTTTTCTATTCCACTCATGATATCGCCAGAAAAGTTGTCACTCTTGTCAGATTTCCTTTTGACTCATCTAAATTTTTAATATAAATAAGAGAGGGTGTTTTTAAGTTGCTGAATCTACCTTAAAATAATTGTAACTTTTCTTTCATATTCAAGGTGGTCAATTCCCTCAGTACTTGCATATAGCAGAACATTGGTTTCTTTGGGTAAAAAGGAAGATGGAAACCCTCTGAGAGTCCTGCATTTCTGTGGCATATTAATAAAATAATATCGTACAGAAGTAAAAAAGAATGGCCCACAGTCAGGGGCCAAAACCTTGGCAAACAATTACAATTCTGCTGAATTGCTGAGAGTGGAGAGGAGGTAGCATTTCTCTACTCCCAGATCCCTCCAGCTACAAGAAGCAATTTTCTCCAGTTTGTAATGACTAGGAGAAATTCACCCTGCCACTGCAAACACCTTGACATTTTGTAATATCTGAAAAATGTGGAAGCTCTACCAAAGCTCACTGGCAGTAAGCAATGGGTGCATCATTTCTCATTTTAAATGAGAAAATATATGTAAATCTATTAGAACTATGTCTGGTACTCAACATGTTAGCTATTAATACTGTTATTAAGAGAATCCATAGATTCCTATCAGTCAGGCTTCCTCTGAAAGTTGGATAATCGTTTGTCTTCAACACAGCTGCTTAGAAGTTAATTTCATCCACAAGATTTCAGAATTTACATTTTAAAGTCACCCTCCAAGCAGAACTAGCATATTCTTTATCAGTATATTATTCTAGACAAGGAGTAGTTCAAGGAAGGGCATGTAAAAATCTATCTGCCTGTTTCCTAGAGTTTTCCTTCTTTTTTGCTTTTTTAAGAATTTTTAAATTGAATATTGTTTACATACAGAATCATGTGCACATCATAAGCTTACATGCTGATGAATTCTTACAGGGTCAAGACAACTACACAGTTACTACTGAAAAAAAGAAATAGAACGTTACCATCACCACGGAAGTCTCCCCCAACCTTCCTAGTTGTTACACATCCCCAAAGATTACCACTATTCTCACCTTTATCTCCAAAGATTTTATGGTTTTTATTTTATCTTTAACTTTAAATGAATGGAATCAGTACGTATTTTTGTGTCCTGATTTGTCATTTTTTTTTAACATTTTGTTGGTGATATTCTTTATCACGACATTGTTTTGTGTATCCATTCATCATTCATTTTTACTTCTGTACAGTATTACATTTTTATTAATGTGCCACAGTATATTTGTCCATTTTCTTGTCAAATTACTTTCAATGTAAAGTACTGCAGATTATATTGTGGTGAATACACTTTTCCTTCTCCTTTGTCCAAGTATATACTTGTTTCTGCTGGTTATATATCTAGAAGAGAGTTGTTTGTTGGTAGGGCATGCATGTATTTAACTCTAATAGATGTCATCAGTTTTGCAAAGTACCAGTTTTACCTTCCCCATCCCACAGCAATACACAAGGATTACTATTTTCGTGCATCCTTTCAAACATCAGTAAGTTTATTCTCTCTCATTAGATTTATGCCAGTGGATGTGTAGTTACCTCACATTGTTGTTGAAGGAGTTCAGAACACGTTATCCCAAAATATGCCACTCTGGCATATTGACTATTTTGAGTTAAAGGCACTTGAAAAACATCAGATGCAAGAAGAACACTCTGACTTTCCTTTTTTTTTAAACTAGGAGATGAAATTTCTATCTGAAGGGCAATCCACCCTATACCAGAAGGAAAGTAACATTCTTAACACCAACTGGCAAGTTAAGATGTAGAGAATTCTGTATAAACAAACCTTGATAAAATAATTTTTACTTGCCTTCAGCCTCCTCAAATAGATTACTTTTCTACAACTGCCTCTTCTTTTTTTTTTCCGGTACGCGGGCCTCTCACTGCTGTGGCCTCTCCCGTTGCGGAGCACAGGCTCCGGACACGCAGGCTCAGCGGCTGGCCATGGCTCACGGGCCCAGCCGCTCTGCGGCATGTGGGATCTTCCCAGACCGGGGCACGAACCCGTGTCCCCTGCATCGGCAGGCGGACTCTCAACCACTGCGCCACCAGGGAAGCCCCAACTGCCTCTTTTTATTCAACCTGGTATAAAAGCATTTGATTTTGCCACTTCTTTAGGTCTTCATTCCTTACAGAGGCTCCTGTGTCACATAAAACTTGCATTAAATAAATTTCTGTGCTTTTTCTCCTGTTGACCTGTCTTTTGTCAATTTAATTATCAGGCTCAGGAAAAAAAACCTAAGATGGTAGAGGTAAAAATTTGCATCCCTATACTGTTTTAATATGTGTTTCCTGTATCATTATGGAAGGTGAACCACATTTTCAGTTTTTACCAGCCAATTGCATGTGCTTTCTTTTGTACATTTTGAGTTGACTTCTTTTGTATTTATTTTGGATTAATTTATATTGTTAATAGGTAAGCAAAAAAGTTGCCCCAGTAAGATTCTAAAATTAAGTGGAATTTATTTTTATCTGGTAAGGTAGAACTTGCACAGTGCCACCATATGCAAGTTCAGGGACCTTTTCCGAGTAGAAGTGTGAAAGGGCTATAGCAAAAAGAGCATGCATTCGAAATGAGACAAGATTCTAAATGCAAGCCTCAGCTCACAAGGTGAACGGTAAATTCTTTGTGACTGATTGGACATGTTCAATTTTCACATCACAGATGCTGGGAAATCTGGTTTCAAACAAGTCTGGTATGAGTTGCTTAAGAGCCAGCAGGCCTAAGATTCCTTAGGGAGTTACATATTGCTGAAGCTTAGCAGAGTTTTCATTATCAATATATTCTGGATATAAGAACTTGCTACTATATTGTTACTTATACTAGTGTCCTGAGTTGCCTTTTCACACTGCTAAAGATGTTTTGCCTTTTCACTGCTAAAGACGTTTTTTACTTTAATTAACAAAATTCTCTAGCTTTAATGTAGCCTAAATTCACAGACTTTTTCTTAATGATTAGGGCACTTTCTGGGTTCTCTTTTTTGGCGGGGTACTGATTTTAAAAATGATTCTTTAACTCAAAGTCAAGAAAAATTCTGTTTTATTTACACATTTAGATTGGAAGTCCACCTAGAGTTTAATGTTATGTAAGGGGTGAGGTAGGATAATGGTATACTTTGTCCATTTGGACACCTACTAGACCCAGCACATTTTATTGAAAAGGATAAAATTCTCCAGTGTTATGCAGTGCCAAATTTGTCAAAAATAAGTATCCTTTCATTTGTGACTCTTTTTCTGATGTTTTTATTCTATTTTTCTCTCTATCATTATTTCAAAATCAACCGCTTTTCCAGGCTATAGCTTTCTAATTCTTCAAGATATGATCATATAAATCCTGTTGTATTAGCAGACTTTGTATAGAAGTATAAATGTGTTTAAAAAGTATTAAAATCCTGAAATTGGCATAATTCTGTCCAAATTCTATATAACTTTAACAGACATCATTTTATTTGTATTTTATTTTTCACAATAGCACTCTGGTGTAATTTGACCTGCATCCCTATCCATTCTTCACAATTTTAAAAAATATGACCACAATTATAAAAAATATGACCACAACCAGCAGGTTTTCCCCTGATCCTTGTCTGAGTTCATTACTTATAAAACAGGAACATTATCTACTATAAGAAGGAAAGCATTCTTTGACACAGCCATATCACATTTTAAAAATATATAAAGAGATTTCAAGGAATTTCTCTTATAGTTAACACAAATAAATCATTCTAAATACCTAAGGATTTCTGTGCCTCAATTTAATCTGATAACAATAAATTCGTGAGATTAAAATGCAATTTTAGGCTGTGCTTGAGAGTGCATCTCTCAGATTTAACTGTATTCTTTAAATATTCTCTGAGCTGTGCTATAGTCTCCTCTGGAAAAAAGTAACACCTTTTTTACTTTAAATCTTCCCAGTAAACCAGAGAACTTATAAATTTTTGTATAATTTGTCTAATTGTGTTTTCACCTTTTAGTTTCATTTTGTTCTGTTTTGCATAAATGTCTTCTCCCTTACACTGTTTCTCCCAAACCCCACATGACTTTAAGCTTTTCTACTTGGGGATTATATTGGGAAGTTAAAGTATAAAGGCACATGGCATTCTGAAATCAGATACACCTATACTTAATTCTCAGTTCCACAATTGGTAGATATGTAACATTGAGCAAATTGAAACTGCATTTATAAAATGAGAACAAAATATCATGATT
Organism: Aethalodelphis obliquidens; assembly: GCF_003676395.1. Lineage (NCBI taxonomy): Eukaryota > Metazoa > Chordata > Mammalia > Artiodactyla > Delphinidae > Aethalodelphis > Aethalodelphis obliquidens. The sequence continues at coordinate 18,846,430 of NW_020837954.1, forward strand.
ATCTCTGAATTCTCAGAAACAAAGATGCATATTTCTTACGGTGGAAACTCAACAAATATTTTTTAAGGATTGAGTTATCATAGAATTGTCATTAAAGAGCTGTAGTATAGTTTTTGTTAAATCCTCTGGGGGCATTTAAGGTGTTACTTTTTTCCAGAGGAGACTGCAGCACAGCTCAGAGAATATTTAAAGAATACAGTTAAATCTAAGAGATGTACTCTCAAGCACAGCCTAAAATGAACTTTAATCTCATGAATGTATTCTCAGTTATCAGATTAAATTGAGGCATAGAAATCCTTAGGCATTCAGAATGATTTGTTTGTGTTAACTTCATTAACTTTTTAGGCAGATTTTTTCAATCCTCCTGTGGATAAATAGGTTAAGCATCATTTAACAGAAGACATGTGGGAAAGAAGTAAGGGCTTTCTGATCCTGGGAAGACCCAGGACAACAATTCTCCTCATTCTGCCCTGTGGAAAGAAGACTCTCAGCATGTACACCCTTGGAATGGAAGGCTTAAGCTACTTAGGTTTAACTTTTCTCCTGAACTATGAGTGCACGTGGCTTTATCTCTCCAATCCTAGTAGAACTGTAGTAACAATGTTAGGACTCAGAATATCAAGTTAATAGAGCAGATTTGGATACAGACATTTGCAAAAATTGTCCATTTTGCTTAAACTTCATTATCTCTGTATTTCTAAGTTTACTCATTTTTCATAATGTTCAAACTTCTTTCCTGAAAATGTGGGTCAAAGGAATAGTTTCTCTCCTTGACTTTTTTGCTTTCAGGAATCAGAGGAAGAGCAACAATCTAAGTATGTTTAGCACAACTATTTTATATCACTTGGAGAGATCAGTTTATTTTAAAAAAATGCTGTCAGGATCATCTTGACCAGCAAAACATTATTTTTGATTCATGACACATAATGAGCCAAAATACACTTGCCATAAGAATGCTAAACATTAAAATGACCTTGGCTCTTCTCTTACCAAGGAAACCATCTGTACAGGAAAACTGCCATATGCAGACTGGTATAAGAAGCTTCAACACATTTTCTTTCCCCAAATGAAATTTAGATAATCACAAATAAACCCTAAAGAAAAGCATTTTATACTTTCAAAGTTCCTTAAAAACGTCATTAATTTGAAGCACCTTTAAGCTAATTCTGTGGGCCAGCCTAAATATTTCCCATACAGCATTCAGCCATTTTGTTTATTTCCAACTTTGTATTTGTATACTTATATTTTATTGAGTATAAAGAGCCAAAAATATACCCAAGTAACAGAATAAATACAATCTATTCATATACTAGTCCAGTTAACTTTAGTTAGGAATATCTTCCCAGTGTGGAAGACTATAATCCTTAAATAAATATAACATATTACTTTGAGTTTAACAGGACCATGAAAATGTTACTACCAAATTCTAGAGCCCCTGGCTTATTTTCTTATACTTCCTTTGATTCTTATTGCTAAACTATTCTTATGGAGAATTCAGGCAAATGACACAGAGGCAGTCAAATAGATGTCAGGTTTATAGTTTCCTGCTGACTATAGTTGAGAGAAATCGTACATTTTGCAATGTAAGATCATACCTGTAGTTGCGAAAACTTAGATGCATCTTCTCTTTTTTTGTATTTAAGCAAAGGGAAAAACATACCTCCTAGTTTTAAGTAACACTTAAAAAATCATTTATGCTCTAACATATACCTTTTGTGAAAATATTTGAGATGTAAAGGAATTTTAAAAAATCAAATATGTTTACCCAGAAATATGAGATTTTTTTCCTCAGAAGGCAAGGAATTTGAAGTGATTTAAAGAAGCATCAGATATCATTTGATTTTATACTATGATTCACCTAATTCTAAAAATTTATGCTGCAATAGTTAAATATTATGACTTTTGAGAGTAAATGTTCAGCATGACTTTTAATAGAAGCCATACCAGTCAGGATCTAGTGAGCATTTCTGAAGTTGCCCTTCATCGTATTGAGGAATTTGTCTGCTATCCTTAGTTTAGTGAAGCTTGTAGGGAATGGCTGTTGGAATTTGTACAATGCTTTTCCTGCATCAATAGAGATGATCATATATTTTAAATGTTAATGTCTTTGTGCTTTTATATTAAAATGAGGTTTCAGATAGACATCAAAGAGTTGGATTTTGCTTTTTTATCTTTCCTGATAATCTCTCCCTTTTAATTAGGTTTAGGACATTTAAAATTAATGTGATTATTTACACGTTTAGATGTGATGGGCTGAGATGCATCTTGTATCAGGAGGATAAAGGCAATACCTTCAGTGTGGGAGGAGGAAGCTAGAAGGAATGTGGATCAAAGAAAGACATAGCCTAGCTGCCGTATCTGCCCCGGACTTCTATGTGAGTGTGAAATATCTTTTTAAAATTTTATTTCTCTTATTCTATGTACCTGTTACAGCTGAATATAAATTACATGCATATTCCAAATAATATAGCATTACTCCTAGACTCTGGAGGTGTGGCAAGTTTCCCTATTTGATATCTTCTTAGTATTTTAGTCAAAATTAGGTTGGAGAAAGTCAGACAGAGCTATTGTGAATTATCAAGAATATAACATTGTAAAAAATGGAAAGTAACAATATGGATCTCTTTATGTAAATCAACTGGTAAAAGCAATTTATTCAAATATATGCAATGACACTACTTATGCTACTTAAAGAATTGTAATGACACATGTTTTGTTTTTAATATGGACATTCAATAAATGTTGCCTATAAGGAGTTTATTGACATCAAAGTTTTTGTACTAAGATTTGAAATTAGAAGTAAAATTTTCAAGTTTTCCCTTAAAAGGTAACTTGCATGCATTTTGACATATTTTTCAGAGCTACATCTTAACATTTTATGTAATACTGTCATTAGAAGGAACACGATGGCTTCCATTTTAACTACAGAACAACAAAATATTATTCACTTTGTAGTTTATAGCAATATCCATGTTATATATTACTTAAGTGGTGTCAGAATAAGACATTTATAATCTTGAATAAAGTAAGTCATTTTAAGAGTTACCTTCCTTTTCCTTTTTTTGCTATATTATTTTCTAAAATTAGGGTAACTCAATATACTATTTACACATTCAAATATAGTTTTGAAATACTTATGGAAACATTCAATCAATACTAACTAAAAATGCCAAAATACATAGCAAATAAGTTTCACTATCTTTCCAAGGTAGAATACCCCCAAAATGTACACATCACTGTTTATAAATTTTCTGTTTTAAAATAGTGTCAGTGGATACATGTGTACGTATGGCTGAGTCCCTTTGCTGTACACCTGAAACTATCACAACATTGATAATTGACTATACTCCAATATACAATAAAAAGTTAAAAGTAAAATAAAATAAAATAATGTGTCTGATATATTGGACAAATTTCATATGACTATACAGATCCTTGAATATAATCTGTATTATATATTTTATTATTAGTAGTACCATTGAACATTAAAAATATGGTCAAATTCTATTTTATTTACAACATGTAAGTTACCTATCTACCTGACTATAAATTAACATAATACTAAGTTCAAAATCTTATTTATTTTCCATGTGTTTTTATGAAGTCAGCTCTCTGAACACATGCATATAAAGAAAATATTATTTAAGCATTTAACAAATTGATAGATGTGGAAAACTAAAAATTAAGTTAATGTCAATAGAATAATTTTTTTTAATTCAGTTAATTTCAATAATAATGTTATTTCCAACTTTGATTTGAGACTATAAACTAGGTGCAGTTTATATAACTTAAAAGAAAATGTTAAACTTGAAGAATGAGCTTTGAAATACAGAATTGTGCCCTCTGCATTTCCTGACACTTTCATATGACCTTGATATTCTAGCCATCTAGAATATATTTTTATGGGATTAAATGCTTATGATAAAAAGGAAGAAAACAGAATCTGCTGGGTTCACATGCACTTATGTTGAAATAGCTTAGGAATTATTATTCTTATTTTTTTAGCACAACATGTATCCTTGATATGAAATCAAATATTCCTTACACTTGCCTTGAGATTATTTAAGTAGTTTCTTTATTCTCCATTGGCTTTTTTTTTTTTTTAATGCTATACGGTACTTCTTCTTTACCTGCACAGTTAGATTTCCAACATCGTTCCTTATAGATGTAAACCAAATATGTTAAATATATCCCTCAGAAGTCTGAAGATATTTTTGCTTCTATTTTTTTGCAATGACCTCTGCTCATAGGTAGATAAATAATTGCTGACTTCACTATCTGAGTTCTGATAGCCCAAGTATAAATCCTTCTTAGAATATTTGCTTTAAAAGGAAACAAAATCTTCTTTTCTTAGAATATTCTTTGTTGGTAAGATTCATGTTGTTTCTCTCTTGGTGACCTTTTCAGAGTTGGTCACATCTTTCAAGTTCCTCTTTTTTGAAGGTTTGCTTTTCTGAAAATATTCTCTGTATTCTGAGACATAATTCATTATTTGACACCTCAGGTGGAGTTGAAATTATATAACTAATAAAAATGGAAATTTTCTGTTGCCTTCCACCAGCATCTGCATGGTTAGTTTTTCTGTGGCTATAATTGACTTAAAATTTCCATAGAAAAATTCAAAATTGTCCTATTTTTCATTTTGTAAAAACATGTTGTGTTTTCTTTTGTTCTTGGATATCTCAAAAAAGCCCATGAAAACTCATCCTTTCACTCTCATTACATCTTAGCTGCAATATGAGCAGTTTACCTTGGCCGTTTTGGAATCTAAACCATATTGATCTCAGTAAAATGTGAATTTTATTTGAAAATGTTGTGTTAATTCAGTTGGTGATGTTTTATTATTGCCTTGATTTATTCAATAATTTTTCCATGTAATTTATAATGTTAAGAACATTATCACTGGCACTGAGTTTTGTCTAACTTTGTTCTTTACTCTCATAATCCCTTTTTGCTATCATTGTAAGATTAATCTCATTGTTTTAAGTCTTAATGGGTATCATGTTCATGGTTATAAACTTTTTAAATGCATTCATATAGCTTGTTATGTTTGAAACAATGATCAGTGACATGTCTTTACTTTTATATTCTGTGAATGTTTTTTAAAGACTTCAGAAGTTACATTGACCTCTTTATATGTTTTTTCACACTCTAATTAGGATACTAATTAATGAAATTATATTTTTCATTTCAAACAAATATTGAGAACTGGGATTGACACGAGGGAAACATACTCATTGCCTTAGACAAATTGACAGGCTGAGTTTTGATTTGAAGACACTGAATCTCTCTGAAGTCATCAACTTTAGAGCCATGAGATAATGCCTATATTTCTTCTGAAATATAGAAAAATTAATTTTCTTTTTATATAAAATTTTTCTGTAGTTATTGCAAACTCTGACATAATGTAACTTTTCATAAGGCTTTTGCTTTCATCATCATTTCAGTAGGCAAATTCTTCTTGATAAAAAGTGCATCTAGGCAATTACTCAATTATATTTTGCTTCTCCAACCTCTGAGAAAATGATGACAATAAGACCATCATATATTCCAGACAAATTTCATTGAACAGAATCTTATAGATTATATCTATAGAGTTGAAGACAAAGTTACCATATCATCCTCCTTCCTCATTTTTGTAAACCATGGAATAATTTTGTTCCTCCCTTTATCTTTAAATATATCCAAAATACCACAAATTTTCAGAAAAATAGAAAAAAATGTAGGGAATATTTCCTGTATTTCTCAAAAGTACTTTTAATTTTTTTTCATTTTTATTTCATATTGGAATATAGTTGATTTACAATGTTGTATTAGTTGCAGGTGTACAGCTAAGTGATTTACCTATACGTATACATATATCTACTCTTTTTCAGATCTCAGAAGTAAATTCATGCTGGATAAATGTGTATAAAGTAAGTTAGTGTAGAAAAAGGAAGGGGGAAATTTAATGAGTATTTATTGAACACCTACCAGGATTTTATATAATGTACTTTAATTATATTTAATTTAATCCTGATGTCTAAAGTACTCTTCATTTCAAAAAAACTCAGTTAATTTCTTTTCACCTTTCCTGTCTCAACTCAAGTGAAAAATATATGAAAAAAGTCATCTTGATTGAGTTCACAACCTAAACAAAATAACATTTTACTCTGCCTTTTGAAACCTATTTTGTCCTTTTCAACAATTGGTAGATTTCTTTAATGCCTTTATATAATAATAAATACATAGAACTAACTAGTCTACCCTAACATACCTTTGATTTCCTCCTTCCCTTCATAATAGTCAATCAGAGCAACCATCAACATTACTGGAGTCTTCCCTTGAATGGGTACTGCATTCCAGGTGAATTTAGGTACTCATTAAGTGACTATATTATCATAGTGTGACAGAGATTACTAGGGTCGCATTTTCCTTAGGCCACCTGATAATCATTGCCTTCCAATTCAACAATTTAGGCAATTTAACTCATTCCCAACAGTGGAATATTATGAAAATACTTCTAATACCAAATGCTGAATTCATTATTATTTAGTGTAAAAGACAGAAAATACTCTGGGTGTTTTAACAAAATTAAGTTTATTCAACTTGGAAAATCAATGCTTACAGAAATGTTTAATGGGTTGGAGGAGTGGTTTCTAGGCCAGGTCTCTAAGAATTTCCCTCTAAATTTTCACTGATACTCTCACATCTGAAGTCTGTACTGGAACTAATGAGAAAAAAGCATACTACTGCTACAGCTATTGCTGCTACTGTGACTGCTTTTTGATACCCATGAACAGATTGATTGAGTCTTCCTGACATTTTCATAAGGTCTAGAAACACTCACAAAAGTGGAGAATGGAACATGGAATATGACCCATCTGACCCCAATTGCCTCTTGATACCAATAAATATGGAAAATATGCAATTAAAACTTGCTGCAGAAAAGGTTCATATCTCCATAACTTTTCTAGCCATCATAATGACAACTAAAAGGTAGGACATTAGCCTTGACCTCATTTCTCCCTTCTAAGCCATATATTACTACATTTACTTTGTGTAACTTATATTTTCCCCACTGGTAAAAGGAGAAAATATATGGTGGACACTGCTTACTGTTACTTCCCACCATTAGAAAATAAAATACTCAATGATAAACATTCTAAAGCACTTAGGGATAAATTTTAGAAACCTTTCATAATATCATTTTGGAAAAATACATTACATAAAAGAAGATTTATATAATTGGAACTAACATACCATGTTAGTTGACATTAAAACTTAATATCATAAAGGAGTGAATTTTCCATATATGCACTTTTAAATAATAATAATCAGAACATACATTTTTTAATGTAATTTGGAAAATTTCAAGTGTCATATAAAAATGTAAAAATTCGGGCTT
>NW_020837954.1:18853916-18907420 GCF_003676395.1 Aethalodelphis obliquidens
AACAGCATGGTGCTATCACAAAAGAAGGCACATAGATCAATGAAACAGAACAGAAAGCCTAGAAATGAACCCACACTTTTATGGTCAACTTATCTACAACATGGGAGGCAAGAGTATACAATGGGGAAAAGACAGCCTCTTCAATAAATGGTGTTGTGAAAATTGGACAGCTACATGCAACAGAAGCAAAATGGACTAATTTCTATGCCATATACAAAAATAAATTAAAATAGATTAAACACTTAAATTTCAGATCTGAAACCATACCTCCTAGAAGAAAACATAGACAGTATGCTCTTCAACATTGATCTTAACAATGCTTTTTTGGATATGTCTCCTCAGGCAAGAGAAATGCAAAAATAAACAAATGGGACAACACCAAACTAAAAAGGGTTTACACAGCAAAGGAACTATCAACAAAACAAAAATGCAGCCTACTGGAAGGTAGAAGATATTTACAAATTATATGTCTGATAAGGATTTAATATCTAAAATATACAAAGAACTCCTACAACTCAACATCAATAAAGCAAACAACAAGATAAAAAAAAAAAAAAAAGATGGACAGGGCAGCTCAACAGACATCTTTCCAAAGAAGACATACAGATAGCCAACAGACACATGAAAAGATGCTCAACATAACTGATCATCGGGAAAATGCAACTCAAAACCACAATGAGATATCATCTCACACCTGTCAGAATGGTTGTCAAAAAGACAACAAATAAGTGATGACAAGAGTGTGGAGAAAAAGGAATCTTCCTTGTTCAATGTTAGTGTAAATGTATATTGGTGTAGCCACTGTGGAAAACAGTATGGAGGTTCCTCAAAAAGTTAAATGTAGAATTACCATATGATCCAGCAATTCTACTTCTGGGTATTTTTCCTAAGCAAACAAAAATACTAATTTGAAAAGATATATATGTCCTGTGTTCACTGCAGCATTTTTTACAATAGCCAAGATATGGAAGCAACCTAACTGCTCATCAGTAGATGAATGGATAAAAAAGATGTGGCATACATACATATATATATTTATATATATATATGTATATACACATATATACAATGAAATATTACTCAGTCATAAAAAAGAATGAAATCTTTCATTTGTTACAACATGGATCAACTCAGAGGGTATTAGGCTGAGACAGAGAAAGACAAATAATGTATGATTTCACTTAGAGGTAGTATCTAAAAACCAAGCAAATGAGCAAACATTAAACAGCAAGGAGTCGTAGATACGGAAAACAAATATGCAGTTGCCAGAGGGGAGAGGGGTGGAGGGAATGAGTGAAATAAGTGATGGACATTCAAGGGACAGAGTTCTAGTTTAGAAAAAGGAGAAGGAGTAAAAGGAGGAGAAAAAGCAGAGGAAGAAGGAAGAGGGGAAGGAGGAGGAGAAATTGCCATAGCAACACTTACGGAAAAGCATAGCAAACAAAACATTTCGTATTTGCTCGGTGGTAAGAGTAGATTTATTATCAAAACAGAGAACCCAGAAATAGATGCATGGTGATAAGGATATTTATTGTATTCTATTCTAAAATGACATTGTAAATCAGAATGTAAAGCTCTGCTATCCAAAGCAATACAAAAAGCAAAAGCTTAAAAAAGTAAGAATCACTAGACTTACATATTGAAAATAAAAGAATTAGGTACTCACCTCACATAATACACAAAATAAAATCCCACCTGAATTAAAAACTAAAATATGAAAAGAATGCCACCAATGCCACCAATGGCATTTTTCACAGAACTAGAACAAAAAATCTCACAATTTGTATGGAAACACAAAAGACCCTGAATAGCCAAAGCAATCTTGAGAACAAAAAACGGAGCTGGAGGAATCAGGCCCACTGACTTCAGACTATACTACAAAGCTACAGTAGTCAAGACATTATGGTACTGGCACAAAAACAGAAATATAGATCGATGGAACAGGATAGAAAGCCCAGCGATAAACCCACGCACATATGGTCACCTTATCTTTGATAAAGGAGGCAGGAATGTACAGTGCAGAAAGGACAGCCTCTTCAATAAGTGGTGCTGGGAAAACTGGACAGGTACATGTAAAAGTATGAGATTAGATCACTCCCTAACACCATACACAAAAATAAACTCAAAATGGATTAAAGACCTAAATGTAAGGCCAGAAACTGTCAAACTCTTAGAGGAAAACATAGGCAGAACACCCTATGACATAAATCACAGCAAGATCCTTTTTGACCCACCTCCCAGAGAAATGGAAATAAAAACAAAAATAAACAAATGTTACCTAATGAAACTTGAAAGCTTTTGCACATCAAAGGAAACCATAAACAAGACCAGAAGACAACCCTGAGAATGGGAGAAAATATTTGCAAATGAAGCAACTGACAAAGGATTAATTTCCAAAATTTGCAAGCAGCTCATGTAGCTCAATAACAGAAAAACAAACAACCCATTCCAAAAATGGGCAGAAGATCTAAATAGACATTTCTCCAAAGAAGATATACAGACTGCCAACAAACACATGAAAGAATGTTCAACATCATTAATCATTAGAGAAATGCAAATCAAAACTACAATGAGATATCATCTCACACGAGTCAGAATGTCCATCATCAAAAAAGCTAGAAACAGGGCTTCCCTGGTGGCGCAGTGGTTGAGAGTCCGCCTGCTGATGCAGGGGACACAGGTTCGTGCCCTGGTCCAGGAAGATCCCACATGCCACGGATAGGCTGGGTCTGTGAGCCATGGCCGCTGAGTCTGTGCGTCCGGAGCCTGTGCTCCGCAACAGGAGAGGCCACAACAGTGAGAGGCCCACGTACCTCAAAAAAACAAAAAAGCTAGAAACGATAAATGATGGACAGGGTGTGGAGAAAAGGGAACACTCTTGCACTGCTGGAGGGAATGTGAATTGTTACAGCCAGTATGGAGAACAGTATGGAGGTTCCTTAAAAAACTACAAATAGAACTATCATAAGACCCAGCAATCCCACTACTGGGCATATATCCTGAGAAAACCATAATTCAAAAAGAGTCATGTATCAAAATGTTCATTGCAGCTCTATTTACAATAGCCGGGAGATAGAAACAACCTAAGTGTCCATCATCGGATGAATGGATAAAGAAGATGTTGCATATATATACAATGGAATATTACTCAGCCATAAAAAGAAACAAAATTGAGCTATTTGTCATGAGGTGGATGGACCTAGAGTCTGTCATACAGAGTGAAGTAAGTCAGAAAGAGAAAGACAAATACCATGTGCTAACACATATATATGGAATTTAAGAAAAAATAAAATGTCATGAAGAACTTAGGGGTAAAACAGGAATAAAGACACAGACCTACTAGAGAATGGACTTGAGGATATGGGGAGGGGGAAGGGTAAGCTGTGACAAAGTGAGAGAGTGGCATGGACATATATACACTACCAAACGTAAAATAGATAGCTAGTGGGAAGCAGCTGCATAGCACAGGGAGATCAGCTCGGTGCTTTGTGACCGCCTGGAGGGGTGGGATAGGGAGGGTGGGAGGGAGGGAGACGCAAGAGGGAGGAGATACAGGAACATATGTGTATGTATAACTGATTCACTTTGTTATGAACATAAACTAGTACACTCCAATTATACTCCAATATAGATGTAAAAGAAAAAAAAAGAAGTGAAAATTCAACTGTAGAGATACTTTCAGTTTCAGCTCTGATATGCAAAAAGCTTGGATGTTGTCACTGTATCTTGTCCTTACAGGATAATGCTGTACAAAATGAAAATCAATGACTTTTCTCAGATGTGATTAATAAAACATGTAACTATGGAAGAATTTAAAAAATATACATTTACAATGGAGAAAAGGCAGTCTTCCATAAGTGGTGCTGGGAAAACTGGACAACCATATGTAAAACAATGAGATTAGAACATTTCCTCACACCATATACAAAAATAAACTCAAAATTGGTTAGAGAACTAAATTTAAGCCATGAAATATAGAACACCTAGAAGAGAATATAGACAAAACAGCCTTTGACATAAATCCTAGCAATATATTTTGGGATCTGTCCTCCAAGGCAAAATAGAAAAAAGAAGAAAATGGGACCTAATTAAAGTTAGAAGTTTTTGCACAATGTAGGAAATCATCAACAAAATGAAAAGGCAATCTATAGAATGGGAGAAAATATTTACAAATGATATGACCAACAAGGAGATAATATCTAAATTATATAAGCAATTCATAAAACTCGACAACTCAACATCCAAAACAAAAAAACCTGATTTAGAAATGGCCAGAAGATCTGAGTAGACATTTTTCCAAAGTGGACAAACGGAAGGCCAACTGACACAGGAAAAGATGCTCAAAATCACTCATCATCAGGGAAATGCAAATCAAAACCACAATGAGATTTCACCTCACATCTGTCAGAATGGCTGTCTATCATCAAAAACAACAAAAATAACAAATGTTGGTGAGGATGTGAATAAAAGAGAACCCTCGTACACTGTTGGTAGGAATGTAAATTGGTCCAGCCATTGTGGAAAACAGTATGGAGGGTCCTCAAAAAACTAGAAATAGAACTATCATATGACCCAGAATTTTCACTTCCAGGTATATATCTGGAAAAAATGAAAACACTATTTAGAAAAGATACACCCACCCCAATGTTTATAGCAGCACTATTTACAATAGCCAAGGTATAGAAGCAACTCAAGTGTCCATCGATAGATGAATGGATAAAGAGATGCGTTGTGTGGGTGTATGTATGTATATGTATATATATGTATATATATACATTATAAAATATATAAAATAATATTTCCCAGCCATAAAAAAGAATGAAATTCTGCCATTTTCAGCAACATGGCTGGAACTAGAGAATATAATACATAGTGAAATAAGTCAGACAAGAAAGACAATATTGTGTGACATCACTTATATATGGAATCTAAAAATTAATAACAAATGAATGTGTATAGCAAAACAGAAACAGACTCACAGATATAAAAGAGCAAACTGGTGTTTACCAGTGGGGAGAGGGAAGGAGAGAGGGTCAAATTAGGTATATGGGATTAAGGGATAACACTGCTATGTATAGAATAGGTAAACAACAATTATATACTGTATAGCACAGGTAATTATAGCCATTATCTTGTAATAACTTTTAATGGAGTATAAAAGGTAAAAATGCTGAATCACTATGCTATACACCTGAAACTAATATACTATTGTAATCAATTATACTTCAGTATAAATAAATAAATTACAAAAGGCATGTGGGTGGAAGATAATGTCCAACATACACATAACTCTTTTTTTTTTTTTTTTTTTTTTTTTGCGGTTCGCGGGCCTCTCACTGCTCTGGCCTCTCCCGTTGCAGAGCACAGGCTCCGGACGCGCAGGCTCAGCAGCCATGGCTCACGGGCCTAGCCGCCCCGGACCATGTGGGATCTTCCCGGACCGGGGCACGAACCCGTGTCCCCTGCATCGGCAGGCGGACTCTCAACCACTGTGCCACCAGGGAAGCCCCACATAACTCTTTTTTAAAATGGAGAACTTTGCCCCTTTTTTACATAAATTCTAAGTGTTACCACATTCCAAACTGAGAGTCTACATTATCTATGCTAAGAAGAAGTCCAAGAATTTGTTTTGGCCTGTGGTCCATCACTTAACCAATATTATATGAGGATGCATGCTTTTTTTGAAGATATTTTCCTGAAAAACCCAATCCACATAGAAGAGGAGCAGAGTTGATGCCCCATGACTTCTAGCCTAGAAGGAGATCACTGGGGTGTATAATAATTTCCTCCTAAAATTTGAGGAACACGATGAACGGGAATCTGGCTTACACCTGAGGAAAAAAAAATTTAAAAGAGAGAGAACATCTAGCTAAATTAACCTATAATAACAGAACAGCCTGGAATGTTAGGAGACTGCATACAAATAGACGGTTGGTCAGAAATATGTACTAAAGAGTAGATAATGGGACAAAAGTTGATTCAAGAGACAGAGTTAACCAGGAGTCTACTGGAAAGTTACTAGAAGTTCACAAAGACTATGGCAATAAGCTTTGGGAAACCATGGGAAATGTAAGATTTATAAGTGGTCAGCAAGAGTCAGACAGTTTAGAGAATCTCAGCATTAGGAGGAAATTATGAAAGACTCACTGAGCATACCAAAAGAGAGAGTCATTGTTAGATATTTTCAAAGAATGAAACAACCAAATACACTTTATACCTGTGCTAGTTGAGAAAGACACTTCCTATTTTATATGTTTCTCTTTTCTCACTTCAGCATTAAAGGAACTAGGAGCAGGCTATTGAACAGTGAAAGTGCTAGTCCAAGAAAACAGAAAAATAAAACAACAAAAAGGTGTGTAGCCTGGACCAAGTTCAAACTGGAGGAGAGGGATTCTAAATAACTTAGAGTTTTTAATATTTTATGAGACTACACTTATTAGTAAATGGTCTAAGACTGTTTAGGGGAGTAAAATGACCAGCCAATGTATTATTCATTTATTTATTTTATCATCATAAAATGTCCAAAATGCAATGGGGCTCATTTTAGATTTGATCGAAGGAAGGCGGAAAACCAAGACCCATGTCGATGAGTTGAATGAGTAATGTGGGTAGAAAATGAGAGATTAATATGAATTCCACTATTGAATCAATAGCAATATAGACATAGTTTTTTTACATGTAAAGTATTGAAACCCTTTTAGTTTTTCTTTGATTGATTTTAGAAGCAGGACTGATAAATTTAGATTAGGTTTGCCTAATTTAAGATTATTAGGTCAGAACACAAGTCAACAATGCTGGACTCTAAAAAGGAAGGACCTGATAAATAGCCAGGACTCTTCTGCTATACCCTAGAAGTAAGGGAGGACAGGAAAGAACCAGACCTCACAAGGAAAGAAGCCTTCCTTTCACTCAGTTTTGCCTCTAGCAGAATTGTTTCTGGAGGAACATAATATCACCCAGAGCCTTCATTATTTTCAATAAAATTTGATATTCTGTCACTTTATAAAAATAAAGCAAGTATAAAAATAACTAGTTATTAAAAAGAAAATAATTGTCCAAAAACAATAAAAGACAATATATGTAGACCCACAAAAATGCAGATGCAGATATTGCCATATAGAAAACTTAAAATAATTTTAAATATGTTCAAGAAATTAAATGACAATGGAAAAATAACAGAGAAGTGGAACTTGTAGAATACATATTAGTATTGTATCTGTGCTTATACTTAATCTCATTAATGGCTTGTTAGAAATTGCTGAAGAGATAATCAGTTACTAGAATACAGCTCAAAAAATGTGCAAAGTGAAACATGGAGAAAGAATATGGTGACAAGTACTGAAAGGAATTCAAGAATAATTCAAGAAATACAGTAAAAAAAAAAAAAAAAAGCAATATCTGTTTAAATGAAGTTCCAGAAATAGGACAGAAACAAATGAAACCACATATAAATAAAAAATATGAAAATGACTGCAAACTAAAGACAAGGTAGAATCTTTAAAATAGCCAAAAGAAAAGACAAGTTTACCTTTGAAGGAGCAGCAATGAGTTTGAAATTGACTTCTCAAAAGCAGCAAGTGTTGACAGAAAATTTGGAATGACTTTTCTAAAGAAAGAAAATAACTAACATATATTTCTTTATGTAGCAAAACATACATTTTACAAATGAAGTTGAAATTTTAAAAATTAGGGAAAAAAAGCTAAAAGAACTTAGCTCTAGCAGATCATTACTAAAGAAAATTATAAAGGGATTACTTCAGGGAATAGAAAAGTGATTCCAGATACACAAAGAAAGCTGCATTTTAAAAAGTCATAATACATTTTGAGAGTATTTTGAGAGTCATAATACTCTCCTAAATAATAGGAGAGTTATGCCATACTAATGGATTGAAAGGTTCACTATTATGAAAATTCTCCAAGTAAATGCATAGATTCAGTTTCACCCAAAGTCCCAGTATATTTTGTGTGTGTATGTGCATTTAAACTGAGTCTAAACTTTATATGGGAATACAAAGGTCCAAGGACATCTGAGATGTTACTGAAGAAGTCGGTGGATTTTTACTATGTACTATTAGTACTAATTGTACATCCATGGTAAGACAGTCTGATATTACTTGGATAAACAAATAAGACTAATGGTACAAAATACAGAGTCAAGAAACTGACTTACATATACATATATACACACACACATATATGACAAAATGATTTAGACAAAATGACCTGGGCCAATTAAATATCTGTAGGTTTATAAAAACAAAAGAATCTTGACCCATAATTCACATCTTATACAAAGACAATTCCAGATGTACATTTAAATGTGAGAAGAAAACAATGTCAGGAGAATATCTTCATAATTTGTAGTATGTTATGTGCACTTTTGCATATATATGTTATTTTTCAATTTAAAAGTTCATAAAATATTTTTATACAGGGAAAAGATTACATATAATCATTATATATTATATATATATAACAGATAATATATAAGTATGAAAAGTTGAATGGGTTATAATATTACATGAAAGTTTAGAACACAACATTAAATATATAGCATCTGTGCTATTTCAAAGAACTGGCAAGAAAAGAAGAGGGTGCATCTTAGTACAGGTGGACTATCAATATGTAAACAAGTATCAGACTAGTTTTTATCCAGCACTGTGGCATACTCATAGCTAACTTAATCTTCATACCAATTCACTTAGCCTAATAGATATTTGTATTTCCCGCCAACATTACTATAAAACAAGCATGCACATAGCTTATTACTCAGGTAACAAGAATTCACACAAAATTACAAAAAAATCAACCAGAGTTTTAAATTGGTTTATGTAGTGTAATGTATGTCCCTTAAGTTAAAGGAGTATTAATTATTATCAAAGTAAATTGATTGAGCTTCAAATAGCTTTTTATATATCATTTCCTGATAAAAATTCTGCACAATTCATTCAAACTTTGCTTTCTTATAAAAATATTCATGTTTGCCTGCAATTCATTTCTCATCAAGTCTATATTGTTAAAAAAATATTCCTATCCTGAACTTAGCATCTACTTTAATGTGTTTTTATAACGTCATTTCATATTTTTCCATGGACACTTAGAATGGGCGTATACTAACATATAGTTGATATTGTTGTCCCATTTTCTATGCCAATACCTCATTAGGTTTGCCAATGTTAGCTGGATTTCTAAATATATTGCTCACTCAATCAGGGAAAGCCCAAAAGAAAACCTCAATCAGCAACTATGTCTCATCACTCATTTTCTAGTTGGAGGTGGGGAGCTAATATACATAAATAAAAAGATTTTCTTATACCTAGTTGAACATTTGAAATCAGTCAAAGCAAAGAAATATTACATTTTAAATCTGCTTTAATAAAAAATGCACGTAAAGTGATAAAAGTGTTCAAACACCATGTAAAGATAAAGTTATAAAAAACGAATTCTTTCCACTAAAGCATCCACCAATAATACTATCTTATTTATTAATAATTCAGTGCTAACAAGACCTGTAGTAGACAAAATAATGGACCCCCAAAACACCGTGCCCTAATTTCCAGAACCTGTGAATATGTTACATTAACATGAAAAAAGAGCAATTAGGTTGCAGATCCAATTAGGAATGCTAATCAGCTGACCTTGAGATGATGAAATTATTTTTTTCCAGTTTTTTTGAGATATAATTGACATACCATTCTGTATAAGTTTAAGGTGTACAGCATAATGATTTGACTTACATACATCATGAAATGATTACCACAATGTTTAGTGAACATTCATTGTCTCATATAAATACAAAATAAAAGAAAATGAAAGAATATTTTTTCCTTGTAATGAGAACTCAGGATTTGTCTCAATAATTTTCGTATATAACATACAGCAGTGTTAATTATATTCATCATGTTGTACCTTACATCTCTAGTAGTTATTTATAACTGGAAATGTGTTCCTTTTGACCACCTTCATCAAATTCCCCATCCCCTCACCGCCACCTCTGATAACCACAAATGTAATCTCTTTTTCTATAAATATGTTTGTTTTGTGAAGTATAATTGACTTGTAACACTAAGTCGGTTAGTAGGTTTTTGGTGCACAACATTGTGATTCAATATTTCTATACATTACAAAATGATTATCACAATGAAATTAGTTACCATCTGTCACCAAACAAAAATATTACATTACTATTGACTATATACACCACACTGTTCATTTTATCCCCCTCACTTATTTACTTTGTAGTTTGTACCTCTTAATTTCCTTTACCTATTTCACTAATCCTAGCTCCCCTCTGTCAATCACCTGTTTTTTCTTTGTATCTCTTACTCCTTGCTTTTTTGTTTTGTTTGTTCCTTTGTTTTTTCAGATGTGCCACCTATAAGTGAAATCATAAGATATTTGTCTTTCTCTGTTTGACTTATTTCACTTAGAATAATACCCACGAGATCCATCAATGTTGTAGCAAAAGGCAAGATTTCATTCTTTTTTATGGCTGAGTAATATTCTACTGTGTGTGTGTGTGTGTGTGTGTGTGTGTGTGTGTGTGTGTAACACTTTCTTTATCCATTCCTCTGTCCATGGGCACTTAGGTTGCTTCCATATCTTGCCTGTTGTAAATAATGCTGCAGTGAACATAGGAGTATGTGTATCTTTTTGAATTAGTGTTATTGTTTTCCTTGGAAAAATACCAGAAGTGAAATTGCTGGATCTTATGGCAATTTTATTTTTAATTTTTGGATAAAACTTCATACTGTTTTCCATAGTGGCTGCACCAATTTACATTTTACCAACAGTGTACAAGGGTTCCCTTTTGTCCACATACTCATCAACAGTTGTTATTTTTTTTCTTTTTGATAATAACCATTCTGACAAATGTGATGTGACATTTCTTTATGGTTTTAATTTGCATTTCCCTGATGATTAGTAATGTTTAATGTATTTTCATGTGCCTGTTGGCCATCTGTATGTCTTCTTCGGAAAAAAAATATCTATTCAGTTACTGTCTCTACACATTTTTAATCAGTTTTTATTTTGACGTTGCATTATATGTGTTCTTTGTATATTTTAAATATTAACCCTCATCAGGTATATAGTTTGCAAGTATCTTCTCCCATTAGTAGGTGGGGTTTTCATTTTGTTAATAGTTTCCTTCCTTGTACAAAAGGTTTTTAGTTTGATGTAGTTTCCATTTGTTTATTTTTTCTTTTGTTTCCCTTTCCTGAGGAGACATATCCAAAAATATATTGGTCAAAGGGCATACTGCTTATGTTTTCTTCTAGGAAGTTTACGGTTTTATGACTTACATTTAAGTATTTAATCGATTTTGGGTTTATTTTTGCATATGGTGTGAGAAAGCAGTTCAGTTTGATTCTTTTGCTTGCAGCTGTCCAGTTTTTCCAACACCAGTTATTAAAGAAACTACCTTTTCCCTATTATATATTCTGGCCTCCTATGTTGTAGATTTATTGACCATATAAGTGTCAATTTATTTCTGGGCTCTCTATTCTGTTCCATTGGTCTACGTGTTTGTTTTTTATGCCAGTACCATACTATTTTGACTACTGTGACTTCGTAGTATAGTTTGAGATTGGGGCATGTGATATCTCCAGGTTTGTTTTCTCTACAGTTTGTTTATATGGGGTCTTTTGTGTTTTCATACAAATTTTAGAATTATTTGTTCAATTTTTGTGAAAAATGAGATTGGTATTTTGATAGGAATTGCACTGAATCTGTAGATTGCCTGGGGAGTATGGTCATTTTAACAATATTAATTCTTCCAATCCATTAGTATGGTATATCTTTCCATTTGTTTGTGTGATCTTCAATTTCTTTCATCAGTGTCTTATAGCATTCTTAGTACAGGTCTTTCACCTCCTTAGTTAGGTCTATTCCTAGGTATTTTGGTTTTTTTATTTTGATGCAATTGTAAATGGGGTTTTCTTAATTTCTCTTTCTGACAATTCATTATTAGTGTATAGAACTGTAACAGATTTCTGAATATTAATTTTGTATCCTGCAACTTTACTAAATTTATTGATCAATTTTAATAATTTTTGATGGTGTCTTTAAGGTATATATATATATATATATATGTATATATTCATGTCTTCTGCAAACAGTGGCAATTTTACTTTTTCCTTAGAAAAAGTAACTTGGATACTTTTTCTCTTTTTTTTGTCTCATTGCTGTGGATAGAACTCCCAATACTATGATGAATAAAATTGTTGAGAGTGGGCATTCTTGTCCCATTCCAGATCTTAGAAGAAATACTTTTAGCATTTCACCATTGAGTGTGATGTTTGCTGTAGGTTTGTCATATATGACCTTTATTATGTTGCAGTATATTCCCCTCTATATCCACTTTGTGGAGAGTTTTAATCATAATGGATGTTGAATTTTGTCAAAAGCTCTTTCTGCATCTATTGGAATAGTCATAATTTTATTCTTCAAATTTTTAATGTGCTGTATCGTATTGACTAATTTGTGGGGCTGAACCATCCTTGCATCCCTGGGATAAATCCCACATGATCATGCTGTATGATCCTTTTAATGTATTGTTGAATTAAGTTTGCTAATATTTTGTTGAGGATTTTTGCATCTATTTTCATCAGTGATATTAGTCTGTAATCTTCTCTCTTTTAATTTAATTTAATTTTACTTTATTTATTTATTTTTGGTATCTTTGTCTGGTTTGGTATCAGGGTGATGCTGGCCTTGTAGAATGAGTTCAGAAGCATTTCCTTCTCTTTAATTTTTTGGACTATTTTGAGAAGGATTGACACTAATCCTTCTTTAAATGTTTGGTAGAATTCATTTGTGAAATCATCTGGTCTTGGACTTTTTTATGTAGGGAGTTTTTTTTATTACTGATTTAATTTCATTACTGGTAATTGGTTTGTTTATATTTTGTATTTCTTCCTGATTTAATCTTGATAAGAAAATCAATTTTAAAATGATCAATACAAAGAGGTGGTTCTTTGAAAATATAAGCAATATTGGTAAATCTTTATCCATACTTATCAAGAAGAAGAGAGGATCCAAATAGATAAAAGCAGAAATAACAGATGTCACAACTGACACCACAGAAATATAAAGAATCATAGGAGAACACTACGAACAATTATATGCTAATAAAATGGGCAACCTATAGAAATGGATGAATTCTAAGATGGTGAAATTTTCTTGATTATTTGGGTGGTCTCAGTATAATCACAGAGTCCTTACAAGTGGAAGAGCAAGGCAGAAGAGGGAGAACCAGAGTGACAGCATAATAAAGATTTGATCTACTGTTGCTGGCTTTGAATATTGAGAAGTAAGGCCACAAACCAAAAAATACAAGTGGCTTTTAAAAGCTGGAAAAGACAAGATTATCTCTTAGAACGTCTAGGAAGAATAATATAGCACTGCTGACACCTTTATTGTAGCCCAGTGAAACCATTTGAAATTCTAACCTCCAGAAATATAAGGAAATAAATTTGTTGTTTTAAGCCACATTTTTTTTTGGTAATTTTTTGTAATTTCTGACAGTAGCAATAGAAAAGTAATCCAGTATGTTAATAAAAAGAACATTTTATTTACACAGATCAGAACTCCATGGGGAGCAATTCACCTTACCTGGAGTTCCCTGAATTTGTGTAGTTTACAAGTTGGGAAACTACGTATGATGGTGGCCATGGTTCTACTCTTCACTATTGTTGCTTATATGATAGAGATATTCCTATAACAGTATATATAGAGCTTTTTTCTTCACTAATGATGCATGGTATTCTGTTTTATGACTGTACCATAAATTAACCGTACTTTACCCATAAATTAAAGGCATGGAATTAGAAAGTTATTCTATCATTTATATGTATAACGAATAGAACTATAATTTAACACGTATTAAAGTATAATTAAGTTGTTTCCAGTATTAGTTATTGCAAATAATGCAATTGTTCTCCTTTTTTACCATATATTGGCTTACTTTTAAAAGTGTATCTATAGGCTAATTTCTTAGGTTATAAGGACACAGCTTTTGTTTCATAGATGTAGGCAAATGACCTTGTGCCAGCCATTGTAAAAATAATCCTACCTTTCTTAAACATAATTCCAACAATAGCCCATGGATGTAAGGTTTTCTTGTTTGTTTGTTTGTTTTTTTATACACCAAAGGAAACTAAATCTCAAATATGTTAAGTAATTTTAGTATGTCCTAAAAGTTGAACAAAGTTAATAGCTCTTAAAGAAACAAGTATTAAACAGTAATACTTTCACAACTAAAGTTTTCAATTTTGAAAATTCAATTAAATGTCAAAGCAACTTGAACAAATAATTTTAAGCAAATTTTTAAAAATAGCAAAGATCATTTAACACAGCAGTAAGATGATTTTAATGCTATTTTTCTAATGCAAAGAAAAATATAGCTAGATATATATTATATACAAAATATACAGTATGTATGTATATATATTTAAGTTGGGGAATATTAAAGGGAAGAACATAAATTTCTTATGTGTATAATAGCAATTTTTCACAGGCTAAAATGTTTGTCAGCCCTGGTACAAACAAAATCATTATCAACTCTGTCACTTGGGCTCCAATAGCGCCTCAAACTCTTTAAATAATTTAATTTTTACTTTCAGTCATGACAAGGTAATTAAGGTGACTTTTGCGTCCCTGCACAGATTTACACATTTCTGTTTTAATTCTCTTACATTAGGACCAAACAATTTAACCCATCCTCTTCAAAAACATTGAGATTTGTTTGTAAAGGGCACTTTATTTTTTTAACACAAATAGAGAAAGGCATATATTAAAGATGTGGTTAATGTTATTAAGTGTTTTATAATGGATCAATCAAATTTCGATGACACGATTATAGTCTACTTAAGCCACTTGCTCAAGTCAAAAGTAGTTTTGCAGAGTTAGCTTTACATCTTAGTTGAAAATATGGCTCAAACTTTTACATCTAAATGAATCATGACCCATAAAACTTAATGTTTACCTTCTTTATGTATAAAGTGTATCAGATGCATTTGAAACTCATAATAAGGCACTCAGTACATTCAGTAGTGGTGGGAGATGAGGGATGATCACAGGCTATAATTTTAAAGGATAAAGCAGGAACAAAATGTTTGTTTGAAATGAGGTAGAAAATAACTGTAAATGGGAACCAAAA
The DNA here is from genome assembly GCF_003676395.1 of Aethalodelphis obliquidens. Classification (NCBI taxonomy): domain Eukaryota; kingdom Metazoa; phylum Chordata; class Mammalia; order Artiodactyla; family Delphinidae; genus Aethalodelphis; species Aethalodelphis obliquidens. Next base: position 18,869,077 of record NW_020837954.1, read on the forward strand.
AATATGACGAACATCAGAAATAAAGAGATGAAAAAAGAATTACAAGACTCAAACCTCAGTTCTAGATTTAGAAAATTGCTAATATTTTATCCTCAGTTCTTATTTCAATTTTCTTTAAATTTCAGGATCAACATTTTATATTTTAGTTACTGGCTTAATATAAACATTCTGGTTGCTTTTTAATTTTGCATAGCTTTATTTGCATGTAATCAGATTTAAATATTGTCAGAGAAAAAAATGAGATTTTTCTTCCCTCGATCTGAAACAGTCAGGTTTCCTTTTTTGTTTTTTTCCCTTTTATTTTCTTTTCATTTCTCTTCCACTCCCGCCCCCCTTTTTATCTTTGTATAAGTTTTAGTGAGAGACCAATTTTTATTTTATTTATTTTTCATCTTCCTTCATAATCAGCTCTGCCTCTGGCTTGTCTTCAGAATTTCCTCACATATTTTATATAACTTAGTTCTAGGACATAAAAAGCGTATAGCTGCACAAGAAGAATATTTTAAATATTTACCACATCAAATAGCCCTAATATCTAAGGGGCTCAAAACTGGTAATATTTATACTAGTTATTAAAATACAATTGCATTACTAAGGAATATATTTCAGTCTGAAAAAGTCCCCCTTGCTGGAATTACACTGTCAATATATATATTAAGGTGAAACTGATTCTCTTTTTATATAAGCAAGTAGCCCTTTTGTTGTTTTCTCTACCCTTGGGAATAAAACAGCTTTTGGAATTATTCTGTATTGATGTGAATGAGCACAAGATGGGAAAATCATATGTATTTACAGATAACGAGACTCTTATTATCCCAGGGAGATTAATCTGTCAATATAAATAAGCAGACACTGGGAGAGATCCTAGTGTAAAGCCAAACTAGGCACAGGACGACATTGAGCCCAAATCCGAGGAGACAGTTGCCATTTTCAGAACAATACTGCAAGAGGATCTATAAGTCATCAGGAATCTGTAATACTATTGTTCTAGCCATTTGTTGAACTATCTTTCAGTTTCAAAACACAAAAAGTATTAAACAGCACAAAAAATATTTAATCCTGGAAGTGTTATGATGTCGCACATTAGTTAATTCATTTTGGGGACACTTTCCATAAATTGTTAATCTCCTGATGAGAAATAGATTTATTAAAGAAAATAGTTATACATTGTATCATGATCATTCTCATTTTATTATACAGTTATAATTGCTATTTAGAAATATATCATGCTAAGGGCATAATCTCATAAAATCATTTGATGAATCTTACTTGAGTTTTTACGTTATACCATTGATATATTTAACATCTAAGTAAGTTTGTTTCCTAAACTTTTTGACAAAGTGATCAAATTTTATATATCTAATAAAATAAATTTTAAGAGGAACTAAGATTTTGATGATAAATTGTTACAGAGTTACAAAAGATATTAACTAAGCAGATAACTAAATTAATCTGAAAATGTTGATGCTTAATATTAGGACATACAGGAATTTCTTAAGTACTAAAATATATTTATAATAGGAATGTTTAATACATTTTGATTATAATAATTATTTCTTTGGTCAAGTCCAAATGAATCTTTTTAAGTAGAAATTCAGTTTTTGTTTTTTTAAATAAAATATGTTTAATGTCTGGTTATCTCATCACTGTCATACCCTAAATCAATATTTACCAATATTTGAGGCCTGGGTAAGGTGGTAGATATTTTACAGTTTTAAATTTTTGAAAATAAATTAATTTAAGGTCACTTGGTTATCTAATAAATTTAGCAATGTTGTTACATATTTTCAGCACTAATGCTGAGTAAAAGGTCTGTGGATAAAGGGGAAGGTCAGAATCCCTAGCTTTTGTTACTCACTATCTAGAGTTTCTTTAGTTTTGACACATGAAAATATTGAAATGTCAGGAGCTTTGCTATCATTATTTTATAAATGCTCTGAAGAAATTCTAATACTGACACTGAATTATTTAGGAGACAAAATGTATCATTTTAAGAATATTGCACATTGAAGATTTTTAGCTGGCTCAGTTTCTTATGGCTCCATAGAGAATGAAACATGTGATAAAAGAAACAATCTACATCAGCTCAGGAAAGACGAAAAAATATGGAAATAAAGACATAAAGTGTCTTTTAATGACAGGAGAGAACAGGAAGATAGCTGTATTTATGAATGAAGCAAAAGGTAATCTAGGGGAAAATGGTAAATGTGTTGATCAATAAGAACAGAATAATAGGAAAAATAGAAAAAAAGTCAAGGTAATTCTTCATGTTTTAAACTTTTATAATCACATGTTAGTATGGTGCTGGCAAAAAAACAGAAATATAGATCAATGGAACAGGAAAGAATCAATGGAATAGAAAGCCCAGAGATAACCCCACCCACATATGGTCACCTTATCTTTGATAAGGGAGGCAAGAATATACAATGGAGAAAAGAGAGCCTCTTCAATAAGTGGTGCTGGGAAAACTGGACAGCTACATGTAAAAGAATGAAATTAGAACACTCCCTAACACCATACACAAAAATAAACTCAAGATGGATTAAAGACCTAAATGTAAGGTCAGACACTATTAAACGCTTAGAGGAAAATGTAAGAAGAACACTCTACGACATAAATCACAGCAAAATCCTTTTGGACTCACCTCCTAGAGAAATGGAAATGAAAACAAAAATAAACAAATGGGACCTAATGAAAGTTAAAAGCTTTTGTCCAGCAAAGGAAACCATAAACAAGACAAAAAGACAACCCTCAGAATGGGAGAAAATATGTGCAAACAAAGCAACTGACAAAGGATTAATCTCCAAAATATACAAGCAGCTCATGCAGCTCAATACCAAAAAAAACAAACAACCCAATTAAAAAATGGACAGAAGATCTAAATACACATTTCTCCAAAGAAGATAAACAGATTGCCAACAAACACATGAAAGGATGCTCAACATCACTAATCATTAGAGATATGCAAATCAAAACTACAGTGGGGTATTACCTCACACCAATCAGAATGGCCATCATCAAAAAACCTACAAACAGGGCTTCCCTGGTGACGCAGTGGTTTAGAGTCCGCCTGTCGATGCAGGGCACATGGGTTCGTGCCCCGGTCTGGGAAGATCCCACAGGCCGCGGAGCAGCTGGGCCCATGAGCCATGGCCACTGAGCCTGCGCGTCCGGGGCCTGTGCTCCGCAACGGGAGAGGCCACAACAGTGAGAGGCCCGCGTACCGCAAAAAAAAAAAAAAAAAAAACCTACAAACTATAAATGCTGGTGAGGGTGTGGAGAAGGGGGAACCTTCCTGCACTGCTGGTGGGAATGTAAATTGATACAGCCACTATGGAGAACAGTATGGAAGTTCCTTAAAAAACTAAAAATAGAACTACCATATGACCCAGCAATCCCACTACTGGTCATACACCCTGAGAAAACCATAAATCAAAAAGAGCCATGTACCACAATGTTCACTGCAGCTCTATTTATAATAGCCAGGACATGGAAGCAACCTAAGTGTCCATCGACAGATGAATAAATAAAGAAGATGTGGCACATATATACAATGGAATATTACCCAACCATAAAAAGAAACAAAATTGAGTTATTTGTAGTGAGGTAGGTGGACCTAGAGTCTGTCATACAGAGTGAAGTAAGTCAGAAAGAGAAAAACACAAATACCATATGCTAACACATATATGGAATCGAAAGGATAAAAATGGTTCTGAAGAACCTAGGGGCAGGACAGGAATAAAGACACAGAAGTACAGAATGGACTTGAGGACATGGGGATGGGGAAGGGTAAGCTGGAACGAAGTGAGAGAGTAGCATTGACATATATACACTACCAAATGTAAAATAGATAGCTAGTGGGAAGCAGCGGCATAGCACAGGGAGAAAAGCTCAGTGCTTTGTGACCACCTAGAGAGATAGGATAGGGAGGGTAGGAGGGAGATGCATGAGGGAGGAGATATGGGGATATATGTATATGTATCGCTGATTCACTTTGTTATAAAGCAGAAACTAACACACCATTGTAAAGCAAATATAATCCAATAAAGATGTAAAAAATAAAAGATGTGGCACATATATACAATGGAATATTACTCAGCCATAAAAAGAAACGAAACTGAGTTATTTGTAGTGCGGTAGATGGACCTAGGGTCTGTCATACAGAGTGAAGTAAGTCAGAAAGAGAAAAACAAATACTGTATGCCAACACATATATATGGAATCTAAAAGAAAAAAATGGTTCTGAAGAACCTAGGGGCAGGACAGGGATAAAGACACAGATGTAGAAAATGGACTTGAGGACACAGAGAGTGGGAAGGGTAAGCTGGGACGAAGTGAGAGAGTTGCGTTGACATATATACACTACAAAATGTAAAATAGATAGCTAGTGGGAAGCAGCTGCATCCCATGGGGAGATCCGCTAGGTGCTTTGTGACCACCTAGAGGGGTGGGATAGGGAGGGTGGAAGGGAGATGCAAGAGGGAGGGGATATGGGGATACATGCATATATATAGCTGATTCACTTTATTATACAGTAGAAACTAACACAACATTGTAAAGCAATTATACTCCAATAAAGATGTTAGAAAAATTTTTAACTGACATATTTTCCATAGGCTTCCTTGCCTAAAAGCAAAGAGAGATTACTTAGAAAATGTCTTTTTTAAGCACTGTGGTACTTATCAGCATTTAAAGTAGAGTCTAATATTTGTTGAAAATATCATAAGTACACATCATCAGGACACTTAAACAAAATATTATTAATAGTGATTGCTTATCTCTTGCTATCCCTTGATAGTAGAATGTTGAGTGATTTCAATTTCTTTGCTTTTATATATATATTTTTTCTGTCAGATTCTTCAAAATTAGCACATTTAGTTTTTCAGTCATGGTTCAAAGCATAAAATCAAAATTTGTAAGCAGGAAACTTTTTTTTCAATTCCCTGAGCAAATGAAATATTTTGAAGGGCAGAAGAAGCAAGTTTTAGGTTGGAATTCAGGAATGTCCCTCTAAGCAACAGAAAATGGACCCGTTAAGACATGTACTATTTCTGAGGCAACTGATATAATTGTGTGTTCCAACCACATAGCTATGGGAAAAGGATCAGAAAATCAGAATGAAGAATGCTTTGCTGATGCAAAAACAGACTCTCACTGAAGGAGGCCAGTGAATTTCAGCAGAATGTTGGTGGTGCTCATTTGTTTTCTGTAACTGTCAAAATCTAGTACAACCTTGATATCCTTTAATCCAGGAAATAAATGTTCATATTCACTACCACCAGCACACCAACACATATAAAAATAAGAGATGAAAAGACCATATATATATGAAGACCATATACATATACATATGAAGACCATATATGTGTGTTGGTCTATATATATATATACACACATATAGAAAGAGAGAGAGAGAGAGAATGGGTAGTGTTGTCTTGGGCTGCCGTAACAAAATATCATAGATATTTAGCTTAAAAAAGAGAAATGTATTTTCTCACAGTTCCAGAGGCTGGAAATTTGAGATCAGGGGTGCCAACATGATCGGATGAGAGCTTCCTTCCTGGCTTAGAGATGGTTGTCATCTTGCTGTGTACTCAGATTAAAGAGTAAGAGAGCAAGTAGGCTCTGGTGTCTTTTATTATAAGTGCATGAACTCCATCGTGAGGGCCCCAGCCTCTTGACCACTTCTAAGTCTAATTATCTCCCAAAGCTCCCTTTCCGAATACCATCACTTGGGGATTGGGGCTTCAACATAATGAATTTTGGGGAGACACAATTCCATTTTACATTACCGCCAACAGTGTTCAAGGGTTCCAGTTTCTCTACATCCTCAACACTTGTGATCTTTTGTTTTTCGATAACCATCGTAACAGGTATGAGGAGATATCTCATTGTAGTGTTATTTGCATTTCCCTGATGATTAATTATGTTAAGTATCTTTCCATATACATGCTCTGATACAGCAATTCCACTTCTAGGTGTATATCCAAAATAATTGAAATCAGGATTTTGAAGCGATAACTGCACTCCTGCATTCATTGCAGTATTATCCACAGTAGCCAAGATATGAAAACAACTCATGTTTATCGAGAGATGAACAAAGGAAATGTGTTAAATACATACAATAAAATATTGTTTTCCTTTAAAAAAAGGAAATACTGCCATTTGACACAACGTGGATTATCTTGGAGGACACCATGCTAAATAAAATAAGCTGACACAGAAGGACAAATACAGCATGATTCTATTTACATGAGATATCTAAAATAGTCAAACTTATAGAAGACGAGAATACAGTAGTGGTCGCCATGGGCTGAGTGGTGGGAGAAATGAGGTGTAGTTGTTCAACAGGTATAAAGTTTCAATTATGCTAAATGAATAAATTCTAGAGATCGGCTGTGACTTTAGTTAACAATATGCTATTAAGCATTTCAAAATTTGTTAGGAAGGTAGATCTCATGTTAAGAGTCCTTACCACACACCCACAAAAGAGACATAAGGAAACTTTGGACAGTGCTGGATATGACCATTACTTTGATTATGGTAATGGTATCATGGGTATTTGCATATGTCCAGATTCATCAAATTGTACACATTAAATGTGTGCGATTCTTTGTATATCAGTTATACCACAGTAGTAGTGGCAAGAGTGGACATCCTTGTCTTGTTCCTGATCTTAGAGGAAATGCTTTCAGTTTTTAACCATTGAGAATGATGTTGGCTGTGGGTTTGTCGTATATGGCCTTTATTATGTTGAGGTAGTTTCACTCTATGCTCACTTTCTGGAGAGTTTTTATCATAAATGGGTGTTGAATTTTGTCAAAAGCTTTCTCTGCATCTATTGAGATGATCATATGGTTTTTCTTCTTCAATTTGTTAATATGGTGTATCACATTGATTGATTTGCATATATTGAAGAATCCTTGCATCCCTGGGATAAATCCCACTTGATCATGGTGTATGATCCTTTTAATGTGTTGTTGGATTCTGTTTGCTAGTATTTTGTTGAGGATTTTTGCATCTATATTCATCAGTGATATTGGTCTATAATATTCTTTTTTTGTAGTATGTTTGTCTCATTTGGGTATCAGGGTGATGGTGGCCTCATAGAATGAGTTTGGGAGTGTTCCTCCCTCTGCAATGTTTTGGAAGAGTTTGAGAAGGATGGGTGTTAGCTCTTCTCTAAATGTTTGATAGAATTCACTTGTGAAGCCATCTGGTCCTGGACTTTTGTTTATTGGAAGATTTTTAATCACAGTTTCAATTTCATTACTTGTGATTGGTCTGTTCATATTTTCTATTTCTTCCTGGTTCAGTCTTGGAAGGTTATACCTTTCTAAGAATTTGTCGTTTGCAAGGCAGAAATAGAGACATAGATGTAGAGAACAAATGTATGGCCACCAAGGGGTGAAAAGGGGGTGTGAGATGAATTGGGAGATTGGAATTGACATATATACACTGATATGTATAAAATAGATAACTAATGAAAACCTGCTGTATAGCACAGGGAATTCCACTTCGCTGTACAGTAGAAACTAACATAACATTGTAAAACAACTATACCCCAATTAAAAAAAATTATACCACAATAAAGCTATAAAAAACAAACATCCAAGAAAACTCTTAAACTTTTGATGTCCAATGTCTTATGGACAGGAATAAAAATGGTTTATGAGTGGATTACAAGATGTATAAAAATGCCACAGTTGGTACTTGGACTCTGCATTCTTCAGAAGGTCACTCTAACATTCTAAAATGCTAATGGTGGCTGGGATAGAGAGTAAAAGCGGTAAAACCTGTGCTAATCAGCCCAGTGTTTCTCCTCTTATTCTAAGTTCAGTTATTTTCATAAACAAGATTTTAATTCTGTAGTGCTCCACCTCCAGCTGGTGACAACTTATCATGCAGAACCAACTGTAAAGCAGACTAAAATGTCACCTTCCACAGTTAACATATCATAGCAAACTCCCTATGAGACCATGGTGGTGAGTTGAGGGTGAGTGGCAGTGTACCAGGAGTAGGTGCTCTGGGAGCATGATCCACTAGCTTGGGCAACTTACTTGTACTTTTGAGACAGACTTGAGGCAATTCTCCTATATGACATTTTCACCTGATGGTACAGGAATACTGCTCACAAATTTATGACTTGGTGGATTAGATAAAGCCCATCCATTTGTGCATGCTCACTTGTAGGCCAGTGGTGTTTAATTTTCCCTAGAGCCCAAAGGGGATTTTCTCCAAATCCTAAGAGTCCACTGTCTAATTCAAACCCTAAGAGTCCACTCTCTAATTCTCTCTGAGAACTTGCAGTAGACTGAATGCACCTCCTCATATGCTATAGAAATTCTGAGTGTTCTTAGTTCTGCCAGGACATATGGGGCAAAGATGCATTCACTATAACTTAGGCCAGCTCTTAGAGCCTTCATAAGGGCTGGACCCCAAATTCAAAACCTTGTACCCTTAAAATTTAATTTGCAAAATACAGCACATTCAATTTGTCATATACCTCTCAAGTCAAAAGAGGACAATGAGCCATGTACCACTTTCTTAGTCCTAGGGAGTACAATGGACATCATCCTTGCCTTTTACTTTAAAGGAGAATTCTGATTTGATTCAGGCCAGGAAACACCAACAATCATAACTGCTGGAAAACTGAAATTTGATAGGTTTTATCTCCCTTTAACAAGCAGTTTTCTTGCCAAATGTTAGAGGATATCAACTATGTCTATCCTGTCAATATGTAGACATTAATGTGGTGGACCAACATAATGTCTTTTGATATGTTGGGTTAACCTAGATTCCTCAAACTAAATTATGAGAGAGAATTATAAAGAGAAAAGAGATAATAGAGTTTTAGTGCTATCATTGCAAGTTGACAGCCAATTGCTGCTGTTTTCTACTTATTGGTAGAAAGCAAAATCTTTTGGTAGTTTGATAGGTGCCAGGGGCAAAGTTAATTGCTCCTATAAAGAGACTACACCTGGAACAATTGGAGTCATCATCAGATTTTATGTGGTTATCTCCCATTCCTGCTATGTTTCATCTGCAAAGGCCAAACAGACATGTTAAGTGGAATTGTGCTAAGAATAATCACCCTGAATCTCTGCAGTTCCCCCAGGAACCCAGTGCTGCCTCTGTTATTCTCTTTTGATATGGAGGGGCAGGTTTCAGGGCAAATCCTTAGCTTCTCCTAACAACAGAATCCACTCTGAAAATGACTCAGTCCAAAGCTCTATCACCTGACTATAGGCCTTACCTCTGGTAGAACCCAGTGGTATTACAGATCTACAGAAGTTAACATTGTTTTGGAGCCAGTGACCAGTTACACCTGTAAATTATGCCAATAAATGTCTGGTGTCTCATATTCATTTAGTGTGAGCTACCTGTAAGACTGGATTTAGTCAAACAACTAAACAAACTGCTTGAACTACTACTCCTGGCTGCTCACAACGGCACATTACAGTTAGAATCTTATGTAAGTATAGCAATATTGATTAAGTTATCCTAATCTAATGTATTATTTCCTTTCCTTTCTGGCACACTCCACCTAAATTTATCAGGTTTTTGCCAGTATAAATGGTGAAATAATGTAATATTTGGCATCTAGTATATTTATCTTGATCCTACTTTTATTTATACCCTGGGACAAAATACTTTCAGAACCACCTTATTTGGCTAGAGGCTATGAGTTAGTAGGAGTGGTGCAGTGAGAATAATTGGTATTCCATTCCAAAGCAATGAGCTCAGATGAATGACTAAAAGATCTCCACCAAAACATGCACAGCCATGAGCCAGAAGAGACTCAGGGATTAGGGATAGACACAATTCATAGCCAGATAAATTCACATAAATGACCCCATTCCAATTCTCCAACTCCGTTCTTTCCCAATCAATGTTCCAGCCTTCACATAAGAGACCAACAAATTTTAAATTCCATAACTGGATAAAACTGTGCATCTGATTTGTGTTTTTATTACCCTGACACTGCTAAATACAGAAAAAAATCTACCTTAAATTGTGAATTGAAAACCAAGAGCATGCGATTTTCTTTCTTAAAGCTTTCTAGTGTCAGAGGCAGCTCGCCCACCTCCAGTGCTTGCATTCCTCATCTTCACCATAATACTCTATTGTAGCAGTAACTCTATTCAAGTGACTCTATTGAAGCCATGTCTTCCTTAGCACTTTTTCTGCCACTGCTTTTCATGGACTGTACAACTGTCATTCTCCAATTGTAACTGCCAGGTCAACTCATATACAAGCAGGCCAGGTAAAACAAAACAGAACAAAACAAAAACCAGATTCTCATCCTTGAGCATCTGTTTTTGCATCCACTTATGGTATCAGCCAAGTCAAGTACAGGAAACAGAAACCATTCTACACAGGTGATTTTAAACAGGTTCTGTCACAAATCATAAGCACTGAAGGAGCAGGTTCTTGGATACCAATAAGGAATAACTTCCAGTTACCACAGAATTCTCTTACTACCACTGAGAACTCGAGCCATGACATCAAGCATACACCCCTGAAATTGAAGTTCAAGGAATGAAAAACCCAGTATCAAGAAGCTGCCACTTAGTGATACCACAGTTGTCTCTTAACACACTGGAAGCTGGATGAAGAGACCTGAATGGTGGCTACGGAAATCTTCAAATGTATACAACCCTGTTTGCCACCAGAAAAGACAAACATATTCAGGATATTGGCCTCTCCTTCATTTTTATCTTCCAAACCTTATGCACATGTTACTAATTTGTGGATTTTTCTTATATCCAGACCCAAAGCTGCAAGAGAATATGAGAAATAAAGTTGTAGCTTTCCAACTTCTCTAAGAAGGAAAGGAGAAATGGAAATTGAGAAAGACAATCCACAATATCTAGAATATCAAGAATAAAAACTTCGTATTAAATGCAGACATGTAAGCACACAAAAATGCAGAGAGCCAATTTTCAGTAGAATCTTTAAAATTAAACTATTTAAATAATTGGAGTTTTCAAAAATAACTGAATAAACTTTCTACAGTAATGACTTAGAGATTTAGTTTTGTATGTATTTATTTTGCACTGGAGGAAACTGTAGTCCAATTAATAAAGTCATCAGACTTTGAATTTAGAATTAGATTTCACGATTAGGCTTCTGTCATACAATTCTGTCTTTTCCTCTGCATCATCTGTTTACATTTTATACTTCATGACTGTTCTTCAACTCTGAGAATTATATATAGATATATAGGTAGGTAGGTACGTAGGTAGATAGATAGATAGATAGGGATTTGGCTATATAGAGAAATATAGAGATATAGATATATATTTAAGACACAAGGCTATTTTCTGTGAAATCACAAAGTGAAAAAATATTAAGTCCAGCATACAGTAAAATCCACTTTGAGAATGGTAATAGGTTCTGATTCTTAAGCACAAGTGACATTTGTGCCATCAAGTTCACCTGTCAATTCATTTAAAAAGTATAAAAAATTATATATTTCACACTTGGGCCTTAAAGCTTTTTCTATAATATTAGTTATCATGCTGTATTTACAGAAACAAAAAGATAAGAAGGCTATACAGTTTATAAACAGTGTTGGAAATCAAATCCTACTCTGATGTTTTGAAATTAATTGTTTTTTTTTTGTTTGTTTGTTTACTAAACTATACCAGAAACAGTTACTAAATTACAGCTTTAAGTTTTTAAATTTACTGTGTTATTTTGGCATGCTTTTGTTGCATCATCCAGTATGTATTGTCCTTCACCTTAGAAATGTTATTCTCTTTTGCTCTATTATTCATGTGTTTTTGTTTTTTATTTTTGGTACGCGGGGCTCTCACTGCTGTGACCTCTCCCGTTGCAGAGCACAGGCTCTGGACACGCAGGCTCAGTGGCCATGGCTCACGGACCTAGCTGCTCCGCGGCGTGTGGGATCTTCCCAGACCGGGGCATGAACCCGTGTCCCCTGCATCGGCAGGCGGACTCTCAACCACTGTGCCACCAGGGAAGCCCCTTATTCATGTTTTTAATCAGAATACAGAATACTTATTGAAAAGTGTACAGATGTTAAAGTGAGATGGAATTGGGTTACACACCCACATACACCCCTTCTGGAGAGTAGGACCTTAGTCAAGTGCTTTCTCTAAGTCCTGCTTCTGCATCTGCTGGAAAGGATAATAGAGGTTTGTGAGAAATGAATGAGAGGGATAATGCCTATAATTTACTCAGAACATTGTCTGTCTTGAGATGAACTCTTAATCTATTAAGTTGTTTATATTAGTTATTGTTAATTGAAATACTGCTTTTCAAATTTCATAGTCTCATTTACATTAATTGGGTATCTACTTATCTCCTTATAAATTACTTGAGTATAAAATATTTTAAGTTATTTGTGAATTCTAATATTTAGCAAAGACGTATGGCCTACATAATGTATACTAGGAATTGTGTGAGATAATGAAAAACTATTATCAGAGAGGATTTCTCTGATCATAATATCTAAGACCTTCTCTCCCTTCAAACCCTAGAACAGTTATATTAACTTCTAAGTTCTTATCACCATCTGAAAAGATCTTTTCTTCATTTGTCTTTCTCTTTCTAATAAAATATAAATTCCCAGAGATTAAAGTCCAGGTCTAGTTTTTTTTATTATTATATTAGAACATAACGTAACAAAACATAATATGATAGTTCATACTAGATATACCTGGTAATAGTATGCATATATACTGGGATATTAAACCAGCCTCGATTTCCTGGGATGAGTCCCAATTGGTTGTGGTACATAATCATTTTTATATGTTGCGAAATTTGGCTTGTTAAGGATTTTGCATCTTCTATCATGATGGGTATTAGTCCTTAGTTATCTTAACATGACTTTACCTGGTATTGGTATCAGGGTAATATTGTCCTCATAAAATCAGTTACAAAGTGTTCCTCTTTTATTTTCTGGAAGAGTTTATGAAAGATAGGTGCCTTTCTATTTCTCTTTAATTCAGTTTGGTATTTTACTTCTTTCTGGAAATTTTTGCCTGTCCTCTGAGTTGACTGTTTTATTGGCATAAAGTTTTTATATATTTCCTTAGGCTTTTTTATATTTTTATAATTTTTAGTGATTCTCCTCCCCATTTTATTCTCAATTTTGTAAAACTGTATTTTCTCTTTCATTTTATTGATCATTCTAGATAATTTGTCAACTTTGTTGATATTTTCAAAGAAACAACTTTTGCTTTCATTGATTTCTCTATTGTATTTCTGTTATTTATTTTATTGATCACAATCAACTTATAATGTTGACAACTTGAAAAATGTGAATGTACTAGAAACATAATTTGACCACTACAATGTGCCTGAAAGGTTTTTTAAACCTAAGTCCAGCATCTCTATAAACATTTTAATCTTAACATTAAATATAGAGCTTTTTATTAGTCATAAGAAGTTTCACTAAAGAGTATTATCACTAGCCTAGAAATTGCTTGGCATCTTCAAAAATAGCTAAACAAATGGCCAACAATGATGAGCATTTATGCTAACCTGTCTTCTAAGTGTTCTTCTTATCTTAAAAAGAAACTTTAAGGAAAATGTCTATTTAAAAGTTGCAAAAGTTCTGTGTCAATTATAGATGAGGACTATTTGGGTTCATGAAGCTAAGTAATGGCTCAAATTCACCCATTTAGTAAACAGTGGAACTGGAATTCAAAAACATGAAGTCTGGCTCAAGAAATTGAAGCAATAAAATGTTTAAGAAAGTCATTGTAAAGACTACTTACTGCATTTGCTACCTTGATATATTATAAAAAAACATTTCCAGAAGTTGACTTTATACTTACTTCTGTTAAACAAATAAAACTTTAGACTGTAATGCAGTGTGATCTCTGAATCCCTGAAGATCTAGCCATAAGATAGCTTTTCCTTTCATCTATGTCATACCTTTAGTTTTTTCAGTGATTTCTGTAAAGAAACGCTCTTCGTCATAGTACTTGAAAGAATGCAACAAAAAATTCTTATACGATAATTTAATGTAAATGCACATTAGCCTTAAAAGCTCAATATAGGGAATGAATAAAATAGTAAATCACTCTGTGTGTATATAGGTATGAGTGTGTATAATTTTTATTTTATAATTTAGTAATTATACACTGTAACTTAATCTTTATATTATGCCCTGAGATATAAAGAAAGGTGAAAAATTTTTACATTCTTTTTATGAAGGTGGATATGTGGCCTATTAAGTTAGGATTTTGTTTTATATGAAAAGCATCATAGTGTAGAACAACCAGGGACTACATGGCTGCAACAACTCATTATCTATGTGACTTTGTTGTTTGCAAAAATGGCCACAATAATGCCCCTCTCCTTAAATGCACACTTCCTTACAATGTAGGTTTACCACACCTTCTGTAATGAGGTGTAATCTATTTTCCCATCCCTTATATCTCTATTTGCATTTTGATTTGCTTTGAATGACAGAATATAGAGTGTGTGGTATTGCTCAAGTTGCAGAGCCTAAGTCTTAAGAAGACTTGTGGTTCATATTCTCATCATGTTGGAACACTTCCATGAGACAATCCATCTTTAAAAAAAAAAAAAAAACTAGATCTAGCTCCCTAGGGATGAGTGTCCTGCAGAGGAGAACAAAGGAGCTGCAGTTCACAGCCAGAATCAACTGACAGTTATATATATATAACCATCTGAGACTGTGTGGTCCCAGTAGAGATGCCAGGTATTTGAAGTTGCATGAGTGACCCCAGGTGAAACTGATAAAAGAACCACCCAGTTGAGCCCAGACTAAAGTGCGGACCCACGGAATCATACGCAAATAAACAGTTTTCTTTTTAAGTTTTGGGTGGTCTGTTATGCAGCAATAGATAACTGAAAAAGGCAGATTTCTTAAATTCTCTGAGGTTTAGTTTTCTTATCTGTAATACCGGAGAAATAATAGTATCTACCGCATAAGTTGGTCTTGGGTCAATGCTTGAAAAATGCTTTTATCATGCCCAGTCCATAGCAAATATTCTATATGTGATTGTCAGATACATAAATTTAGCAGAAAACGTATGGGAAAATGTAGGCAGAACAGAAAGCCATTGTCTCACATCAAGGACTGAATGCATCTGGACCAAGAGATAACAACACAGAACATTAAAAGCCTCCATAGCTCAATTTCCCATCGCTGTTTCTTGGCATCATATTCTCCCAACAGTTGTTTCCACATAGCTACAGATATGGTTGCCAGCATTATTTGCACGAACAGAAATCTCAGCTGTATAAAGAAAGTGCTTCTTGAGTATTCTCTTCACCTGACATTTTGAGGTACTACAAGAAAGCATTTTAGAAGTGATGAATGATTAAAGCATCAAATGTCAGCTTTCAAGAATGACTAACAGTATATGTGTAATGCATTAATCTTGCTGCTTTGAATGCAACATTAAATGTTATGTAATTAATACAGTGATATCAATATTACTTAAGTTTTTTATTAATCAAAGATAATGTAATTCAGATGTATAATCATGAAATTCATAGTATTGGAATCAGAGAATTTATAATTTAAATCATGATGACATAAACTATCACTGTACAAGTATTATAGAAAGAAAATGATAAATAATTGTGTCTATTTGGAATATTAATTTAATAGAAAAATATAGTTAAATTATTGAAATCTAAGGAATAGTTCCCATCCAATGATACATTGGGAAAACACACACGCATAAAAAAAGAGGAGGAACTTACAGAGAATATTTTATTTTTTTGTAACTACAAAGGTTAGATAAGCCAAGAACATAGTTGTAGTTCAAAGGTATAGAACAAAGATTGGGACATGACTATATAGGCACAGAAATACTTTCCCGTTTTTAGCCTTCTCCCTCTTTCTGCTATAACATATTGAGCAACACTATGCAAGACAGTCTTCAACAGTTCATAAAGGAAGATGCTCAAGTGTCAAAAAAACACATAAAAATAATCAACATCATTATTAACCAGGAAGGAAAAATTAAAAGCACAATAATATAACATGCACATACACTAGACTAGTAATTCAAAAAAACTGACAAGGCTAGGTGATGATAAAGTTGTAGACCAACTGAGACTCATAAATTGCTAATGGAACCATAAACTACTTTACAAAACAGCTTGACAGTTTCTTAAAACTATGACCCATGCATTTCACTTCTAGTTATTTATCCAAAAGAAATAAAAACAAGAACACTAAACACCTTAAATAAGAATTTTCTTAGTAGCTTTATTTGTAAGAGGGAAAATCTGGAAATAACCAACAATAGGTATCCATCAACAGAGGAATGGATAAACTGTGGCATATTAATAAAATATAATACTACTCAGCAATAAAAAGGAACAAACTGTTGATACATGCAACAATAAAAATGCAGAGATATCACTGAAAACCATTTTGGTGAGAAATAGAAATGGAACACAAGAAAGAACAGACCATCTGATTCCATTATTATGAAGCTCTAGAGTAGGCAATACACATCTATGATGATAGAAATAATATCTGGAAGCAGAAGGTGTAGAGGATTGACTGGAAGGGGCGTAATGGACAATCTTGAAAGGGTGTGTGTTACATGGCTGTATGCATTTTTCAAAACTCATTGATCTATAGACTTATCTGTGCATCTTACCATATTTATATCTCATTAAAATAAATTATTGGAAAGAAAACAAGACATCATAAAAACCTATGAAAATAAACAAATAGTACTAGTTTTAGATTAGATTTTGGCTCTAAAGTGAAATTAATCCTTGGAGACTTCATTGGCCATTGTCAAAGTGACCAGCATGATTGTAAACATGAATTGTGATTGCTTCCTTATTCCTGTTAGGTGACATGATTCTTAGGTGGAAGTCCTCAAGAAAGCAGGATAAGAGAGTAGACATATTCCATGTGCCCATTTTTATTTTTACAAATAAATCAACTCAGATACTGTTTCATTAGCATTATGCTTTTCTATACTCATAATGTTCAGGCAATTAAATATTGAAAAGATTGATAAATGATGATTTATTTGAGCCATTACAATGACAGAATTATCTAGACAAACTATGAAGTGACCTTTCTGTTTAAAGCCTGTTATAAGATTCATCAGTTTTCTCACTTAATCTGTCACTCACTTGGTGTAATTGGTAAATAATTTATAATACCTTTCTTGTAATTCATCTTATCACTGTTTCATTGGTTTTCAACTTTATATCTTAATTATATTAACCCATTAAGCGTTAAACTTCTAAATATCTACCAGTACTGATCAACTGTTGTAGATAGTGAGATATGCAGTAATTATTAAATTTATTAGTTTAAATGTAATTGGTTGGTTCATAAACATATAACTATGTGGCAGTCTGATGACTGAGAGATGTGATTAGTGTATTTTACATAGATTGTTTGAAATATTGAGATAAGCTAGTTGTGTTTTGCTTATGATACCTGGGAGCCAACAACAGACTTTGCTATATGGGAGATAAACTTGAGATGAAAATCTGCTGTATTTTAAGTGGTCCATTAAATCCACCACTAGACTGCAAATTGAAATAGCATCAGTGAGCAACCCCCTGAAGTAAAATGATCTGAAATCTATAATAGCAAAAGTAACAGGTTTCTGTCATTAATAAATGCATAATAAAGGCATGGGAAGGTAAAGTTATAGCAGTGGAGGTAAACTACAGGAAAATTTGTTCTTATAGGTGCTCGACCTACCATTTTACAAAGAACATGATTCAAAGTGATCATATTTCAAGCTCCAGGAGAGTCCATAAAACATTACTTTCATCTCTTAAAACATACAGTTATGTAAGTTTTCTTTGTTATTATTTTTATTTCTGTCTATAAGTAGAGTGCTTGTATCCAAGAGTGCTATCAATACACAATAGGGAAAAATAAAACTCTTGCTTTTGTCTGCTTGCTCAAGTTATCCCTATTTACAGTTATATTTTAATGTATGTTTCTAGTATGTACCTAGAATTTTCGATGAAGGATGAAGCAAATACAAAACAAAACAAAAAAACCCAAACCCCAAACTATATTTATATACATACATACATACATACAAACAAACTAATGCAGTGCATATCCATACACATATTCTCAGACATGTATTAGTTTGTCTCCTGAGGAGCGACTTATTTTTCTGCTGCATGAAAAATATATTCACTTAATGATTACTGAGGAGCAGGGGAGAAAATTACTTATAGAGAACCAAGATGCCTTCCTAGAGGGCAAGAACAAAGACATTATTACCTTTCTCCTGAAATGTTTATTTCTTTAAGCATGTGAGTATGAACCATACTGCTCAGTAATGAGTCCCCTGATAGAAAAATCACGATATAAAAACAAATGAAACCCATGGACTTGATCTTGCAGAAACAGACTAACAGTTGTATGAATCTACATCTATGACATGGTCGACACTAGGATCTAGCATAGTCCAAGCCTTCCTGTGGGAGTTTAAACTTAAATAGAACTAGGTTGAAATGTCAGGCCAAGTGTTATATGAACATTCTCACCTAATCATACCACTCTATGACTGGTAAGGAGAATTTTTTTCTTTCTTTTACACTTTGACAAACTATAGAGGTGGTGATCATTTATAGTAATTGTTTGTGACTAGAGGAGACTGCTGCAGCCTCATTGGATGAGAAACAATGTGTGCTACAGGTGACAGAGGTAGCAGTGGTCATCAGTGAAGCATTTCTTGAGACTTCTGCTTAGCGGTCTCCAAGTCAGGGGGCACAGCACAACTTGTGGTTGTGAAATACTCCAGGCTCAAAACAGGAACAAGCATGACTGATGTTTTGAATAGGAGTCAGGATTCAGGTGTCTCCGTGAATTGTCATAGCAAGCAGAAAGTCAGGCAGGAGAGGAGAACATTATAGGATAAGTGAGACTGAAAACCATCTGTAAAATACTTCGGAGCTCAAACTGGAAGAGTAGAATACATTCATTACTGATAAAGTTAGTAGAATCTTCCTAAGTTCCTACAGTGTATATTTAATTCATGAAACCTGTCTTCTCCAAAAGATGGCTAAGAAGGCTCATATTAATTTTTTTTTGTAATTCAAAAAATCTACTTATTATAGAGCAGTGTAAACTTTGATATACTTGGCAACAATAACCAAATAAAGGGAAGCTGCCTTTCTAGAACAAAACCATTACTGGAGTATAGACTGGTAATAATACCACTAGGCACAGCTGAAATCCACAGATGTTTTATGTCCTCTACAACTAAGAATAATAAAGAAGGAGTTAAAAATGATTTTTTAAAGTTAACCTCAGGGCTTCCCTGGTGGCGCAGTGGTTGAGAGTCCGCCTGCCGATGCAAGGGACACGTGTTCGTGCCCCGGTCCAGGAAGATCCCACATGCCGCGGAGTGGCTGGGCCCGTGAGCCATGGCCACTGAGCCTGCGCATCCGGAGCCTGTGCTCCACAACGGGAGAGGCCACAACAGTGAGAGGACCACGTAACGCCAAAAAAAAAAAAAAAAAAAAAAAGTTAACCTCAAAGTCACTGGAAATGAATAAGCTGTTATGCTTAATTAGGCAAAAACTCTTGCCATAAAATGCCTATCTTCCTTTAGCTACATGATGTGTGTGCTAATTAATAATCAAAGTACAGCCTGAAGGAAGTTTGGTACAATAATTTGTTCAAGTAAAAGTGGAATTTGAAATGTGCTGTCAGTTCTAATTGAGTTATGACAAAATCCCCAGGATGAAGATTTTTTTAAAATAGCAGTTCAAATTTAAAAGAAATCTTTTAACAAGAAAGTAAAACTGTCTAGAGAGTAGCTTTATAAAATATATATTAGAACTTCTAAGTTATTGTGATCAACAGGAACTTATTATTTTTCAGGAAAATCATTATGAATTAATGACAGCAAATAGAATGACGTTGGCTGAAGAGCCATAGCAGCACAGTAATCACTCATCTGGAGTGTCTCTCTTTCCCTCAAGGGGCAGATAAGTTGGAATACTTTTGGCACAGAGCATTGTCTGAGATGCTATCAACAGTTACCTTTGATTCAAATTCATAAATATTATTTTGTGCTCAGATTGTCCTGAGTGATGTAATGAGGAATTTTAGGAAAGAGTATAATATGTTGTCCATTCAAGAAAATTATTTTCTTCTTAAGAAAAAGCACCTTCAAATATAAACCATTTGCTAATAATGGAAAAACACAATACGTGTCTAACCATACCACAGTATGGTTAGAATTATTAGAGTACATTAGAGTTTTTGGTGGTATCATAATCAATTAGGTGAGACATTAATGAGGCCTGGAAAGATGGAAATTACTCATATACCAGAAAAGTGGTGCATATATGAAACAGTGGGTGAAACATTGACCGTAAAGAAGAAAATGGGTAAAGATAACTCAGAGTTAACTCCAGAGATAACTCTCTGGACTTGATGAACCCGTTTAATTAGGAAAAATGAGAAATAATTTTGAAAGGATATTCTGAAATTCTTTCAGAGCCTATCTCAGCAACTTCTAATGGGGGAGCTTCTGAAAAGTGCATGTGCATAAAATAGCAATAATTTTTATTCATTTATTTATATTACTTTAATAAAGCTAATTATTAAACATAGTCTCCAATATGGATCTTAATGAAGCTCATCTCCTGGTATTCATATTCCTCTATAATCCTCTCCCAAATCAAATAGGGTCAACCTGTGTAATCCATAGAGTATTGCAAAAATGATGTGCGATTCTGAGACCAGATAATCAAAACCCTTATGCTACCTTGTGTTCTAAGGAATCACTCACTGTGGAGATATCATGAGGACACTCAACAGCCTTATGCAGAGGCCCATATGACATGGAACTCCTACCATATGCTAAGAGTCACTAAGGAAGTGAGGTTTCCTCTTAATAGCCATATGTGAAAACCCCCTTGGACAAAGGTTCTTTAGCTTTGTCAAGCCCTGAGTTGACTGCAGTCCCAGCTGACATCTAGATTGCAATCACCTATGAGATAGAACCACCCAGCTAAGTCAACTCCCAAATACCTGACCCTCAGAAATGGTGAGATAATAAATGTTTAAGCTGCTCAATTGTGGGGTAATTTCTTATGCAGCAATAGGTAACAAATGAAAAAACCTTTGTCTTAAACATTAGTGACAAATGAATGCAAAAAGGAAATAAGGAAGTGCCAACCCTCTATGTCTAGTATACTAAATATTCTAAATACTTGCTGATAATTGATGACTTTTTTCCTCATTAAAATATTTATTCTAAGGGCTAATGAATTTAGGCAATTACATGTGTTTCCCTTGTATAGATTCAGTGAGAGATTAAACAAGGAGTTATTAAGAAAAGTTATCTAATGTTAAAATCAGAGATACCAATTATCCAATATTAATATGGTCAGCATATTCCCAGAGCACCTGAACCACTCCTTTATGCTATCTTGACTATCTTGGCTAAGTCAAGGTTTGTTGATCTTAGGTAAATGCTAACCTGATGCTTTAAACCAGGGGTCCCCAATCCCCAGGCCTCAGACTGGTACCCGTCTGAGGCTTATTAGGAACCGGGCTGCACAGCAGGAGGTGAGCGGCGAGAAGAGCAAGGGGAGCTTCATCTGCAGCTCCCCATTGTTCGCATTACCGCCTGAGCTATCCCTCTCCCCTCCCTCCCCGCCTCCCCCGGCCCCCGCCCACCCCCGTCAGTGGAAAAATCGTCTTCCATGAAACCAGCCCCTGGCTCCAAAAAGGTTGGGGACTGCTGCTTTAAACAACTCTAATATTCAACTAATATTAATTGTCACATTTGAAGAAATATGAATATTCTTTATTCTGAGACAGAATAATGTGCTGCTTGAGCAGGTGGTAAAATTCTGGAGGGGATGAAAATATGCTTAACTCAGAAACTATTTTACTTATTAAAATTCTTCTTCACTGACATTTATTGTAATTTCATCAGAATAACTACAGTGCTGACAAGTTTTAAATAGCATGGAATCCGCTATTAGAGGTTTTGAAATTCTGAATACAAAATTAAAACATTTCAAGTTTTACAGAGAGTTTTCATGTTTTACTTCAAAGTCTTATTCATTTAATCAACCTGATTCTTAGTTGTGAGGGAGGAGAGCCACTTTCAATTATACATTAATTTTTATTATGTGCTTTCACATAGAAGGATGATAAGAAGAGAAGTAAAATAATCTCCCTTTAAATATGGAGAGAATGGGCATTCTTCCTGTCTTTCAAAGAAAAGGTAATTCTCCAAGACAGATTATGAGTGCTGTCGGCATCACTTTTTCTAATACTTCACAGCTTCTCACATTCCATATCAAAATAGGCTTAGTTATTTTTTTGAGTGGGTTCAGTTATATTCATTTATTTCATATCCTTTCTATAAGAGAAATTAGAGGTAACTAATATTTTAGAATTCACAGTATCCTATCTTTCAAGTGTAAAAATGAAAATTAGTGGCAAGAAATTATTCCTATTCCATCCTTTTCTAGCCAGCATTTTTTTCCCAAGAGCTTCCTAGTTAAGTGCCTGGTTGCATAAAACTATAAAATTTAACAATCAATGCTAAAGTAGAAATTAACACATTTAGAGCCTATAAACACTTAGAGTCATGAGAAAGAATTGGTCTATCTACATTTAATATGTTTTTTGTGTGTGGGGGGGATCTTAGTTCCCCGACCAGGGATCGAACCCGTGCCCCCTGCATTGGAAGCGCAGAGTCTTAACCACTGGACAGCCACGGAAGTCTCTAATATGTTTAAATGAGATATCCTTATGAGTTGATGAGTTAATATATACGTATCCCATTTAGAATTTGGTATATATTTCAATTTTTAATTTAATTTATCTTTGCATTGTGGGTAAATGCATATAAAATAAGGCAGAAATTATAATACAAGTGTCTATAATAGCTTTTATAGAAAATTTAGGAATATAAGCAAAATTAAATTAATTGTTAGGCATATTCAATTTTTCTCTCAATATGTTGGATTACATATGCATCAATGGATTGGGCTAAGAGAAAAATGTAGATCTCATATTCATGCACTAAAGAATAATAGAAAAACTGCTACTTGAATCAAGTCATTGCCCTACTGACACATAACATGGAGAGAAGACCTTTGAAAAGAACATGTAAAATTCACTGGAAAACAACAAAATTTAATCAGAGATGAAAATATTATGGAAATCAAATCATCATTATAAATTTTAAAATACTACAAACTCTTTGCATTCTTGATCAATATATCTTTATTTTTAGTAAAGCTTTCATGTAATTATAATGTAATATAATTGTATCCTTACAACAATTAGAAAATGTGTTCATTTCTTAAAGTTTTTTTGTGTATTGTATATATGTATTTGTATTCTTCAACAAGAAATCCAGAAACTGGCATCAATAGAAATGAAATATAGGGTCATCTGAGCTCTCCGAAATGAACACAAGTATCATTTATATGGCGATAGTTTGACAAGAGAGAAGAAATGCATGAGGGAGCAATAAAATATCTTTTAAATACAGAGACTAATGAATTGCTTTATTGGTTACATGTATACTAAATGATAGGATAAAATGCTACATCTCTTATTTAAATTGGTCAGTTCACAGAATATGTAGAAAATTATTTTTTTATATTTTTAATGCTTTCATATAGTTAAAAAGGTAGAGGATGAGAGTACTAAATTTGTTACAGTGGAAACAAAATCAGTCATTATTGAAAGGCAATTTCATCCCATAAAGTTAATTTCAGTCACAAGGGGAGACGGAGAGGAGAGAGAATGCTATCATTAAATAAATGACAACACTGTAGTAGGTTCCAAACTCAATGTCTTCAATATTCTGAACCATCGTTCAATTACATGATACACTAGCAATATAAAAAGTAACCTAATTACTCTTGTATTTATTTTGTCTCAGAACCAAATTTTATCTGAGAAAAAGAAAGTTGAAAACTAGAATTTGGGCTGAGAGTTCAGGATAATTTCTATTTATTACAATGCAATTGACATAAAGTGGTAAATTATTAGACATTTTGTTATCTGCTTTACTTTTAGAAATTAAAAGGTTACCACCTACAATGCTATTAAAGTTTCAGTATTTGTCATCTACTCATTAGAAAGTAAACACACATTTTAAGGTTATTTTAGTTCTAAAGAGGTGAAATACAAGCTGCTGATGCATTCGATAAGGCGCAGTTTCTTTTTCATAAGCATTTTTTACTTAGAAGTACTCTTTAGTTTCTAGTTCATTTTTACAGAAAGAAAATAAAGCAAAAAAGAACAATAAAAATTATAACCTCACTGATTCACAATATTGCTTATATTTTGGTTAGAAGAATGAAACACGTTCTATGATACAAATGATCCTTCTATCATAGTTCAATAATGGCAAGTTTATTTGAAGTAAATTATTTTTAGGTTATGTTGTTTCATGAAAAATTCAAGAATACTCTTTTCTTGGTCAAACCTAATCAGAATTACATCTGGAAAAGAATTATATAAATGATGTAACCCCTGATTTATAATAATACACTGAGGTATTTATCAAGAAAAATCATATAATGGTAGAATATTTAATTTAGAAGGCATCATAATACAAAATACCTATTAATTCATGACCCAATATAGGTATACTCACTATCCTGCAAATGGAAGAGAGTCCTCTATCTACTGCTAGAAAATCTCTGGTAATCAAGAACATATTATGATACAAGTCCAGTGTCCAGCGGTTAGGTTCATAGTTTAACTTGAACCAAAGTCTGCCTTTACCTAACTCCCAGATTTAGACTTAAGTATTATTTCTAGAAGAATATTAAATCTACTATCTCCTTTGTATACCATTTCTTTTAATAGTTGAGTGTACTCATCTTCATTTAATGCATCTAGCTCATGAATTACTTTAAAATGACCTGATTTCTGAGCTCCCTCACTTTGTTTTCATGTTTACCTTCATTCTAATTTGTAAATGTTTTTAATATGAGACATTTAAAAATGTTTATTTCACCTAACAAGATTTTTAATATATTACTCTATGCTTTGTAGTAGACTTTAGAGATTGTAATCCAAAATTGTCTTGAATTTGGTCTTTCACACAATTATTTGGTATTATTAATAAACTGATTTATTAAGTCACTCAATAATTCAGACCTCCAAAGTTACTACCACAAATTATTTAAAATGTTACTATGATGCAATATGCTACTTAAGTTTATTATAAAATTGTAACAACATATTTTTGTATCTAAGAATTTCTTTTATTATCAGTTTGTAAGGATACATATTAAGAAATATAGGTATGAATCTGGTGATGTCATCACAATGGCTGAATAAGACTCTGTTGCATGTACTCCTCCCCAACAACAATAATTTGACATACATTCACAAAAGCTTCCTGGGAGCTTTGGAGTCCAGGTAGACTTGTGAAACCTCAGTGTAGAGACCAAGACTGTGGAGGGACATTTTGAGAAGTCAGGCTTACAGCCAAATGTCTGGCTTGCCCACCCATGGTCCTGGCTACAGAAATGGAAACTTCTCCATATCTCTGTGGACTGCCACAGCCCCATTTGGCTTTGGGTCTAACACCAGTACCACATACTAAAGATCTATGAGGAGTCATGCCGACTGCGTGTTGGGCAGTCGAGACTGAATGTGGAATGGTTATGATCTTTTCAGGTTCTTCAACAGTTACATATGAACAATATTTTCAAACATGCAAGGTTCCAAGTAATTGGATTTTTTTAATACTTACAGTACCCTTACTTAGGTACTGTGAGGGGAGAGCAGGATGATATATGGGGATGGGGAGGATGGTGCTTTCTGAGCCCCACTAGGCAATTGATCCGTCCTCATCCCCCAGCAGCTAGATATTTTGGAACTGAAGCAGCTGAATTTCATGATGGGGAGACCACTGGCCTCTTGGTACTTCACAAGCCTCTCAGCTTCCTGGAGCACAGGTGCTACCAAGGACCAGAATAATGGAGAAATTTCCAAAAATTCACTGGCCAAACATTAATTCTCAGGAGCTACTTTCCTGTGCAGTGATAAAAATTATTAGCAAGCCAAAACAAATACAAGCAGAGCTATTAAGGGCTCACTTATACTATTCAAGAATGAACTTGGATAGTCCTGCCAAGTTAGAAACACATCCAGATACTTCTGGTTGAGGAGAAAGGGAATATGGAATGGATAGTAGAAGTTATAAATAGTAGGAGATATAAATACCTTATGAACAATTATAGAAATGAGGAATATAGCAAATATGCTTTGTTATATACATATTTGTGTTCATTAACCCTTTTACCCTGTCCTCTGTCTCTACTATTTTTTGTAAAAGGTATTAGGAATGGTTGGTTATTAGAGTACACAATATTCAAGTGAGATTATGGCTGCACTAAAGAAGAATTACATCATCCCAAAATGGATTCAAGTTACAGGAATTGTGAGGCGCTATATTGATGAGTGAAACTGTGTCATTCCTCTTTGGGGAAAAGGTGTGTCTTCATTTGTAAAAGGGATATTTAGATCTTATTAGGCAGACATAAGATGCTGTGGTGTAGGAGGATGGATAAGAACGAAACCAGTCTAAGAGGTGAATAGTACCAGAGAGTCTGTTGATATTTCACCACAATTATTATTTCTTTCTAGGCCCTCCCCAGTGTCACAGCAGTTGGAAGATTAGAAACTAAATTTTTTGCCAGAATATTTACAGTTTAGGACTTACCATCAAGAAGAACATGTGGAATGTAGTGGGTAAAGAAGAGACCATTATAGCTCCAGCAGTGCTAGTCAGGCAAATGGGCTTCCACACATGGAAGAAGTAGGGTTTTATCTTCCTGTGAACTACACATTTTTGTGCTATACGCAGCTGGGATCATTGAACGCAACTTTCAGCAATTCCATACCTTCTGAATTCCTGAATACTAGCAAATGTGTCTCTAAACTTTATTCCTCCAGCTCTTTCAACTGTTTTTTAAGCCTCTAATTCATGATATGGAACCTCCTTCTGCTTAATATGCCTAGATTATTTTCTGTTTTCCTGAAGAAAACTCAGTGATACTGGAAATCCAGTATTACTTGAGGAAAGTTCCCTTCCTATTTTGCTCCCCTCTACAAATCCTTAGAATTGTTTACTGGACACTGAAAGCCTACAGAAAAATTTACCTGGCTTTGTAGAAGCTTTTAGCCTTGTTCCCCATTCTCTATATTGCTCAGAATTTAGCACTATTCTGTGAAAAAACTGACCATACATTTCAGGCACTTGCATTTTCCTGGTTTTTCAAAAGAATCACTAAAAGCTCTATTGGTCTTTCTTTTCTCTGTCAGAGGCCCAGAATCTTCACCCAGAATCAGCAAATGTACTAAGGGGAAAAGTATGCTGGTAATTTTCTGCTCACCTAAGAATGTTTTTGTTTCTCTGGATTTTTTTAATCTGGTTCCCATTCCTTCCGTAGTTCTCAGAAGCCTTTGAAAGCTCTGCTTATGTTCTGTAATGTAGCTATCTTTTTCCCCTGCCACAGGAGCACTGGCAAACAACTGAACTGCCTTACAATGTAGTGAACTTTCTGTTACCAGGAATGCTAAATTGCAAACTGGATAAACATGTAAGACATTTGACATGGAGGAATGGGATTATGATCTTGATTATGGAGACTTAATCTACTCTAAACTTGGTGTGTGTTTTCAAGGTTTCAAATCTGTGACTCTGTGACCATATTTCTAAAGTAATAACTATATTGCGACAAGTTATTAGCAGCATTGCATATCACATATGTGTGTTTGTGTATTTACATGTAATAGAGTTGAATTAATTTAATCTTGCTGGTGTTATTTTCTCTTCTTATAAATTAATTATACAAATCTTGCAAGAAAATCAAAGATGTGTGCACAGGATATTACATGTTTGGAAATCGAGACAGCACATGTTGATTTGAGAAGGTGGTGGTCTTAAATTTGAGCTTGCATCAGAATCGTCTGGGGGGATTGTTAAAACATAGATGGCTAAACCCACCCTAGAGTTTCTGAATCAGTACATCTGGAGTGGGGTCTGAAAAGTTGCACTTCTAACAAGTTCTCACATTAATGCTGCTACTGGGGAACACAGTTTGAGAATCACTGGTATCAAAACATAAAACAATTGCATTTCTTTTATTTTGTGCTTTATGTAAACCTGAAATATGAAAAGTGCAAGTGAGGGCAGAATGACCCCCATAGCTTACAGTTCTGCTCTATAATTTCCACTTACAAATGGCCTGTCAAGTTGGTTCTATGATCAGCTATTTAAATGTTGACGAGACATTTTTTCCCTCACTGCTGTTCTCAGCTATGCCAGCTTGGCATTGTAAGCAAATCATTTTGTCAGTCTACATGCAACACACATTACTTTATTTTTCTCCCTGTCACTGTATCTTCCTCCAATAATTTACTCTAAAACTTGCTGCTTACCTCTGACAAGAATAGTGGCAGCTCAGGTCATCCATCAAACCGGAGCTCTGTGTCAGCACCTTCTCAAATGATATAAGGTGATTCTTATATGACATAACCATCAGAACGCCACAAAAAAGAAGTCACAGTTGTCAACTTGGGTCATAAACCACAGGAAATCTCAATGAGCCTTCTAGTACCTGCCAAGACTAGTATTAAAGAGACAGGAAGATGGAAAGATAACATGGCTACAAATGGCAGGTAAATATGTCTTTCAATATTAAAATGCATATATTACAGCATCTATATTATGGCCACTGTTGTTACAATTATGTCCCCATTTTCCTGATTTCTAGAAGTGAAATTTACATAAGACATAATATTCTCAGAGATAATTCACATGTGGAAAATACATTTTTAAATTACAACTACTCATTTAAGCTTAAAGGGTTTAATTAATTTCGGTAGATAAAGGTAATAAAGATGTGATTGTTTTGGGCTCATTGCTCAGGTACATATATTCCTGACTAGAAAACAGCCTTTGTTTTGAATTTTCCGCCTCAATTATATTTGATAAATTTTATTAGTCAAGTTTTATTTAGTTGTAATTGATAATTAAAAGAGAATAAGATATTTATCTGTGTTTTCTTCCTTTACATTTACCTTTACTTTTTTTTTTTTAATTTGGCATTATTTCCAAACTAGTTAAAGAGAAAAAAAATCTTGGGGTTTCTGTGTTTGATTCCATGGAGGACACGTTTGCCCATGCTTTGTAAACATGAGGAACATGTTTTCCAAACTCAGTGCATAGATACTATGAAAAAAGAAAGAAAGGAAGGAAGGGAGGGAGGGAGGAAGAAAAAGAGAGAGAGGGAGGGAGGTAGGAAGAAAGAAAGAAAAGGGGAGGGAAGGGGAGGGGAGAGGAGGGGGTTAGAAGGAAAGGGAAGGAAGGAGAGAGGGAGGAAGGAAGGAGGAAAGAAAGAAAGGAAAGGAAGGAAGGAAGGACATGAGGGAGAGAGGGAGGGAGGAAGGAAGGAAAGAAAAAAGAAAAGAAAAGAAAAATAACAAAAACTCCCTTGACAAAAAATAGTTCTGGGCAACATATGAATTATTAAAGTTGCAGAGTGAAACAGATATGAAATGCAATTTTAATGTAAAAATAAGACTCCTTCAGAGATTTCTCCATATTATCATAATGCACAAGGAAAAGGGGGAGAGGAGGAGAGGGAAGCATGGGAAGGAAGGAGGGAGGGAGGAAGGAAAAGAAAGAAAAGAAAAATAGAAAAAACTCCCCATGACAAAAATAGTGTTGGGCAACATATGAATTATTAACGTTGAAGAGAGTGAAACACTTAGATTTGAAATTCAATTTTATTGTAAAAGTAGACTCCGGAGATTTCTCCATATTATTATAATGATCAAATTTAGATTGAACCTCTTTGTCTCGTAACCTTTCTGTAATTTTAATTTCTTTGCCATGTTTGCTATAAAGGCTGTACAATTATCTGAACATATTTTCAGGGTTTCCAATATATTTTGTTGGTGTTTGTTTTCCAATATTTTTTCATCATGGTTTTAATCTCAAAAGGCTCTTTCATATCCTTTATACTCTATATGGCATAATTTTTTTTATTTTAAGGATGTAATTCCTCTCAGATATTTTTAGCATATTTGTTAGGGGTTTTTATTTGTATTGTTCTCTTTTTCTTCATTTCCTACAACGCTTATTAAATCACTTATGTTCTTTATTTTTGAAATTATCTTCCTTTTGATATGTTTTTCTTACACAAGCCTAATTATTATCATCGATATTTATATTTAAAAGAGAGGAAATGGATAATTGGCTGGGTTTCCTGTGCTGTCTGATTAGTAGGATTGTTTCTTGATATATTTTTCCATAGGTGGTGCATCAAGAGAAGTAAGCTAAATTATGCTGTAGTGACAAGCATTAATTTTAGTGGCTTGACACAAAGATTTATTCCTTGCACGTGTTAAATTTCCATCTGGAGTTTCTGTCTAAGGTTTGTTTTAAATTGTCCTCACTTTGGGACTAGTGCTGCCACAGCAGTTACTATTTGGATTTTTATTGGTCATCATGGCAGAAAGAAAGATAGCAGTAATGACTCCTCTGTCAACAGTTAAATGCTGCAATCTGGAAGTGGTGCTAATTGTCTAGAACCAGTGACGGGCCACATTCAACCACAAGAAGGCCACAAATTGCAATCCTATCATTTGCTCCTTTAAAGTCAGAGGATAAAGACAGAGATTTATAATAGTGATTAATCACTACTATAGGTCAGAATTTGACAAGGAGCTCAAGGAATGATAGAATGCGGTATGTTGCATTTAGTTGAGAGTCTTCAATTATGATGCTTTAGTTGAGAGGCTTCTGTAAGGAAGTCAACTTTCTAAGTGCTGGAATGAGGAAGGTTTTTCTCTAGGAGACAAAATCTACACTAGATCTTCAGCTTTCTCCAGATTCTTTAATCAATTGCATTAAAGAAAAATGCATTGCTAGTTTTCCTAAATGTCAATTCTTATTGTCTCGATTCTGTATAACGAATGAGTGGAAGAAAGGGATTGGAGATGAGCTCTGTTTTCATTCCTAACTTTTACGCTTGTACAATTTTGTACTTGATGAATCAGAGCCAAGACCACGTTAGGGTGTCAGTGCAAGGACTGCATTGCAATTTCTCCTGCACATCATCATAGCTTACATTAAACAGTAACTTTCTATGAATTTCAGCCAATAAATATGCTCCATCTAACTTATCATTTGAAGAAATTCCCTGTTATAGGTTCATTCTTATCTATTTTTACATTTTAGTCTCAATAAGGTTTCAGGAAGGAGAGTCATATGTGTCCAGTATCTCTGTCTGAAAGGAGAAGCTAAAGTGTGGGATGTTTTTTTGGTTTGGCTTTGTTATTTAATTTTTAAATGAATATTTTATTTTAGAATAGTTTTATAAAAAATGTTATGAAGGCAGAGAGTTCTCATATACCCATACCCAGTTTCCCCTATTAACATTTTATTTTAGTATAGTACATATATTTGTCACAATAGATGAACCAATATTAATATACTGTTGTTAACTAAAGTCCATACTTTAAGTAGATTTCCTTAGTTTTTAGCCCAATGTTCTTTTTTCTGTTCTAGAATCCCATCCAGGATACCATGTTACATTTCGTTGTTTTGGCTCCTTGTGCTCCTGTTGGCTGTGACATTTTCTTAGATTTTCCTCGTTTTTGATGATCCTGGCAGTCTTGAGGAATGCTGGTCAGATATTTTGTAGGATGCCTCTCTCATTTTTTTTTTCTGTTTTTTCATGGTTAGACTGGGGTTTGTGAGAGGGGTATCTCAGAGAAAAAGTGTCATCTTCACAATATATCAAGGGTACATATTATCAACATGCAGTCATTGTTGATGCTAACCTTGGTCACCTGACTAATATTGGTTAAGTTTCAACAGAGTAAAGTTACTTTTTTCCCCCTTTCCACACTGTACTCTTAGGAAGGAAGTCACTCTGCATAACCTACACTTAAGGAATGGGGAGTTAACCATCACCATCATGAGGGTGAAGTAACTACATAAATTTAGGATTACTTTGCACAAAATATTTGTCAATCATTTATTTATTATGTAAGTGTGGACTTATAGGTATCAATTTATATTTTAGGTTATGATTCAATAATACTTTTAAAAATCAGATTTTTCCAGCTTTGGTTGATGGGAATTCTGTAGTTGGATCCTGGGTCCCTTTTATATATCCCTATCATTGTGTGTATATGTGTATCTCTGTGTGTGTGTGTGTTTTCTGTTTTTAACCTTGCTCTTATTTTCTGGTACTCTAAGGTGTCCCAGGTTCATCATGCATATTTATTACTCCATTCTGAGAATCAGCTATTTCTCCAAACAGCCTTGGCTCCTTTAATTGAAGAAAGGTATTAGAAATCAATATCTAGAAAATAGATGTGCTCATTATTACTGGGGCCATAGATTCTAGGCCCTCTTAACTGACAGATAAAAAATATATATGTGTATATACTGACCCATGAATGTACATATTATCTATCTATCTATCTACGTAATAATTTGTGTATCCACCTGTATTGATATTAAACTAAACATGGGTTCATAATGATGTCTTGACCTCTAATCTCTTAACACATGTATCATACATGGCTTAGTCCCTTGTTTGTCTGTAACCCCAGACTCCAACAGTGATAAATTCTGATTCTTTTACTTAATGTTTCAATTCCAGAGTACATGAATAGTGTTTTCAGGATTGTTAACCCATACCCTCATGGAAAGCAATTTTATCAACTACCGAACAGTGCTTACGTGCAGTTTATTTTTCCTTTAGTTTTACAGACTAAATTTATTTTCAAAGTTACTTAGATTAGCATCTTTTTCTCTCCTTTCAGTGAGGTCATTTCATATATTTGTAAAAAAAATTCATTTGTTAAATCTGCATTCTGTCCTGTGATACTTCAATGCCCTAAATATTTTTTTTAATTTGCATATACTATGGTTTACTCTTGGTGCTGTAATGTTCTATGAATTTTGACAAATGTGTGATATAATTTGTCTATCATTAGTCTTATTTCTTGACTTTCTATTCTGTTCCATTGATCTAGGTATCTGTTATTTTGCTAATACAACTTAGTCTGTGTACTGTAACTTTAAAGTAAATCTTGAAATCTGGTATTGTGAGTCCTTCAACTATGTTATTTTTCAATATTAAGCTATTCTAGGTCTTTTGTCCTTCTTTGTACATTTTAGAACATTTTGTAGAGTTCTACAAAATAGGTCACTAGGATTTTAGTTGATATAGGATTCAATCTATTAATCAATTTCTAGAAGATTGACATCTTATAATATTGAGTCCTCCAGTGCATGAACATGGGATATTTCTCAATCTGTTTAGAATTCCTTATTACTTTAATCTGCATTTTGTAGATCTATCCTATATGTACTATTTTTTATATTTATATCTCAGTATTTTATTGGTAATTTTATATAGTATTTTTAAAAATTCTGTTGTTTAATACTGGTATATTTGAAAGGAAAGGACTTTTGTATATTGGTTTTGCATGCTGTGACTTGCTATACTGACTTATTTTCCAGTATTTTTTGGGTAGATTCTTTGGGAGTTTTCTACATAGATGCTCATGTCATTTGCAAAACAAAATAAATCGAAACAATTATTTCTCTTTTTCCAGTTCGTATAGTTTCAAGGAATTGCAGTATGATGTTGATTAGTAATGATGAGAGAAAACATCCTTGCATTTTTTTCTGAATTTAGGAAAACTTCTCCAGTCTGTCAACTCAAACTGTAATGGTAGCTGTAAAATTTTAGTAGATGCCCTTTATCAAATTAAGGAAATTAACTTCTATTCCTATTTTGCAGAGAGTGTTTAACAGGAATAAGGATTGTATTTTGTCAAATGTTTTTTCAACCTCAATTAATATGTTCATATGAGTTTTATTCTTTAGCTTATTGACATACTGGGTTACATTTATTGCACTTTAAACATTGAAATTAATTGCATTAATGGGATAGATCTTGTTTGTAGTGTATAATAATTTTTGTATTAATTTTGCTAAACATATTGCAGCTTTGATTCTCTGCATTCATCTGTGTCTCTAGAGTTTGGGTAGTGATTTACAATCTCAGTTCTTGAATGGGTCTAAGAAAAGTCATTGATTTTTAGTGTTTCCCTCTTTTTCTCATTGTTAGGATGAAAATTATGAC
Organism: Aethalodelphis obliquidens; assembly: GCF_003676395.1. Classification (NCBI taxonomy): domain Eukaryota; kingdom Metazoa; phylum Chordata; class Mammalia; order Artiodactyla; family Delphinidae; genus Aethalodelphis; species Aethalodelphis obliquidens. The sequence goes on from NW_020837954.1 coordinate 18,903,226, forward strand.
ATCTAGGTCTTTACATGTTGGAGTTAAAACCAGTAACCTCCCCTTATGCCCCCCACAGATAAAAAGAAATTAGTATCTTAATCCTCACAAATTATTGAATAATTGCACCCCCCTAAAATGGTTTATGTGAAATTATTACAGATTAATAATATTTCCTCTTCCAGCTTCTCCATAGTCACAGGGTTAAAAAAACACAAAAGTTTTTTCTTTCTTTTTCTTCTTCCATATTGCTCACTTTTCTATACCTTTTGTTTTAAGTGAAAATATCTAAGCAAACAAACAAAAAAATCAGTTTGGGGCTTCCCTGGTGGTGCAGTGGTTGAGAGTCCACCTGCCGATGCAGGGGACACGGATTTGTGCCCCGGTCCGGGAAGATCCCACATGCCGCGGAGGGGCTGGGCCCGTGAGCCATGGCCACTGAGCCTGCGCGTCCGGAGCCTGTGCTCCACAACGGGAGAGGCCACAATAGTGAGAGGCCCGCGTACTGCAAAAAAAAAAATATCAGTTAAATATGGTCAAGAAAACCAATCAGTAGTGCCACCAGAAACAATGTATTATTGTCAAATTATAAGTAGGTCTCTAGACATAGAATTCTCTCCTCAGTTCATACTCAGCCATGTCATTTATTACATGTATAAGTGCTGATAATATTTGCCAGTGAAAGTAAATGAGAGATTATTCTAGCATATCTGCGTCAAATCTATCAATATATCATAAAATATATAGATAAGAAGGAATGATAAGTCTAAGATAACAAAATTAAATTTAGCTGGACTGTCCTATATAGTATTCCCTCCCAGTGACAGTTACTAACAGTGAAAGAAAAGAAAATCAAATTCAGTAACATTCAACAAGCTATTAAAGCATCTTCAGTTTCAATAAAATGTCCTTTGCATGCATCACTTCATAGAATTCTTAACTACATAAAAAATATAACAGTATAATTATTGTTTTAATATTATAAAGAACCTGAGGACCCAAGAGGTTACTTTTTGTGCCTCAAAGTCAAATAGGTAGTATTAGAAAAAATAATTGAATCTATGCCATTTGAACTCACTATGCAATAATATGTAAAAATGCAATTGTTTTGTGTCACATACTTATACAAAGCTGGGTTGCATTATTTATGATTGTGGTTAATAATTTTATAGTGCGTTTGGAGAATTTCAGTACACACAGAGTAATGTATACAGGATGAATAAATACTTGGAAAGACATCAAAAGGACAATGGTTGAGGATGCTCAGAAAAGAAGGTCATGATAACTCTCCTCATATGAAAAATAAATAGCCTTAGAAGAATATTAGTGATAGAGTGGGGTTTAGATCCTTAATTTTTTTTTTTGTATTTTCTTTGCATGTGTGATAGGGCTGTCCTTCCACTTCATTTTTGTTTCTTATAAGACATGAAATATCTGAATACATTTCTGTCTTTTTGCTGTTTTTTTGTTCATAGAATTCTATTTGGCCAGAGTTTCTGTCTAAGCAATGGAGTGTGCTCTTCCAAGGGGTGGGGGAGAGATGGTTAAAAATTAGAAATCTTATATCAGAAATAGATAAAGAAAGACATAAAATTTGGATTCTTAATTTTGCAGTAGTATAATAGTCTGGAAAGCCTGGTAAATTATTTATAAGAGAAAAGTAAATTTATCCTTTAACATGTAGTAACAAACCAAGAGTGAGACCTGGACAACCAACCGGATTACAAACTATTTCGTAGTGTAGGAAGAAATTCAAAGACTCAAGATATATTAAGAATTTTGCTGACCTGTGGAAGGAAGAAAAACAAGAAAATAAGAGTCTGAGGTAGGAGAGGAAAGCATCAAGATTAAGATTGAACACTCCCTATGCTGATGAATTTGAGGAGGTGTTTGGTATGTTGATGAGTGAAGAGAAATACCAAGAAAGGCTCTTACTGCCCTGCTTTCCTTTTGAGACTGGGAAGAAACCTTTCAACTGGGGAGGTCTTGCACTGACAGGGGGTGGTCTCAGCAAGTAAAGACGATAGTATAGAGTGAATAAGCAGAGACAGGGATTATTTAATAGTCCCAAACTTCACTAACCTTGCTTGAAGTACATCAGCACACATGATTTGTTACATTTCCTTGATGATTAACAGAGGTCAGCCTAATTGAAAGCCTGTCAGTAAGATCTAAATGTCCTTAAATCGCCACCACCAATCCTAGTAGTCAGTGAGTTGATACCACAGCAGAGGATGTGGCATAGAAATCCTGGGCCAGAGCCTGTGGAGAGAATGTAAAAGAGGCTTAGCGAGCTTGGGGGGAAGGAGACCTAAAATGTCTCAGAGGTTTTTATAGAGGCCTAATGGGCCTTAAGCAAGACAAAAGAATGACCAGATCATGAGTTAAAGCAGCCAAGGGCTTCAGGAGCAATTAGTATCTCATCCAGGAAAGGAGCAGTCTTATCTCAGCTCTTCCTATCCAGGGAGCAACTCAAACCAGCCCCTCCACAGTGGATACTAGAAGGAACCAGTGGACCAGACATTGATATGTGGATGCCTCTCTCCTCTGCTATCACAGAGTTATGGAAAGCCACTGTTTTCTCCATGTACAAGGAGCAGGGAGAGGAGTAAAATCAAACAAGAAGCATTAGAATCAAAGGAACTTATTAAGGAGAAGAAATCATCAGAGCATCTATCAAAATAATTTGCTTTCCTTTCTACTCAGTCTAAATCAAGGAAATTTTAATCTGGCTATGTCAATGTTTTCTTTGTAAAAACCATTCATATGCAGAAATATTATTAGCAATTTCCTTGTTTTGTTACTGATTTGTTTTGACTTTTTAAACCAGGATATTTTGTTTCTCTACCCTTATTGAAGTTTACAGGAAGGAATGTTAATATCAACTTCAAACTTTAATTTAATGTACTTTGAGAAAGTTTTAAACATAACATATAAAAAAAACCATATTTCCATGTATTTGTTCCTGATTTTACATTCTAAAATGTACATTTTCAGGTACCTATGTACAAAAACATATTAGCAATGCCAAGGTATCACATATATATGTTATATTATGAAAAATTAAAGTACATTTCATTTGTAAAGTTATACAAAAAACAAAATATTGACCAATTGTATTGATTGTCAGTGATTCTTCATCTTTTGTTAAAGAAAAGGCTGCTTGTTTTCTAATGATTTTGATACAGCTTGTAAAAGGGAAAAACAATGATAAGTACAAAAAGGATTCAAGGATAAAAAGGAATACAGAAAACAAGTGCTTCTTTTTGTATGATATTCTTAAGAATAATCACACAATTTAGCTCTCAGTTTTAGGATAATTTGAATATCACATGTTCATGCTTGTATTCTACTAATTACAGAAGACAACCATTCTTAGTTGATGGGTAAAATGTTATTCTTATTAAATGGACACCTGGGCTTTTTTTCCCACTCTTCCAATGTACAAAAAACAAATGACAGCCCTAATTTATTCTGAAATTTTCCTCCATTTTAACCAGCCAGCCTCTACGTCAATCCTACTCTTAATCCATAATAATGAGACTGTTTAATTCTCTAATCATGAAGAAAAAGATGTTCACCTAAAAAGACATAGCAATGTGTGCAGCACTCAGACACCTGTTCAACATTTCTTTGTGGGTGGATTTAGCATAAAAATATTCTATGACATTTGTTAGTTAAAACTGACATCTTTAAGTAAGTAGACATTGAAGGTGACATACAAGCTTCAATTAAGTTGCATGCCTCCAGATCCGCTTGTGCTCCTACATACATTGAAGTTAGGTTTTCATCTATATAATCATTCTAAATATCTTATTACTGTAAGAAATACAGTCAGGTATATTTAATTTTATTGACTCTGGCCTATGACTAGATCATTTTATGTTTTATTTAATAGTATGATACAATTATTTACCATAATAAGCTCAATCTTGTCCCAATTTCATCTGGTTGACTGTTCTGTTTTTGTTGTTACTATTTTACTTTCTTAAGTCACTCCTTATTCCTTTTTCCTTTCCCACAAGTATTTTGCTTTTATCTTTGTTTTATGTCTCCCCCCTACACTAGGAATAACATGCCCACTTTCTCCCTTTTGGAATATGAAGAATTACCATGTCATGCCTGTCTCACCATTGTATCTGGAAGCAGGTAACCATTTTATTAGCTCGTCAGCTCCACAGACAAAGAGGATTTTTGCCCCAGGATTCATCATACT